>NC_056728.1:1501169450-1501391950 GCF_019279795.1 Protopterus annectens
CCCCCATACCCCCCACTACTTATTTATTCCAACTCCGAGATCACACTACAGTGCAGAAAGGGACATTTCCTGTTCTGCGCTGTATGCCGATCCCCATTCAGAAGGTCGAGCTTCTGAAATTTTGAGCATATGGTCTCGACCATATGCATTTCAAGATTTCAGCTGTTCGACCTTCTGAAGGGGAACTATATATATATATATATATATATATATATATATATATATACACACACACATATATATATATATATATATATATATATATACACACACACACATATATATATATATATATATATATATATATATATATATATAGTCACATCATGAAAACATGTTTTATTAAATATTCTGTTAAAAAATCTGTAAGCATAGTTGTAATAACTCAAGTCTTTGGAGATTTGACTATTTTATTACCACTCCAAACATACTCAAAGAAAATGTGTCCTTTAAAGGATGTCTTACCTTTATGAATAAACTAAAGGAGGACATTAAGATGCCTAAAAGGATTTACAAAGTATATTGTAAATATTAAAATTTTAAACCTAATGGGAAAAATATGCAAAATATATTTAGAAGATACAACAGTTTTCATCTCAGGAACTTTTTAAATAATTTCTGGTCAAGGTTATAACCTGATAAACCATCTGCGCATTTAGTCAAGATGTATGACAGTTATTCAGGGTTAAATCTATGAAAACATCACTGTTTATGTACTTTAAAGTGTATTTTTTCATGTGAAGACATGCATATAGTATAGGGATATGCACCCTGTATACTATTATGGATACATATTGTTGTTCTGCTGTTACTTTAGATGATCCTGTGCAAAAATGGGAAAAGGGGATGTGGATGGATGGACTAAACATCATTTGGGAAAAAATACCATATCTTACTTTAATAAACACAGAATGTCACTCTGAAACACATGTGAATCAAATAATAAGCACTGTCCTTATCAAAAACTAGCATGTCCTAGGATAGATAAGATATGAATGTGGGTGTACCCTATTGTATAACACACAAGACACAGTTTTTTTAGGTCTCGTCCCTGTTTATAACCTTTGGCCATGCAGACCATATGGTTTTATAGGTTCTTCAGACCACTCAGAACCGAAAGTACTTGAAATTCGTACAGACTATATAGTGAAATTTATCTAGGCACCACTTGTACTGCAATCAACCTTCCAACTCCAAAACGAGGAACACTACCTCTCATAATGTAGAGCAAATGGGCAAAAGGTGAAACACTAACAGCTTGCTAACAACTTCAAATAGGAAGCTCATGGGATGGCAAAAAGTGATATATTTAATACTTTGATATTGCTTATAAAGTGTTTTTTGATAAGTAATATGATGCAGTTCAGTTTACCAAAATCCTGCGGTGGTGGTGCTGCGGTAGCGTTGTCGCCTCACAGTTAGACGTTGCCCGTTTGATTCTCAGTTAGAGCGTCTTCTGTGTGTCGACATGCGTGAATGGGCATTCTTTCATTGAAGGTTGTGCGTTAGGCCTGGCAAGCCAGAATGTAAAAATCTACTGCCAATCATTAGTGGACCGGAGTTCCACTGTAGCGACCCTTAACCAGGAAAAGCCGAAAGACACAATCATTTCAAAAATTCTAACACAATGTGTAAGCCTTTCAATGTGAAACTCTGAGGTGCATAAACACTATAAAACCTCGAATGAGGAAAAATCCTTGTAATGAGGTGTGTTTAAAAGGTATGATCAGCAAACCTCACTGTCCTTCATCACAGTTAGTGCAACTATGACTTCCTTTTCTCTCATTCTCTCCCTACAGCAAGCATGTTTTTTTTTTTTTTTTTTTAAATATACTATCTGGGCCTAGGATTCAAACATTTGCTTTTTATATTCTCTACTAACCTATGTGGTAGACAAACATGGTCTGGGTACTGTCCTTGGGGAAATCTGCACCTATGGCTGCAAGTCATTTTGGTCTGTCTCCAAAAATAAACTTGTCCTATTTTCTCTGAAATTGCAGCTAAACTTTCTCATTCTGGAAACAGAAATGTGCACACTATATGCCTTAAATACCAATCAGTGTATACTGCAGGCTGCGGCCTAAGTCCTTACATAGCTCTTATGAGATTGTACATTTCCATGGAACTGGGGAACAGTGATAGACACAAGTTTCTTTCAGTGTCTGTTTTCTGATTTTATGTTTTTTTCAATCCCAGGGTCTCCACAGATGGATGAGTCCCTGTTGTTGATTTGAATCTCTAAAAAAATGTCTTTCTTTAGCTAGTCTCACTCAAGTTATATTTCAAGTTTTGCAGTCACTTATCTTGCTGTAGTACATACCTTTAAAAATGAATATTACTTGTATTACTAACTGATACCAAGAACTGTTTCTGAGTAAATCCTTCCATGGACATATCAGTGAATGCTGCTTCAGAAGTGTGCGGCATACACACCAAACTTGGGACAGACGTAGTTTATTTATTTATTTTACATTTGCTTACTGGGAAAGTCCGACTGGCAGAACCCATTTTCACTGGATGCCTGGGGACAAAAGCTCCACATATTAAAAAAAATGCATAAATGATAAATTAGATTTAAGTGAACATATGTGAAACAGTTTATAGAAAACATACATATCATCATCTTGATAAAAAAAAGTAAATCACATAAGAGAGGATCAGATATCAGCCCTTATAATCATAATAGGTCAGGGTTCTAACTTTCTGAGTTTGACACCAATCACAATAGTACAGCTGTACAAATAAATGGCATAAATCAGAGTCATCTTAGGTCCCTTATTGCTTGAATACTAGTGGTAGATGCTAGAGAGCTGAGTAAGGAGAAATGAAGAGATACTATTGGTAGTTGAAACTGTTAGTGATCCTGGTAGTTGGTGTAAAAGTATGGCGATGAGTAGTTAAATTAGAGAATGAATATATGGTAATATAGTAGGGTAAGGAGCAGATGAGGAGAGAGTTGTTATATGACACGTACTGGGGTGGTATATAGAATTTGTGGCTGGCATCATACTGACTGATTTGGAGTGTTTGGGTTAGGCGGAGGGTAGGGTGTGGAAGATGAGGTTGGTGTAGTAAAGTTTAGTTGGGAGAGATTGAGGTAGGGGGATTGGATTTGTTATTAAGTGTTAGCCTACGCTGTTGCATGAGCAAAGCCAAGTATGTGATCAATGATTTTTAAGTAGTTGTTTTTTTTCTTTTTTTTAATTGAGTTAGGTTGTTAGTTGTTCTTATATGAGGTGGAAGTGTGTTCCAGTTTTTTGAGACATGGTATTAATATAGCGAGTTCCCTGTGGTGTTTATATTTTTCATAACTTGTAATAATGGTTTATTTGTAGAACGAAGTGATTGACTATTGGAGTAATGTTGTGTTATGTTTTAGAGTGAGGGAGTTTTCTCAGGCTGGTAAAGAAGTTTGTGGGCCATGATTAGCTGGTTATATGTTAGAAGATGTGGCAGTTCTATCCAAGAGAGTTTTTTTAGTGCAAGGCAATAGTGTGTGAAGAAACTGTGGCAAATCTCGCTGTTTTATTATAGCATAATTCTAGTTTGCTGAGGTCATCCTTTTTAAGGTTGGTAAGTATGGGGGAGGCATATGGGAGAGTTGAGAGAAGATGGGTCTTGGCAAAGGCTACCTGGGAACTGTCTATTAATTTTTTTTTGTTTGTTTTTGTAAAGGGTCAACAATTTTGATGTGTACTTTTTTGATTGCTTGAGATATGTGTATTGAATCTCAACATGTTATCAATTGTAACTCCTAGCAATTTGCTTTGTGGTTCTGGAGTGATTAATGTGTTATCCATGGCTGTAGTATGGAAGGTATTGATATGAGATGTGAATATGGTTGGTTGGAAAATCATAAGTTTAGTTTTTTGGGGGTTAAGGATGAGTTATGATTCAGATAGCCATGATTCAATTTGAGTAAAGGACTTTTGTGTTTTATCATGAAGTTGTTGGATGTTTGGAGCCGCGCATTTAAGTAAGGGTGGAGTCATCAGTGTACTGTATTATTGATGCTAGTTGGGTGCAAGTATTAAGGTCATTGGTAAATATAGTAAAGAGAAATGGTCCAAGATTGGACCCTTGTGGGACACCCAGTGTAACTAGGCATGGGGGAGAGATGTCCTTAAGCTATTTCACTTCTTGCTGTCGACCTGATAGATAACTTTGGAACCAGGAAAGGGAAGAACGGCTAAGATTTAAGATTTGACGACAGATAGTAGCTTATCATGGGAAACAGTATCAAAAGCCTTAGACATATCGAGGAAACCTCCTGATACTATGTTTCCCTCATTTCTAAACTTGTTAATCTAGTTAATTAAACTAGTTATTTATACTAGTTAATCTCAGTTCTCCCAACACATAGTGGTTTAAGTTATTCAAAAATGTTGCTCTTCTCACAAACAATGGTCAGGGGAAGAGAAGGTGTAAGAGGAAATTTGCTTAAGCACTTGACATGAATGTAGCTCAACAGCACCCCCCACGTATGCTTCACATTGAGTTAAAAAGGATTCAAGGTGGTTTTCCATTTACTAGAAATAATTTATTCAGTGTGTTACAAATGTTACCCCCTCCTCCCATTATGATGATTTCTTACTGTCTATTTTATTGGATCATCTTTGCTCATTTATTTCAATTGAAAACTATCCTAGAATTACAGCACAATTACTGGTACTAATCCTCTGAATAGCTTAATGGACAAATTAAGGAGTTTCTATATTTTTGTGTATTCTGCATGACTACACAATTATACACAATTACAAACACACACAAACACACACACACACACACACACACACACAGCTGCACACAATGAACACTCCTTTCTATCCTTTTCTTATTTTATTTGTTCCTTATGTACATTAACTTGTTTTGATTCTTTTGCCTCATCTGTTCACATTTTTCTAATAGCATAGTCTTTCTTCTGGTACTGTGTGATTTGTAGTCCTACTTTATTCTGAAGCCAGAAAAGGTTAAAGGGTTAATTTGTTTTCATTAGAATAAGATGAAAATAAAGCTGGCACAGTCTATCATTTATGTACAATTCAGTCTGAAAATGAACTTTCGCATATTGACTACAAAATCTCCTTTGAGGAGCAAATTACACCATGACAGTATTATGCTAAATTACTAACTAATTTACTTTAGTTTTTCTGGTATAACAAAAAAGTCTAATCAGACTTTTTAAAGGTGCACAGATGTGAATTCCTATTGCTAAGGTACAGCAATTTAGTTCAATGAGTAGGTTAATTGCCTATTAATGATCTTATTAACTCTTGTTTACCTTTCCAAGTTGATGATTTACCTAAATAAAAGTGTCCTTCTGACCACAGATTCTGATAAGCGAGAAATGCTTCTTCAGCAGTAACATTGATAACCTTTATTCAGAATTATGCTTGGAAACATGATTACTATCCTTTAGCAAAACTGGATTTCTAGACAATGACCCAAACTTTGTTATCATCAGGAGCAATTACAGATAGGTGGAAACATAAGGCACTGCATGGCTGGATCATGGGGGTAGAAGCTTGCATTGTCTTTAGATATTTTACTATTTGTTTCAAAAAACAATGTATTTCAGATCGTTGATGTCAATTGACAGTTCGTTTAGTTATTATCATTCACCTAGCCAGAAACTTGGAGGATTGTGATCAGGTCATCAATCATAACTTGATTGAAACATGGATGCCATGAAACTCATCTTGAAATAGAAGCTCAAGAGGTGAATCCTTACAGCCATGTCGAGAACACATAATTAAAAGTTATGATCAGAGGCTGTTCACAGTTCTTTGTAGTGCATGGGGATTGATCTGCTCCACATACTACTAGTTACAGAAAAGAAAAAAAACATTAAGTGTTTTCTGGCTTTCAAACTGTATAGCACTTAGTGAGCTCTGTGAAAAAGACAGTGTAACACAGTCCTTTTATGTTTACACTCACCTTGCCATGCCTCTCAAATGTCTAGATGTTCACAGAATGTCCAGATTTTTGTCTCATATGTTTGGTCAGGTCCTCATAAAGGCTTTGTTTTCTGGACAAATCACTGAGAACTGAAATCAGTAAATAATGGGATACATGTGAGTTTTCAACTTCATATCCTTCAGAACATGCAGACGAACTTGCATCCTGCTATTCTATCTACTTTCTAAGTTTTTAAGAAGAAGTGACACCTTATCTGTATGGACAGAAGGCAGAAACAAATCCTTTTTTTTTTTATTTCTACCACTGTCTTGGTTGGACAGTACTGGTAGATTACACTGCCTAGCACAAGACTCAGCTTGAGCAGAGGGTGCTTAACATTTGTTAATACTGAGTCTTGCTCTACAGTAGCACGTAACAAGATTTGTGTTTTTCCAAATATCAGAGTATAAGCACAGAACTCAAGTCACTACAGTGCAGGACCTGACACAGATAACTATTCCAAAATATTTCCTTACTTTTCTGTTTTACATATTCTATTGTATTCTACTATTTCACATTTTAAGTCATCCTGTCCTCCATCTCCCTTGAATGAGCTCACTCATTGCACTGGTCCCCATCTTTTATTCAGTCAGTTTCTGCTTTGTCATCTCCAATATCCTTGCATCTGCTGCTCTCAGTACCTTTGTAATGCATAAGTCCTATCCTCCCCACTGTCCTCTCACTCCATCCGGTAATCTTGCCATAATCTTTACTTCTTTCTCTATAACTCATTTCGCCCATCAGACTGCACATTCCATAAAGTCTGCCAAATACCGACTCGTTTTTTTTTCTACATTGCTTTTGTAAATTAAATTCACCTTAACAACCATGTATAGCATTTTTATGCTTAATGCTTTATATTCTTTATGTATCATACATCCCCAACCCATATCTAAATAAATAAATAAATAAATACATACAATTAAAGGAAACCTGGGAGATGGCGTGGAGGATAAAAGCACTTCCCTGGAGCATTTTGCACACACTTTCACACACACACACACACACACACACACACACACACACACACACACATAAAGGAGCAGCTGTGGACTCACCAGAATGGATCCTGTTGGTGTAATGTTCTGTATTTCCTTAGTTTCCTGTGTTAACACATGGGTTTAGATGGTCGTCATTAAGGAAGGAATGAGCCCATGATTTTTTTTAATCGAATATTATTTATTTATTTATTTTTTAATAGTGAAACTGGGGAAGCCCATCCAAAATGGACCCCCCCCCCCCGAGGACCTAGGCAGTTGACTAGGTGGCCTAGTGCTAGATACAGTTCTAGCTACAGCTTGTCTCCTCTACCATAATACTTTACTGTGAGGCACCATCTCTTTATTAGCTTCCTGAACTGAAAATGAATCACAGTCTGAGCACATAACTAGTCACAGAATATCTCAACAATTCCAACTGCTATGAGGACAAGTGAAGCACATAGTAACCTTCAGCTAAGACCTGTGTATGTTAAGACAGTTTACAGCATACTGAAATAGCTTTTACTTTGTTTCTTTGCATAGTTTACCATATTCTTACTGAACCAATAACTAGCTGGATAGTATACAGCTGGTAGGTAACACTCAGAACCTGGATTCACTAATCCTCCGTGTAAGACTTAATAAGTCTTACTCGGGGGCTGCAGTTGAATGGTTTGATGTCAGCATGCCATGAATATTCATGAGGGCATACTGACTGAACCGTAACTCTTACACGGACTGAGTAGGAAAGCAGGGGGCATGTCCGACTGCCGAGCAGTCTAAATGTGCACGCCCCTGCAAGGTTTTAAAAAGCATAATGTCAACACACAAGAGCGAGTTCGCTCAAATGTACTTGCACCCAACACTACACTCCCTGACACTGTAAACCCCCATCAAACTTATATAAAGTAAATAATTATATATTTTTTTAAATCCACGATATAGCTGCTCCTATTTGCGTGTGTGTGTGCGGGTGTGCCCATTGCTTAGCTAGAGTTAGCAATTCTGACATGGAAGAGCATAAGAAAGAAAGTTTATGCAAATCACACCCTATTGCAATAGCGTAATGGTAGAGCATATGCACAAAGAAAAGGTATTCACGGTTCGAGTCCCACCACTCCCATTCTTATTTATGTTTTAAATCAGTATTTGAAATAATACCAGGCATATATGATTAAAATTTTATTAAAAGCAGTGACATGGCCAATGCATCAGTGATCAAACTAAATATTTTTAAAGGACACAGATATATAATAGCCTGCTGTTAAGCAATGCTTTACACAGCTAAATACAGGTGCCCATAATTTAATAGCACTTTACCCAGCTAAACAGAGGTGCCCATAGTGTAATAGCGCTTTACCCAGTTAAACAGAGTTGCCAATAGTTTAACAGCGCTTTACCCAGCTAAACAGAGTTGCCCATAGTTTAATAGCGCTTTACCCAGCTAAACAGAGTTGCCCATAGTTTAACAGCGCTTTACCCAGCTAAACAGAGTTGCCCATAGCTTAATAGCACTTTACCCAGCTAAACAGAGTTGCCCATAGTTTAATAGCGCTTTACCCAGCGCAATAGAGTTGCACAAAGGTTAAAAGTGCTTTACCCAGCGCAATGTATTTGTGCGGACGTGTGTGCCGCGCCAACCAGGGCACCATAGGGCACCGTGGAGCAACATAGAGCTAAGTTGCTTAAACACAGCCACACCCCCTAGCCTGTCTAGACAGTATTAAAATAAAAGATTGACAAGGTTCGAACCCAGGACCTTGTGCATCATAATCAAAGTACAGAACCACTAAGCCATGACAACATAAGGAAAGCAGCCACTATTAACATTCATATACTTATGAATGGTAGTTTAACCATTACTAAGCAGGTCTGCAGTCAGCCGAGAATTTTACAAAATGGCCAATCACAAAAAAGTGTGGGAAATGCGGCATATTTAAGCCACATAGGCAGGAATACTCGCCATAACTGATTGTAGTTCACATTTGCAGTTAGAATGGCAGGTACTGGAGAGGGTTCACGCTTCTGAGCGCAACGTTGGAGCATTGAGGAGTCCAAATACATGGTTTGGCTCCTTGTCCACTGTCACGAGTCAAGACTCCTGCAGGGCCAGTTCCAAGGGACAGAGTACAAGGCAGAGGCTTGGAACCGGTTAGCTCGTGACCTCACCAGTGCCACAGGTGTTCCTCGGACTGGTGAGCAGGTCCGTCACCACCATGCAGACCAGAAGAGACGAAAGCAGGACCGCCTGAACCAGTGGATACAGGAGGCCCGTGGGATGCAGAATGCCCCACAACTGAGTATGTAGCCATGGAATGCAGTATGTAAGAATTGATAATGGAGTATGTATAACGGATAGGTATGTCTCAATATCCCTTCATTTACTTTACAGCTGCAGGTGACCGTGCTATGAATCAGCAAGCCTATGCTGATAGGCTGCTAAGGCTGTGCCACCAGGCAGGTTAGTGATTATTCTGCATGTATTGTTATATAAAATATGGGAGAGAGCATGAAAGAAAGTGTTGTAGTCCAATAAAACAGCCATAGAATTGCCTGAATAAGTCCTCTGCATGTACTGTCAGATAAAAATGTCAGAGAGGCAGAAAATGTGTGTAGTAACCCATTAAGAAAGGTAACATATGTCTGGAATAATATCTCTGCAGGCGCTGTCATATAACATAAGTGAGTGAGCCTGAAAAAAGATTTTTCTAACCTATTAATAAAGGTATAATATGTCTTGAACGTGTCTGCCATAAACACCGTTAAAACAAATAAAGGAGTGAGCCTGCGGAAAAGTGTGCAATGTCATTAATAAAGGTCTAAAACCCAGAGTGTGTCTGTGTCACAGAGTCTGAAATGTTGTTGTACCTTTGCATTATACAAACAGTACTGTTTGAAAATGTGCTGGCAACCCAGAGTTATGCAGTCCCATATAAAGTGGGTGATGGAAGTGCTAGTAGCTGTGAAACATATATACAGTCCACAATAGTCAGTTACTGCCTGGCATGAATAAGTAAACCTGGCACACATGTAGCATGTAATTATTCACCAGAAATGTGAGTGTGTGTCAAGAAATGCAGGGTTCTGTACAAATCGAAGTGAAAATGTCATGTGAAAACATCCCAGAAATGTAGATAAAGAAATATAAATGCAAACAGGAAATATGTAGCAGTCACATCTGCATCCTGGACAGTTAGTATGTCAGATATAGGTCAGGCATATATTGAACTAGCCAAACCCATGACACAACCTAATGTATGATGGCAGCTGTAATAATACAGGTAGGGGATATACACTTGCAGTCACTGGGAATGTAGTGTAGACTAAAAGGTCATTATAAGATGTTAACCGAGGTTTTTTCTACACCCTACCGTATGTGCATAAACCATGAAATTCCACACCTCAATGGGTATGTGTAACCTTAAATATTTGTTAGGACATATGTCCTATTGTTTTATAAATATTTGCATTGATGTTGATGCATGTGCCCTGTTCAAACACCACGTTCATGGTGGCCTGTTGCTACCAAATATCCCTGCATGCTGTTGGAATATCTACTGTCATTCAATATATTCATGTGTTATGCTTGCTGTTCAACTGTTGGAACCTTGGTGTGTTGGGATAATGGGAATATAACTGCATGCTGTTACAACTAATCTGGAAAGCTGTTGTTTATGTTGTAATTAAACACACCTAATCACAGAACGTATGGGAAGGCTGGTCCCAGCGGACCCACCTGTCCTTCCTCAGTTGGCGAGTGCACCTGGCACCAGCGGCTCTGGTGCCCAGCCTGGGCTCCCCTCCTCCGTTGGCCCTGTGGCACCTTCGGGTGGAAGCACTGCAGGGGATGGGGCTCATCCCCCCCGTGCAAGTGTGGGTGGAGGAGGGCCACCTGTCACCCTTGCTAGATTCCGGGCTGTGGTGCATAGGGAGATTCAGCGTTCAGTCGCTGATCCCCTATGCCAGCTCAAGGCAAGAGTGGCGCATCTCTCAGGTGAGCCTGCCCGTCCTACACAGCCCTCAGCACAGCCACCCTCAGGGCTGTGAAGGTGCAGTGGTGAATGCCCATGGGTGGGGATCTCAGTTCTACTGTTACCATCTGTGGGCTCATGGGCTTGCGATTTCCAAACATCCTTCCCCATCAATTGTGTTCACCCACCCTATGTGTCAAACTCCGCCCCTGTATGTGTCTTGTTTGTCTTGTCTGCTTACCTCCCCAACCTACCTCCACAAATATACCTACTTCCTCTACCTCACATTCCACTCTCACCTGAAAAAAAAAATTAAAAAAAAGGGCAATCTGTTCCCACAAAAAAATTACGCTCAATACATAGCTGCCCAATTCGCACACATGTTCGCTGGACATGTAAACTGATAATTCTAATTAGCAGTACAACATATTTTGTTGTCGTCACCCCTCTCTCAAGGGTGAAAGGTTTCAAATTTCACACCAAATTTCAAACATATGCACAGCTGTTGCTGGTAAAGAAATGGGCAGCTATGGACCTCCCCTACACCCATCCTGCTCATCCGGAGCTGGTTTCCCTACTGTCTTTCCCTTTTTGTGCCTCCTTTTTCACCATTTTCCTATCTCCCCATTTTCTTTTCTTTAAAAGAAATTAGCACGGGGGTTAGCAGGAGTAAGCACTTATAAGCAGTAGTTAGCGGGGGTACGTGAGTGTGAGCTTGTGTGCACTTAACCTAGCATTGCTAAGCGTCACGCAAACCCGCGCAAACCCGCTTACAACTGCTTAAAAGTGCCTTAGTCACTCTGTACGACAAGGCCCTTGTACTGCTCAGCAGCAAAATAAAATACCCTTGCCAGTCTCGAACCGGGGACCTTGGACTCAGCAGTCTGCATGAAGTACCACTACACCACGGCAGATTTACAATAACTTAGTGCTGAAAGCAGTATATCATGCATTACCATGAGTGAATGTAAAGGTAAAATAGGAATGGCATAACACAAATCTTGTTCTGTGGGCCTTAACCAGCAGGTGTTGTGGAATTGCATGACATGACTGTGAAAAGAGAATCAGCCATGCTAGTAGGGAATAATGTCACAGTAGCACCTTACAAACCCCACACAGTATCAGAGCAGGATAAACACTGGCATATTTGCATAGGTCACAGGCCAGACCTCCCAACAGTGACTGCTCTACAGTGATGACCCTGATTTGTAAACAAATGTTAGCTGTGCCCCTCTGACTCCCTGTGAAATGTACTAACAGTAGGCAGAAAGGTGTTGAATCTCACTTAATGACAAATGTCAATGTGTGAGTAGACATTGCTTGCACATCAGAAAAGGAGTAGTAATACATATGCTCTGAATCCCCCAAAGTCTGAACTGAAAAATGTATGAAATATATCACAGGTGTATCCCAGTTATATGTACCTTTCCCTGAGGCTGTTCAAATATATACGTGACAGTATCTGAGGCCTGGAAGAGTCAGAAACACACAGGCATATCAGCTTGTCTGCTGTTACACACTCTGCAAATAGCTGTAGAATGAATCCCACAAGCGTGCCCTTATGTAGAAGTACAACACAGAAATATCAAAGGATGTAGCCATGTACTGCTAGCAACCACCTGTGACAATGCCATTGTTCAGGTGCTGAAAACACTGCTGTGGTGCACAGTCAGAGAATACTAGGCTGACCTCTGTCTACCATCTGGATATGTCCACAGGTGGGAGCTACTCAGACAGACTACCAGCCTTTATAGACTTAAAGGTACACAGCAACTCTGCATGTTCAGTAAGATAAACATCACACGATAATAAATAATGCACTCTGCATTTCTGCACCCCTACCCAAAGGTACTATATACCCATGTAGTCAGGCACAACCAAGGGTGTAGGTAGGCATACACAGTAGTGGAATATGTCCAGTTGTCCTGAGCAGACTGTGCTAATGTCAACACAAACAAACCACAAACTGTTCAGAAGTGAGTAACGTACTAATGACAGTGTAGCATTTCACAGACAGTGCATGTGCCTGATATTCATAATTGGTAGTACAACACACTTAGTTGTCCTCACCCCTCTCTCAGGGGTGGAAGGTTTAAAATATCCCTCCTAATGTATTGCATATGCACAGCTGTTGCTGGTAAAGAAATGGGCAGCTATGGACCCTCTCCACACCCATTCTGTACATCCCGAGCTGGTTTCCCTACTGTCTTCCCCTCTTTGTGCACCCTTTATCACCACATTCCTATCTCCCTATTTACTTTTCTGTCAAAGAAATGAGCGCAGGGGTTAGCAGGAGTGAGCACTTGTAAACAGTAGTAAGCGGGTTTGCACCAGTGTGTGCATGTGTGCACTTAGCTTAGTATTGCTAAGATATGATAAGCTAAGCCAAGCTTGGTTTAGTATTGCTAAAATAAAATAAGCTTAGCTTAGCATCACTAAGCGTCGCACAAACCCACTTACAACTGCTTAAAAGTGCCTTAGTCACTCTGTATGACAAGGCCCTTGTACTGTTCAGCAGCAAATAAAAAACCTTGTCAGTCACGAACCTGGGACCTTGGACTCACAAGTCTGCATGAAGTACCACTACACCACAGCAGATATACAGTAACTTGGTGCTGAAAGAAATATAACATGCATTACAATGAGTGAATGTAAAGGGAAAATAGGAAAGCCATAGGAATACATTGCAATAACTACTGTTGTATGCCAGTTAATTCTCTAATTCAAAAGAAAGTACATACTCCCATGTATCCAGTGTTAGCATTAGGAGGTGTGAGTAAGCCTACACACTGAGAAGAGTGTACTGGAAGAAGCAACAGTCAGGTTTCAGTACAACATGCATTTTACTGGCTACAACCCAGCTTCAGATATGAGACACATACCGACCTTCTGACTGAGACAACAGTGTCCACAGCAAACAAGCATGGTCCCCACCTTGCAAAACTGAAAGGGCTATGCCTACCTAACCTATCATTGTATAGCAGTGTCCTGAAATCACAGTGAAAACTGCAATTACCACACAGCAGGCTGCATGCAATTACTAAATGGTGGGCACCAATTGGTGCAGAGGCCATCACATGCACATGTGCAGATACCTAGAAAAGCAGCCTGTATCTGCTGTCCACACATGCAATAATATTATTGCAACAACTGGGAGAGAGAGAGAGAGCATGAGCGAGAGAGACAGACAGAGACAGACAGACACAAACAGGCAGAAGGAGACAGACGCTGAAAACAAACAGCAACACACAGAGGAAACAAAACCAAAAAAAAATAAATAAATAAACAATAAAAAAACAACACCTACAACAGACGGAGGTGAGGAATACAAAGGTAAGGTATGTAACAGATATGTATTTGGTTACATCCGAAAGATGTGTCTGAAGGGTACTCTACATACTGTGAATCATCCATATGTGGCAGCAGTCTGTATCTATATGTACATGCACATTTGCATAGGTCAAGGGACATACTGCAACTGTTAATGAAGGCTGGACATAATTATGTTGTTGAAGGCTGCTATGTGCACATATGTATGTAGGTTGTAGTGTGTGACATTGCAGAAATCAAGCAGTGCCGGTATATGTCATATGGTGTTAAACGCTGTGGGACTGAGCTACAGGCAGTGAGGCCTGCAACAGCTATATGGCCTGAGGACAGCAGAATGCATTCTGCACAACATTGTGCAATAGTATTACATAACCGTATGTCTCACAACTGTTGCATAATTGACATCCCCACAATGATAGGTGGGCAGTATATGTGCAGCTATATGTACAGCAATGGATGTTTACATGTATGTGTATATATACATGTATACATACATATATATGTGTGTGTGTATAGATATATAGATATATATATGGATATATTTAGATATATATGGATATATATGGATAAATATAGATATATATCGATAAATATGGATATATATAGATATATATAGATATATATGGATATATGTAGATATATATAAATATATATAGATATATATAGATATGTAGGGATATGTATGGATATGTATGGATATGTATAGATATGGCTAGATATGGATAGATACGGATAGATATGGATAGATATGTATATATATATATATATATATATATATATATATATATATATATATATATATATATATATGAGAGAGTGAGGGAGACACGGGGTCATATGTACTGCAACAGGTGCCTGTTGTCCAAGGCATGAACTGAACACGAGTGTTGCACAGTCCCAAAAAAAACAACAACTCAGGGTAAGGTATCATCTCACAGAAAAACAGTAGACAAGTCAAAAAACAAAGGTGAATACACCATGGCAATCAAAGCAAACCAGATAAAGGTCAATGCACAAAATGATAAGTCCCAAGATTGATGTTAAAAAATCATTCCTTTATTCGAACAAGTGAGCGCTTTCACGTCACTCTGGACGCTTCATCAGACTTAAAACAAAATCCTGTTTTCAAACCTACTTAAATATCACTAAAACACCAATGAAACACTTAATAACAAACACATGACAAAGGAAACTTGCTCCATTGGTATAGGACTAAATAAAAAATAAAATAATAAATAAAAATACATAAATATACACCGTATATCAAAAACCAAATACAATGTATAAAGAGCATAACATTAAAATCTGATATATATAAAAAACTTCATATTTTTGAAGTTAAATAAAATGAATGTCATGTTACTTTATTATAACTGCATACAGACATTCTGAGTAAATCATGTTAGTAGTCACCATGCATATACACATATATAGCTGTGTACTAATAACTAAAACTAATGTCTGACATATGCATGTTGTAATTGCAATCAGTGTGGTTTTATTATGAACACGAACACTTTTGAACATCCAGATACTGGTATTAGATATGAAATTAGCCATTATGCAGATTGCAGATCTAGAAATGTGCTTTATCTTGCTCTTTATAACAAATGCCATTGTTTCTATGTTTGCTAGACCAATCGAACGCTAAGAGAACGGATAAGGGAACACATCTATGCTATTCACAGAGAGAATGTGTGTAATGCTCTAGCCAGTCATGTCTTGCAACATGACACGACACATACTTTTAAGTTTATGGTTTTGGGATATATGTGTGTTACAGAAAGGCTAGGAAATATTAATAACAGAACTGAAAAGGAGGAAGCCAAATGGATCCTTAGGTTAGCGGCTGATAAGGGACATGGCCTCAATGATAAATTTTCACTGAGGCATTTCTAGCAGATAGACCACTCAGACATTAGTTTTAGTTATTTGTACACAGCTATATATGTGTATATGCATGGTGACTACTAACATGATTTACTCAGAATGTCTATATGCAGTTATAATAAGGTAACATGACATTCATTCTATTTAACTTCAAAAATATGAAGTTTTTTATATATATCAGATTTTAATGTTATGCTCTTTATACATTGTATTTGGTTTTTGATATATGGTGTATTTTTATGTATTTTTATTTATTTTTTATTTTTTATTTTTTATTTAGTCCTATACCAATGGAGCAAGTTTCCTTTGTCACGTGTTTGTTATTAAGTGTTTCATTGGTGTTTTAGTGATATTTAAGTAGGTTTGAACACAGGATTTTGTTTTAAGTCTGATGAAGCATCCAGAGTGATGTGAAAGCACTCACTTGTTCGAATAAAGGAATGATTTTTTAACATCAATCTTGGGACTTATTGTTTTGTGCATTGACCTTTATCTGGTTTGCTTTGATTGCCGTGGCGTATTCACCTTTCTTTTTTGACTTGAACACTAGTGTTGATACCGCAGTGCCATACCCCATTCCAAAACACCTTACGCAGTAACTGCCACATAGGTGGTAGCCTGCCTAACACTGATGGTGTCAGAAGGGTACATGGGACACAGGTGGACAGTAGGCTCCCCT
Source organism: Protopterus annectens (assembly GCF_019279795.1). Lineage (NCBI taxonomy): Eukaryota > Metazoa > Chordata > Ceratodontiformes > Protopteridae > Protopterus > Protopterus annectens. Next base: position 1,501,186,259 of record NC_056728.1, read on the forward strand.
TTGATAATCACAGTGACAACAGTAGTAATGTAATCTGTCTATGTGGTACGTGTCATCACAAAAGGTGTTTCATCTAGAGAAATATAGGTCGGTATTCCCCTCTACTCATCACAATGCCCCATGTGGTATGTACCTCACATGACAACTGCAGCAAGTGGAAAGGCCACAGACATACCTAACAATTGTAATACTGCCCTCAAACACATGCCATATGCAGACTGACTCACAAATCACAGCTAGAGTGCATTACATACTGCCCACCCAGAGATTACCACTGCCGGACATACAGAGGTATGTCACACCCATAGCAGTCGGCCAACCACCATGACAACACCTTACAATCTCACAATCCCTCCGGGCTACATGACCTAGGGCCCTAATCCTTGTCACCTCACTAAACAGCACATGCTGGAAGTACAGGTTCCTATCCACAAATATGCCATACTCTGGACTAAACCACCCAGCATGAACAAACAAGGCTCCTCATTAGCAGATGTCATACATACCCCTGATGATTGTTTTGGAGATAGGTAATATGCCCTGGGAGTCACCTCTGTGCATCCGGTTGACAGGAGCAAGTGAAATCACATTACATGTGTGTCAAAGGCCAGGGTAGCATATGGCTAGGCTGCCCTAGGCCCTAGGGCCAATAGCATATTACCTACCTATGACACAATGCACACACACATATACTCAGTGCAATACCTGTGATGTGAGGTGGAATGAGTGTGACAGTGACTGTGTGCAAGGTTTGTAAAGGTGTGATAGCTTAGTGTGAGGTTGTGTCTGTCATGGTAATTTGTGTCCTAGGTGTGAGGCCAGAGAAAGATGTGTCAGTTATTGAGATGCAGACATAGTAGGATGGCATATGTTGTGACATAGTTCCTTGTGTACGACTGTGGTGTCCCAATGTAGGCTGAAGCAATACATGTATGCTCAGTAAGTGGTACTGCTGGTGACTCCAGCTTACATATGAACTGTTGCACTACCTGAAGCTGTAGGCCTAAACAGCACAGTATGGTGTATGTTCACAGTCCCTGGTAACACTGTCTTGTGTGTTTCCTGTAGTCTGCACAGATTACATACCACAGGCATAGGTATCTGTAAGTAGGGGTACACAGTACTATAAGGTACACAGGTAATGCTCATCTGTGTCGGCATACATCTGTGTGTTGTATGTATGTCCGATGTGTGTTTAATGATGCCTGTACCATGCCCGCAATGACATGTATGTTACAGGGTATGTGTGTGTACCTAGCAACATGTATACTCTGTTACAGCAGTATGCCAGCTATATTAACAACCGTGCACATATGTTAGGTAGGGGTATGGCATCAAAGACTAGGGTGGTTTACCGGTAATACTGTAAATGTACATGACATTCATTGCATTGGATGACATATTTCTTCATGCATTAGCTTGATATATACCCCCGGGGCGAGGTTGTGCATTGTATCCCAAACAGTGTGCCGACTACTGGTGTATACTGGTGTGTTATATGGAGTGTTGCAGGCACTGTCAGCCAGTTGTGGGCTGAGCACTGATATGTGACATTGAATGTGTGTATCCTCTGATAGACAGATAGATGCTATATATGGCAGTTAAGTGATATCTGTATTTCATAATGTTAAGTGTGCCACATGACATTCTCACACATATCGTTTAATTGTCTTCCAGGGTTATGGCTCATCAACGTAATCCATCGTATTCAGCTGCGGAGGAGCAGGAAATTCTGAAAAGCCTGGTGCAGCACTATAACCTGCTTTTTTCCAGGGCCAGCCAGCACCAGCATGACCGTACTGCACTGTGGCAAGACTTTGTTCGCCGGGTAAATGACAAAGGCATGCATAACCGGACATATGAGCAGGTACGACATCACTGCAGTGATTTAATTAGACATGTCCGGTGGCGTGTGTCTGATATCCATAGGCAACAGCTTGCCACAGGTGGTGGGGCGGCCATACATCCCCCACTCACTAGAGTGGAGGAGCTGCTCCTAAGTGTGGTGGCTCCTAGCCTACAGCAGCAACAGCATCACACATGTGTCATCATGGAGGCCGTAGCCACCCAGCAGGATGACATGGAGTGTGCAGGTAATACGCCCTAGCTGTAGACTACCATTACCTGTATTGTTAGAATATGCATATGTGAGATGTGTACTGTGTGTTTAGTAGTTGTGCTGCCTAATGTGTGCAATACTGATATTTGGAATAAGTTCCACTGTCATTTAGCACACTCACAGTAGCAATGCCACAGTTGTGGCCACTGACAAACTGTGTCATATTCTTCTAGGTCCCTCTGGTGTGACAGGAGGGCAGACAATACATGCTGGTGAGTGTGTTAACACTTTAATATTGGTAATGAAATGTTCATGTCATAGGTGAGGTGTAGGCCATGTACACGTATCACACCTACACATAATGCATGCTGTGCATATTTGCTGTGAGACATCAATCATCTCAGTAAAGTCAGTAGCTGCCTCAATCACATGCAATGCACAGTGCAGCAGACACAATTGTTGCATCACTGTACTGCACATTGGATATGCATAGTTGCTACAGCTGTACACAACAGAACATGTTTATCATACACAGTACATGAAAACATGCTACATTTGGCATTACCACACACCCGCTGTAAGGTCACACTTCAGTATCCCACATGTCATGCACACACAGACGATGTACCTCGGGGTAGAGGCCTATCATGGGGCTGTGCAACACTCTGCAACACATAACACAGTCATGTTAGGCAATGCTCCCTATTGGGCACCTCGCACACCCATGTACAAGGTGGCTGTGTAATTGTGAACATAGCCATGGCACTGCAGTTCAGGTACATCATGCTAGGCCATGGTCTTGCACACATTAGTAGCTGTGAGTGACCACAAGATGCATGCTGATGATGGCACAGGGTACTACACCCCATCCAGTTACAGTGACCACAGTACTACTCATAGCAGTCATTGCTTTGCACCTCAGTGTTGTGTGTGTGCAAACATATGCACATATACACAATATGCATAGCATGTTGTCTGTGTGCTTACATATGCCAGTATACACAATATGCACAGCAGTCACCATCCACACAAAGTGTCACATATATGTCCTGGAATGCTAGTGGGTGTATAGGTCACTTGACACACATTGGGTATGTGTGGTGTTTAATGTTGCAGTCATGTAGCATGCCATGCCATGTCTGGCACGCACATATCTGCAATATGTCCCACACTCACCATAACCACTGTACACTGGCCATGTCGAGCATTGGGATTCCTTCATGTCAACATGCACTGCACATCCCGTGTGTGTACATAGCATGCATGTGCTACACCCGTGCCCACTATTATCTGCTATGGACACAGACACTGCACTCAGACATGGATATCTATGTGTCACACAGATAACACGCAGCCATGGCATGTATACTTGTGAGTGATGGTGCACAGGGCATTGCAAAGCTGATAATACCTGCACAGCAATGTTGTGCCCATGTACACATTGTGTTCCAGGGTGTAGCCAATCACTGAACAACTACACAGTTGCATCAAAGCCATGTATACTGCCATTTAATAGGGGCGTCTACTCTTGCACTGCATGGTCTTGTGCAACACATATTCTGCATGCTGACACATGTGTGGTGACTGTCTACCTTGTGATACTGACACCCACCTTCACCCACTGTAGAGTATGTGTTGAATTGCTGGTATGTGTGTTTATGTGCTGTAGTGAGGTGTGTATTAGTGTTCATGTGTGCATGTGTTCATGTGTGCATGTGTGCATGTGTGCATGTGTTCATGTGTGCATGTGTGCATGTGTCAATGTGTTCATGTGTGCATGTGTGCATGTGTTCATGTGTGCATGTGTTCATGTGCTCATGTGTTCATGTGTGCATGTGTGCATGTGTTCATGTGTTCATGTGTGCATGTGTGCATGTGTTCATGTGTGCATGTGTACATGTGGCATTTGCAGACCGTATAGTGTGTTTCCTGTCTTCCTCTCACAGGTGCTGAGTTAGGGGTTGGCGAAAGGAGCAGGCAACCTGAAGCCACTGCCACGAATAATGGTGATGATGACACATGTATTTTGGCACAGGAAGATTTGACAGGGTCTGTTGTTGGTCCGCTAATTGACAGAACACAGCGTTCAACCCCATCTATGCACACACTCATACTGTCAATACATCCCTCACCACCAATGGCCATAGGCGAGGGACAGCATACAGTTGGCATTGACCAGGAGAGTGTGGTACCCATGGCACTTGAATCCCCTCACAGCAGCCATAGCCATAGACCCGGAACAGTACCACATAGGCGGAGGTCCAGGGGTTCTTGGGGGAGCACCAGTGGTCGTATTGCCCCTGGCAGGCATGCCCTCACAGGTCTTACGACGACCAGTATCTTCCGGGCTGTAATGCAGGCTCAGGCACGTATGGAACGGTACACCAGGCAGGGACTTAGGGCGCAGAGGGCACATTACACCTCTATCAATGACAGCATCCGTGACCTTGCCAGTGCCATCCGGACTTACACCGAGGTCATTGGTAGACGTTGGGGGGAGACATTAGATGCCCTCCACAACATGTCTTCCATGAGCCAAGACCGTGCGGGACGGTTGCAACGTCGACGCGGATGCATGCCAGCAACAGCAACAGCTGGAAGTGGTCAGGGATGGCCTGCAGTTCACAGCCGCTCCCATAGTGGCAGTACCAGCCCCAGCAATGCTGGGGCTGGCCTGTCCATTGACCATCCCAGTAGACCATGTGCACATGGCTGTGGCCAGTCCCAGCAGGGATATGGGTCCAGTCATCATACCTCTGCCTCTGATGACAGTACCCAGTCAGGGTTGGTACCTGATACTGTCCATAGCACCCCTGGCAGGCACAGGTACTGTGTCCATGGCCAGAGACAGTGATCTGTACAGCCTAGCAGGTACAGTCTGTGGCTGTCCCACAAACTACCGTATATGGCAGCCACATGGTGGAGCTGTGTGCATGCAGACACACACACATTAACCAAACAACTAGGGCTCACACATACACACACACATTACATCAACATTGGCCCATGCTGTACTGTTGTCCCTCACACACACACACACACATACACACAGACATGTCGATTGGATGGGCCAGCGTCAGGCTCTGGCAAACAACAAAATGCCCTGTGCATATGATGATACCTGTGTTGCCTCCTGTGATCTGCATCATTGACAGAGGGACAGGCTAACATAGTGCTGATGCACAGGGTGACACTATAGCAGTGTAGCAATAATAGCAAGTTGTCAACAGGGAAGTGTAACAACATCCATGTAGGTGTATCTGAGCAGACATTATGCATCAAATCTCTGATTGTCAATGTAGCATTGTTTACACTACTGTCAGGTCTGAGTATGTATTATCCACCCATGTGCCACTTGGCTGAAGTGTAATGTGTTGCCAGCATGTGTTAGTGAGTGGACAGTACGTGTGTGATGTGTGCAGCACAGATTAGCAAGTGTACATCTGTGAACATGATGGGTGCGCACTGTCTGGATGTACATGCATAGCGGACACATGGGACATGTGGCATACCCTGTCATACACATTGTTAACATCTCATAGTATCTTTCAGTGGCCAGTATGCATTCTACTACAGTTATGTACTAACATGGGTAGACATGTGTATGACATGGATTGACACTATGCTGTGGGTGATACCATTAATATCTGTCAATTATTTGCGGTCTGGTAGTATACACAACCTCAACAGCATGACTATAAGCAATCCTTGGATGATGTCCTGACAAATGACACACAGTAGTAGGGAACCCAATAACAATTGGATGCTTCCGGTGCTACACTATAACACTAACCAGTGATAATGACCGCCACCCATTCCTATGACCACACCTGTTTGGCATATAGCCCCCTTAGGTACATGCAGACACACTAGGGATGTGTCCCTCCAAATCTGGAAATGCATGGATTGGCTTACAATGCATTCCCTGGATGGGACGCATATCCTACACAAGGGGATCATAGAGACAAATACCTGTTGTCTGATACATGCTGTATAGCAGTAAGCCGACTATGGCATAGTCATCCTCATGTACTATACATACTATCTCGTCAGTACCACACAGGTGGTAGCCCTCATCATGTATGTTGGGTACCAATGTGTACATACAGCCTCATGTTATGTCATGCGTCCTTTGGTATCCACATATCCATAGGTATTGTGGAGTCCCAAGGTGTATCACATAAGACATTAGAGGCCTGAATGCATATCCACAAGGCAGTCATACACCTATAAAGAATGTCCATTCTTGGCAGTCTTTGTTGTGTATGACCATGTCTGACATATACCCCAGGCATATACCCTCACTCACACTACTCTTAAGTAACTGTCATGGGTGTGTGTGCCACAGATGACCTTGGCCACAGAACACAACAGTGGATGACCTTGTCACATACATACATATGTAACCTACAATCTGAGAAGCAGCGGCACAACCTGTCAATGGAAACAAATGTATTCATGTAGTATGCAGGCTTCACACCTATGTACTGATTGAGGGGACATGTACACATATATATTTGCCACGCAGATACCTGATGTGTGCAATGCACTTACTGTTGTAATCATACTATGTCATACCATAGTAAAAGCAAAACCCACACTGCATTGGACAACAGTGACACACACACAGTCAGCATTTACAGGATTCAAACCCCTACCTAGCTATGTTATGATACTAGAGAGCGATGCATTAACACAGCGTGCTATCTGCTTTCATGGGTGGTTTCCCTTCTCCGGCTGTATTTGTAGGATGGTGACATCATCACCCCCCCCCCACACACACACACACACACACACACACACACACACACTGTTTGCAGGATTCAAACCCCTACCTATGTTATGATACTAGAGAGAGACGCATTAACACGGCGCACTGTTTGCTTTATTGGCGGGTCTCCCTTCTCCTGCTGTATTTATAGGATGGTGACATCATCAGACTGGACATGGTGATGTGTGTACACTTTGTTTTATGCCATTCCAGGAATGGTCCATGTGGGACAGCAGGTGTCAACAGCTTGAACAAGACCTCAGAATCCTTACATTGTGTGATCTATCTGTGGACACATTGACATTCCGTCATATGTCAACACATATTTATGCACAGCTTGTTGGTTTTGTGGATACTACATGTTTCTGGGATGTTGATAAAGGGCTATTCAAAGTCTATGTGACACATGTGTAGATGTGTTCATTGATGTATGTCCTGGGTGGCTGCCTTGCAAACAGTCTAGCATGTTTGAGAACCATGATCCGCACATGAACATACCACGGTTGGTAGGGTTGTGTGTATGTCAGCTTCCAATAGCTCTGTTTATGACTGCAACCATGATGGACTCCATGACCTTGCAGATCAGACTTCATAGGCATACTGGACTTGACTTCCCATGGTGTGTTGTGCACCAACACTTGTGGGGAGTACCATATGTAGCTGTGACACATTCAACGGTTCCACTTCCTGTGTAGGGGGTGAGTCTTAGCTGACTGTTCTGGTGCATGATCTGTTTGTTCTGTAGTTTGTGCATGACACATATTGGGAATCAATGTATTCCACTTGCTGCCATGCTTTTGGCAGTGGGGGGTAGCTGCTCATACATTCTACATGTGATATCTCCTGGTATGATGATGTGGACTATTGTCAGTGGGAGATAGGTATGTACATATGGGCCTGTCTGTCATGATGTCGGCATTGTCACTCAGGTACAGTTGGCCCTGACTCAGGACATATATGGGTGTACATTGCTATTTATGACATAGCTGAAGGAGGTGTCATGATCCAGTCTGGACTCCTTCTCAGCTACTCTTTACAAAACACCAACGAACATGAGCACTAATCCCTGTTATACTCTTTTACACGCTTAACATCCTACTGATCCTTTGTGATCAGGCTACAGAGTATGTCATGATAATATCCTGGCATGTCCAGGGGTCGGTTTCGTGTGTACTCTTCAGTCCAGCTGGTGGATATTGTGATATTGACACAATGTCACATCTGCCTCATGTACACAGACAACCCTCTTCTCCTCCCGACAAACTCAGATATATGTGTGAGATGCACCTATATAGACATACAGGGTGATGAACTCTCTCGACCCATGACTGGTACAGTCTATCAGGTGGTGAAGGTAACCACACACACCACATATCAGTCTCACATATCCTCTAGCAACAGCACTCAAACCACATTATCACACATAGACATACTCGGATGCTGTAAATGTACTCTACCTAAGCAGCATGGACCTCCAAAGCAGACACACACACACCTGCTACCCCACTACAATACCCACATATCACATAGTTCACAATGTCAGTGTGCTACACAGTCGCTGCCCTTTGGGCTAAACAACACACCTAATACACTTGTAATAGGCAACACTTATTGTCAGACACACTGACGTACCACTCACCAGCCCTAACAAGGGAATAGTCACTTTGGGCTGTCTGTTGGGTGCCAGGATCTGCCGCATAACACAGGCAGTCAGGTCACTCCAAAGCAAGTACAGGACTGGCACCATCATTGTCCATGCTGGTGTGTATAACCTCAGACGTTACTCCCTGGACCACATGACATGATACATGGAGGAACACTCTGATCATGTAGCCCAGGCCAGTATGACCCTGACCTTGTCTAGCATTTTACACCCACCAATTATGATGTCACAGTATACGGACACACATATCACATTTAACAGTTGCCTAACAAATTTGTTTAATTCATAGGGGATACAGTGTCTGCCGGCCTATGGTGACATGCTCAACATGCCACGTAGCTTCACAATGGACAGCTTACACCTGTCACCCTTGGACTTTGGAATGCTGGCTAAGGCTCTTGCTACCACCATAGTGCCTTTTTTAATCAGGGCTCAGAAGACAAACCTATCTCCATAGACATTACAGGTTAAATGAAACTAAGGGTAATGCTGCTCAACAACAGTTGTGTTAACCTCATATTGCGGCCACTCAGGACTCTCCTCAGTATGGAGGATAGTGATATCTGTGCACTGATAGACGTCTGGTTCAGGCTCGCTTATGCACACCAGCACTACCAGATTATGTTTTATGCCATGCTGTCTGACAACAAACCTTGGAACAGACAACACAACTAGGGGGAGTATCCATATACATCACAGATACACACACCTCCGGGTTAGTAGCACTGCACAAAGCATCACAGGCCATACATATACAACTACCATTATGCAATACTGCCTTTCAGTTTGTTACCTGCTACAGAACACACTCCCAAACTTAGGAACCACACTCGGCTTTCATGGGAACTATGGAGAATATGAAGGTCTCCACAAACACCATTATATTGTGTGACTTCATATACACAAATATTGACTGGGGATACTACTCAAGCCCCGACAGCCTCACCCAACAGTCGCTACAATTTGTAGACTCATATGCTATGGCACAACCAGTCAGCACAGCCACAAGGGGGAATACATATTGGACCTGATCATCACCAACATGGGGACTCTATGTTCCACACCAGCCATATACCCCTCATTGGTAAGGTCAGAACATACATGTATCTCACTGGACATACATATACCCTCCACACACCCATCCTGGGTAATCTTGATGAACTTCTCATGACCCAACGTCTCACTTCACCAATGCAAGGTGGTATCTTTCAGAGACCCTGAGACAGTGGCAAATACGGCTTACACTGCTGCATCCTTTACATACACATTCTATTGACACCTAGTGGACTGCATGGATTGTGCTATCCCAAATAACAACAGGACTCACTACTCCAATGGCAGGGGACCTGTCTGGTAGACCCCAGCCATTAATAAGCTGTACAACATCAGGAGGAAGCTACTACATGATAGAGCACAATCCCAGACTGGGAAGGCATCTGTGATCTGTACTAGCAGACAGCTACAATCACTCATGAACTTTTCTAAGGGCCGCTTCTACCAGACAATTGCAACAGACACGTAGGACTATCACACGGCCTTCTTCAGTTATGTCAGGAACCTGGGTTGACACTCACTGATATGCTGTGAATTACTGCATACTGACTAAACCTACCCTGAACCCACTGGCATTGCCAACATCCTGGCAAACAGGTTCAGTGCAGATGTGTCCCACCCATCCCCCCTAAGGAGCAACTATCCATCACAACAGAGTATAACCTCCCTGACATCACACAGTAACAGGTGAGTGCTGCCCTCCCCAAAGCGTACATCGCAGTAACAATGTGACCAGACGGTGTCCCAGCCTGCATCTTACATGAGCATCATGACAGACGCAACCCTCACATTACATCACTGTTCAATATCGGAGTTACCACAGGATATGTACCCAAGGAATGGCGTACAGCGACAGTGGTCCCGCTCCACAGAGTTGGTGCCACAAATGGACCACAGACAATATTGCCCTATAAGCCTAAGTAGCCTGTTCTGCAAAGCTATGGAGCGTATTGTCATGGGACTCATACACATAGACATCGGGAACCTACAGACACTGTGTTTTGCACATTTCAGTGTTGTTGTGGGCAGATCTTGCCTCTTGAACCTGTTTGTATTCTTTAAATGGCTAACAGGTCCATCAACATAGGGACGGCTGTCCACACAGCCTACCTGAACCTTGCAAAACCCTTCAACACAATAACCCACTGGGCCATTATGCATAGGCTCACCAGTGTCGATATGGACACATGTCTCACATGATGGATTGATACCTGGATCAGGGATAACACTCACATTGTCAGAATTGCAGGTGCTATGTCTGACTATACACCAGTTACATGTGGCATCCCACAAGGCTCGGTCCTGGGACCTCTCTTGTTCAGTATATATTTGTCTGACATACAGGCTACCACAGGGGGAATATGGCTGAACATGTTTGCACTTGACTGCAAACTAGGTGCCATGATCAACTCTCCAGCTGCCACATGCATACTCAAACAGGGTCTCATAGAGATGGATGACTGATGCCTGAGCCATGGCCTACAGCTAAATGCCATTAGTTGCATAGTCATTCCCTTTGGGAATAACAACATGCCCACACATTACCACATAGGTAGTACTCCATTACATATGGTAGGAGTTGTTAGGGGTTTGGGGACATGACTTGTTCGTACTGTCACCTTTGACATTCATGTTGCCAAAGTGGTTGGACACACCTTCTATGTGGGCCACCTTATCCCATATGGTTTCACATCTAGATCAAGTGAGGTCATTGTGCCTCTATACTCATCACATCCATGCTTGGTTACAGTGCCACATTTGGGGTGTACCTTACCCGACACCTGCAGCAACTGTACTGGCCACAGAAGTTCCTCACCAAGCAGATCTAGGGACTCACACAGATGCCCAGCACAGTTCAGATGCAGTAACTCCAGCTCTACTCAGTCGCTTACCACCTACTCAGATATGATGTGTGCCTGTTGTTTACAGATATACCCAACCCAGAATTACTGGACATGCTCCACCTCAGGATATCTGACTCCCTTGGAGCTACACACTCCAGGGATGTATACCTCAGCACAGATGTTAATAGGACATTGTGGAGGGACAGATTCTTATACCAGAGGCTCCACTCACTCCAGAATGTAATCACAGTTTCACATAGGCAGATCCAGCCACTGACCACCTACAGGGGACATCTTGACGACTGTATGGATGATCGTATGTTTACCCCTGGGATATCTTCTGTGTCCCTGCTAGACAGAGGCACACTAGCCTAAACGTACATGGGCTATCTTGTGTGACCTACTATTCACACACACAGTGTAGTAATCTGACAGGGTTGTGAATGCCAAACACACTCTGGCTAGGCTTGTACATGCCCTAGGGTAGATAGCCAAGTATCGACCTCTGAACCTATACTAATGTTCAAGATGCACAATATTTATTGCTGATACTGTTTGCAGGTCTTTATCATCTTTGCTTTACCAGTTTCTATGAACAACTTCGGTATCTGCAGAACATATTTGATTATGACAGGGTTCCACTATATTATAGATGTGTCTGTTGTCATATAACTGTGTGCATAGGGTGGATTGCTGTATAGTGACAGGTTCCTGGGTTAACACATGCAACTGCCAGATATGCGTGGCCCACTGCTGTACTCAGACATGGCCTAAGTGTGTGAGCCTACCCAGTTCTGCCATTCCGTGTTTTGTTGCCTGACATTTGTCTCATTTATTCAAGTGTGTGAACATGCCCAGTGTGACCTTTCAGTATGTTGCTATCTGAGGTCCACTACATTTGTTGATGTGTGCGAACTTGACCGATATTAACATTTATACTGTGTGTGTTGGAAGTCAGGTTCTGTTCTCACTGCAGGACTCACCTTTGTGTCATAACTCGACAGGGATTATGCTGTGACTGCAGGGTTTCCATGAAATACTTTGCATAGACTTATCAACATTCCTTCATACAGGCTGACCACTGCAATGCTGTCATGGTTTAGTGGTTCAGTACTTTGGCTATAGTGCACAGTATCCTGGGTTTGAGGCCCATCACTACTTTATATTATCATACTGAGCAGACCAGACTTCTTAAGGGCCAGTTAAGCAAATATGAGCATGTTGGCTTTTGTTCAGCTATGCCCTACTTAGACCAGGCTTGTCCAACATTGCTCAATATTCACCAACATTGCTGGACGTTGCCCAATATTACTGAACATTGACCACAGTTGTGCTAGTTGGTGTGTGCAATTTTTTTTGCATATACTACATGGTGGTAAATGCTGTTTAGCACTATTTTATATTGCTTAACACATGGCAATCATGCCTTAGGTGGTGCTGCAGGGCTGCCTATGTCGGATGCACATACTACACTCCCTCTACGTGTTTGAAAGCAGGTAGTGTGAACTTAGGCATCCCTTTTACTATATGTGCAAGTCAGAGAGAGGTATAATTTCCAGAGTTCCTACTGAGCCAGTGTATGTGCTATGCATTGCCTCTTTGCCAAGGCCAAAGCATACTGGGCATGCCTCCTTCTGCCTACTGGTGCAGGCTCAGGTTGTGAGTCACGCTTTGCCTGTAATGGCCTTGGCAATAGTAGGGGGGCTGTTTGTACCAGGCCTATGCTGGTCCTGCTGCAGCTGTTTTCGCAGGATCATATTATGTAGCATAGCACATACCATGACAATTTGGGTACATGTAGTTGATGAGTACTGCAAGGCTCCACCAGATGTGTCCAGGCACCGGAACCATGACTTGAGCAGCCCAAACACATGCTCTATTACATTACGTGTTTGTGCGTGTGCCTCATAATGGCATTCCTGTTCAGGTGTGTGTGCGTTTCTGATGGGTGTCATCAGCCACGGCTCCAGTGCATAGCCAGCATCCCCCACTAGGTGACCATGTGGGATGTCCCCATTGGCAAGTGTCTGGTACAGCTGCGTCAGATGCCAGATATGGGAATCATGGTAGCTTCCAGGGTAGCCTGCACACACATTCAGTATTATGCTCAGGGCATCACACATGACCTGGCAATTGATGGAGGGGAAGCCCTTGTGGTTGAAGTAGACCTTACCCCGCTCACCGGCTGATGCTTTGATGTGTATGTGCTTGCAGTCTATTGCACCCACTACCTCAGGGTATTCCGCTATTTGCTGGAAGAGACGCATATTGCTGGCCAATACCTCACGGGAATTGGGGAAATATACATGATCACTTTCATTTGCTGACATGGCATCCAGGCACTGGTGTAGTACCCTGGATGCTGATGCCTGTGATATCCCCATCATATCACCAGTTGGTCTCTGGAAGGTACCTGTTGCTAATATTCTTAGGCCAACACATACCTTGGTTTCCTCTGGTATGGGTTCCCCTCTGTTGGTTCTGTGTGTGAGGTGTGGCCTGCACAGCTCAACAATTTGCTGCAGGAGGTCTCTGTCCACTCTATAGCGCTCCACTATCTCCAGCTCATGTAGCCCCTGGTAGGTTACCCTGGGCCTGTACACTCTTCTCCGTCTCCTCACTGTGGGTTGTCCAGCAGCATTTCCATTGTCAACACCCTCAGCATGTTGCATATGTCGCCTTATAACAGCAATGGCAGCCCCTAACATTTCTTTGTCTCGGTAAAGCTTTTTCAGTTTTCACTTCTATTAGCTTACTGCAGTGTCTGTTGTGAGAAACATAATGGACTGTTGTTTGCAGAGTTTTAAGTGCTAGGCTGGGCTGGGCTAGTGTACTGCCTGTGTAATTGCCTGATTCTGATTGTTTCCTGAGCTCTGCTAGTTCTCCCTGGTAGCTTCCTACTATTTGTTGTGCTTCCTTTTTCCTTTCTGTTTCCTCAGGGGGGGAGCGCCGCACACACAAGTCAAACACGTGCACAGCAGCTAACACGCATGTACACATGCTTACACGGACTAAAACTTGCTTATTCAGGTTAAAACGTGCACACACCAGCGCAAACACGCTTACAACTCTTTAAACAGCCTTATACACGCTTACTCTGGCTTACACGCGCGCACTCACGCTTACACGCGCGGACTCTGTTTTACTCGGGTTTACACTCGCGCACACGCGTGCATACCCACTCAGCAAGAAACTTTGGTGTTATCCATGGCATACACCTTCCATTTCTTGCCTTTCCCTAGCCTACCTGTTAACACACCTCTTTCCGTGCTGTGTGAATGACAGCTGACACATGCCACTCTGCTTCAATGAGCTTCACTTCTTTCATACATAACCCCCTCGTGATGTCACCTATCTTCTACTCTGTTACTCCCCATATCCTACTCCTACACTCCACTGACTGTGCTCATTTGCTATGTAAACTTGCGATTCACTATCCTAATGCTCATTTACATAGGATTGCCTACTAATGCTTGGTTACATGTCTTAGACTGAGCTTCCCCCCTTATCAACCTGTACTCGGTGGCCATGTTGTCTTCAGCCTGCCATTCCCTTGCATTGTACATTAACAATTTCAATAAAATTCACATGTGTGGGTTTTAATTTTTAGTATTCTGGGTTTTAGAGTGCACCCCGTTTGCGCTGCGCTAAGCTTAAACATCGGAAATCGGCGAATAAAGTAAAATATTATTATTTTCATATTGCATCAGGAAACATTTCACATGGCCATATATTTGGCCATTGGCATGCTACCTGCACTGGATGCAACCTTTATTTGGAGCTGTCACGGCTCCGTTTTGCTATTTGCAGAACAGTACTCAGTTGTCAACTGAGTACATTTCTGCAAATAACACTGCTCTTACTCGGTCAAGTTCGGGTTTCCTGAATCACAAATCGACCTCATTTGCATGCCTTTCGCCTGCAATTGAGGTAATTTACATATCCCGGCCCTGTCCGTGTAAGAGCCGTTTTAGTAGCTCTCTTACACGCTCCTACAGGCTGTTCCTGGATCGCTCGTCGGACATGATGGCTGCATGGAGTCTTACTCTACTCTAAGACTCCATGCAAGCCTTTGTGAATCTGACCCAAAATACTTTTCATGTTACTTTACATATGTCTCTCTCTGCTACCCCTCCTTAACCTCAGCTGCTTTCCATTTTACATGATTTTAGCTGAACCCGGAAAGCCTTTCAAGGCTCTCCATTTATTAAGTGTGCAGTTGGTATTAGTGTTTGACTGCTGGAGGTGTGCAGATTTTAATTGGAAGGGACCTTATGAAATGCACAGGAAAAAAAGCATGTAATCTAAATATGCAAAAATAAGTTCCCTCACTGCATCATAGATGTATGACTATAAAACAGTAACACCATATCGCAACATTGAGCTGTGTAAAATATAAACTACAGTGGGGCTTAGAAGAATATTGTGAATGGTTACATAAATATTTTTCTGACCCACCTGAGAATGAAGACAAATAGTTAAAGTAGGGTGTTAGCTGTGATGAAGCCTACTGGTAAAAAGGCTGGTGATGGGAGAATATTTTAGGAACGGTCTGTGAGTGGAGGCAACTGAAGTAGTTTAATATAGTTCTAAAGAGTGAAAGGTTAAGGAAAAAGTAGTAAACATTTAGATAAGTGTGGGCACCATTAGGTATTTTGGCTTTCAACCAGTGTCACTGAAGCACTTAATCAGAAAGGTGCTCCTTGAGTGAGTTTTCTGAAGGGGGTTGAGATTGTTTGCTGTCTTTATATTGTCTGGAATGCTGTTTCTAGAAGCTGGAGTGATTTTAGTAAACACCTTCACACGTAGATAATTTGATAGAAAGCATTAGTAATTGAATACAATTGGTAAGGCATTTATAATTATAAACAATTTGTGTTTCTGAGAGAATAACTTTGGATGTTTAGGCAAAGTTTGTCAAGGACGGGAGGACAGTACCTTTCATGAAGAATTTCAACGGTAAGGATACTAAGAAGGAAGTTAGCTCTTGCAAGAATAGGAAGACAGGTATTTTCTGCAGTGGGATGCAGCAGTATTTTCTGCTGTTGGCTCGGTATATGAATCTGAGGATTTAATTTTCAGTGTATTCTGCCTGTATTTTTTTTTACAATGCCCCTTTGACCCACCTGAGAATGAAGACAAATAGTTAAAGTAGGGTGTTAGCTGTGATGAATCCTACTGGTAAAAAGGCTGGTGATGGGAGAATATTTTAGGAACGGTCTGTGAGTGGAGACAACTGAAGTAGTTTAATATAGTTCTAAAGAGTGAAAGGTTAAGGAAAAAGTAGTAAACATTTAGATAAGTGTGGGCACCATTAGGTATTTCGGCTTTCAACCAGTGTCACTGAAGCACTTAATCAGAAAGGTGCTCCTTGAGTGAGTTTTCTGAAGGTGGTTGAGATTGTTTGCTGTCTTTATATTGTCTGGAATGCTGTTTCTAGAAGCTGGAGTGATTTTAGTAAACACCTTCACACGTAGATAATTTGATAGAAAGCATTAGTAATTGAATACAATTGGTAAGGCATTTGTAATTATATACAATTTGTGTTTCTGAGAGAATAACTTTGGATGTTTAGGCAAAGTTTGCCAAGGACGGGAGGACAGTACCTTTCATGAAGAATTTCAAAGGTAAGGATACTAAGAAGGAAGTTAGCTCTTGCAAAAATAGGAAGACAGGTATTTTCTGCAGTGGGATGCAGCAGTATTTTCTGCTGTTGGCTCGGTATATGAATCTGAGGATTTAATTTTCAGTGTATTCTGCCTGTATTTTTTTTTACAATGCCCCTTTGATCGCTCCAAAAACTTTGGGAATATAATAGTGCAGTTCTTTTTTGGAATACCCATTTATGCCTGGGTACACATAGCTCTAATGTAAGCAAAGCCAACAAACACTGCATTGCTCATTGGATAAAATCTGCCTTGTTAACATTAGTATTCCAATGCACATTGCACATGAATATGTTCTTTACATTGTCACTAATAACTCCAGAGAATTTGAAGTAACTCCGTGTATGACTTTTTGGAATCACATCCATATTTTTCCTGCTTAATGATACTATTGTTTAGAGGTTTCTAAACGAGAAGCTGAAATACTTACAGAGTACTGGTTATGTTTGCCAGCACACTGACTTAAGGAGATAAAGCCCTAACTACAGCAAAGAGTGACCCAGTTTCAATTAATGGCTCAATTGTCTAAGGCACTGACTGGGAGGGATGAGTGTGTCTAAAGGGAGGAGTGGTCCATAGAGGGAAACATCCCTAGGATAGAATAGACAAAAGTGGGGGAGAGGAAGATGGTAGGACATTAAGTAAAACTTCCTCCCCAGCAGAAATCGCTGGCATGAATCTAAGATGACAATAAGATCCATGACAGGCTCAACACTGAATCATAGAAAGTCCAGGGAAGGAAGGAGGAGCTGGCAGGCTCATGATGGATAAGGCACTGGGATGGCACAAAGATATAAAACAGAAATGGCAGGATATTGTTTGTGTTTTAGAAGATTAAGTATTAGCTTATTAATTTGACTTTGTATCTAAGACACTTTTTAAAATTATTTACAGAAGATCTGTATGTGTATTTATATATATATATATATATATATATATATATATATATATTTAGTCTATGTTCTAACATTCAAAATGTCGAACATTACATGGTCGAGACCAAATGATCAACATTTGGATGTTCGAACATCACATAAAAAAAGGTAAAAACAGAAAAAAACACTTTAACAGTGTAGGCAGGAGGGCAAGCCCACCTGCACCCCCACACTCCCCTACTTAAATATACCAACTCCGAGACCGCACTTCAGAGCAAAAAAGGGAAATTCTCCCTATCTGCACCATACGGCACCGTTGAAAGTCTATCTTCGAGCACTCATAATTTCAAACGTTTTATCTCAACCATGTAACGTTCGAAATTTTGAGCGTTCGAAGATTTGACAGTACCCTATATATATATATATATATATATATATATATATATATATATATATATGTATATGTATATGTATATATACACACACAAGTGCTAATGACCCATCCTTAAGACCTACTGTATCTTCATCTGCTTTGTAAATGAGCCATTGGCTATTTATTTTGAGTTAAAATGAAATTCTTGATAAAATAAATTCCATCATTTCTCACAGCTTGGAAACACTACCATTTGTATAAGTATTAATTCTACTAAGAGTAATTGGGCACCCTGGTAAGAGCCTTAAAGTAGCTGGCTGGTAGCAGTGAATCTACTTTATAGTCTGGGTAGAATTAGTATAGCAGGTAAATCTGTGCCAGCTTTTCCCAGGTGTCTGTGTGTATGAAAACCAAATCTCAAACAGAGTGAGTGTCAGCTACCTGGAATAGGGATGCTGAGCACTGGTTTCTGCAGAGAAAGGTGGAGTCTTGTTTGTAGCCTAGAGAAGAAAACCCAGCTCCAGGACTGAATTGTGCTCCCTGTGTGCTCTTAAGGGAAATTGTGCTTGGTGCAGAGAGCTGCATTTGAAAATGCTGTGTATCTATTTTTGTTCTAATTGAACATCCCCCACTGTTGTCAGTGATGAGGATTGAGGCTTCTTGATTACTGGCCCAGGGGAGAGATGTCACATATTGTTGAGCAGTGGTGTGGATATTAATTAAATTTCTGTAGCGTGTAAGTAGTTGTCACTAAAGGTGTGTGCACTATCAGCATCCAGAAGGTAAACATACAAAGTTTCATCTTTCACTACAGTTTTATTTATTTTTGTTAGTTTAGTTTAGTCAGGGAAAACCGACAAAGATGTCAGAAGAGGATTATGGCAAGCTGACAGTGAACTAGTTGGGTAAGGAGTACAAATCCAAAGGACTGGTACATGCCAACCTGACTAAAGAGGAAATGATTTCAGCCTTAATCACTGACAGTTGTAGCACTGACCAGCAAACAAGAGAACAACCAGCCTGGTGATGGGGATCTGGAGCCCTCAGAAACAGGACAGATCACCTTTTCCTAAGAGAATTTAAAAACCCATCTGGAGTTAAACAGACTTGAACTGGTGGCCAAATGTTTGGAATTAGAATAGGCAGAGTGACTGCAGCATTTGGAGGATGAAGAAAATGAGAAGCAGCATCAACATGAGAGGGACATGCTGACTCTTCAACAGGAACGTGGAGGTAATGAGGCAAGGAATAACTGAATCCCAAAAGCAACAAAAGTCAGTGCATTTCTTCTACAGGATAAAGAAGGTGATCATTTTGATAGCTTTATTCATATATTTGAAAGAGTACTTAGACAACATGATGTTGACCAAGGACTCTGGGTACAGTTCCTGACCGCCTTTCTCCATAGTGAAGCTGTAACTGCTGTTTCTAAGGGTCACAAAGGTAGAGTTGAGACTGGCTCAGCTTTCAGAACCTACACTACAAGACTTGAGGGAGGTAGCTAAGGAGGCACCTGAGTCACAAGAAAAGGGGAGTCTGTATACTGATACAAAATGTTATTGCATAGAGGGTGGACACCTGAGGGATGGTTATTGGGTGAGGTAAAACAGCAGTTGGTAGTGTGCATAGCCTACTGTCTGGCAGTTCTAGCCATAGCCCATGACATTCCTTTTGAAGGTCATATGAGCATAAAGTGTACCAAGAGACGTATTAGCCAGAACTATCATTGGCTTGGGATTGCAAGGGATGTAACAGGGTACTGCAGAACCTGTGAGCAATGCCAAAAAGTAGGCAAGGCAGGAAACAAAGTCAAAGCTCCTTTGAGGAGCCATTTAAGAGGGTAGCTATGGATATTGTAGGGCCTCTGAGTACCCCGAGTTCCACATGGAAGAAATACTTCCTAGTGGTAGTAGATTATGCTACTAGGTACCCTGAGTCGGTGGCTCTGTCCTCCATTGAGGCAGAGAAGGTGGAAAATGCTTTGTTAGATATTTTCTATAGGGTTGGTTTCCTGAGAGAAATACTGACTGACAGAGGTGCCAATTTCATGTCAGACCTGCTGGCTTTTCTGTGGGTGCACTGTGGGGTGAAGCACCTAAAGACCAGCCCCTACCATCCCCAGACTAATGATCTTGTGAAGAGGTTTAACTCTACACTACAGACCATGCTAAGGGCATTTGGAGACCAGCTTAAGAGAGAGTGGGACATATATTTGCCCCATCTGTTATTTGCATACCAAGAAGTACCCCAGGAATCCAAACTTTTTTCACTCTTTGAGTTACTGTATGGGCATAGGATGAGGGAGCCCTTGGATTTCATTAGTGATCTATCTATTAGTAGTCTATCGCTGCATCAGACCAGCTAGTAAAATGTCAATTTATTAAAATAGAGCCTTGGAAGGCAGGCATATGACATAACAGTGCAACATTAGAGTGAGGTCAGCAATGTTAATGCAGATGGATTCACAAAAAAAGAGTATGGGTTAAGGAGTTCTGAGACAGGCTCATTCCTCTAAAGCAAAGATTCTCCAGGGTCATTTGAGAAACTAGCTTGAGTCTTCAAAAGGGGGAGAAATGTGATGATGCAACGTAGTGCCACCTATGCCAGAGAGACTAGGACAGTGCATGTGTAATATAGGCCAGCATAGCCAGCTAGAGTTTTGGAAAGAATTTGATGTAATTTGTATACCAAACAGATTTGTAAAGTTGCTTGTGTTAAAAATGTATTAACAGTGACTCCTGCTGGACAGAAAAGAAATATAAATTTATATGGAACTGTACTGTTGTAACTGAGGAAATGTATATGTGTTAACAGAGGATGCTGGAAGTGAAGGGATTAAGATCAGCCCAACTTACATTAAGAAAAATAGCCAAAAATTAAATGATTTAGTTTAGGCCATAAAGATTTTATCTCGCATACCTAAATGCAGCCAGAGATGCAATGTCTGGGAAAGGCCTGGACTCTTGTTGTCCTGAGTGGTAAACTAATTGCTACCTGAGGTGCCAGAGAATGACTGATTAGTCTCTCCAGAAAGGATGAAAGTATTGGAATTGTTTTACAGTCTGCAGGTGCCTTAGCAAAGCATAGATGTGTATTGTGATGCATCTGTGCTAGATCCTGGTTCAACTTCTAGTCAGGGTGATAGTGTGCGAATGACAGAATCAGGTGACCAGATGTGGTGTCATTCTGTAGACAGCACTGCATTTGTATTCAGAATAGTATTTAGATGTTAGTGAGAGATGTAACAATGACTCTCGGCACTCTGTTTTTGGGAACCTGACAACAAGGACCACTCACCCACTTCATCTTACCTTGGTTTTGTAAGTAGCTTAACTAGGGAACAGTAAGTCAGTTAGGAAAATAGTTGGATTAGCTCAAAGTAGTGTTTTATTGTATCTGTTTGAATCTTTCATCTCTGTTGTTTTTTATATTTCCTGTGAAACTATGGTGTTTATTATAAATAGATATTCAGTATTTTCATGTTTTCTATTTTATTATTTAGTATTAAATATATCCATACCTTTCATTTTGGCTGTTTTTTTAATAGTTTAACCTTGGAGAGTAATTGCATTTAGTTGGAGACTCTGTGGCTTCATGCTCCTGAAAGTCTTGCCACTTGAAACTCTACCATTTGTTTAAGTATTAATTTTGATAAGAGTAATTGAGTACCCTAGTAAGAGCCTTGAAGTAACTGGCTGGTTGCAGTGAATTGACCTTATAGTCTATGTAGGGGTGGTATAGCAGGTAAATTTGTGACAACCTTTCCCAGGTGTCTGTGTGGTGAAAATCAAATCTCAAAGAGTGTGTGTGTCAGCTACTTTGAATAGGGACACAGGGAAATAGCTTCTGCAGAGATAAAGGTGGAGTTGTATTTGGGGCCTGAAAAAAAAAAAACTCCACGACTGGAGTGTGCTCCCTGTATGCTCTTAAGTGAAATTGTGCTTGGTGCAGAGTGCATCTGCAAATACTGTGTATCTATTTTTTTTTCTAAGTGAATGTTCCCCATTGGTGTCAGTGATGAGGATTGAGGCTCCTTGATTACTGACCCAGAGGAGGGACATCACAGTAAGATCCAGTCTACAGTAGATGTGGAACAAGATATATTAGTCCCTGGAGATACACATAATCTTTCTCACTCATTAGTTGGTGGCTGACTGGATCTGACCAGTATTGTCTTGATGACCCGACATTACCCAACCTGAAGTTTCTGTTATTAGCAAATTTTTAGCCATTATTCCGAAGTTGAATTTCTTTGTTTTCAATGACAAACTGTTTAAGCCTGTCCATTGTGTTGTTTTGTATGGCAAAATGTCTCTCATTTTTGCCAATATATTTTTATTTGTTTTTGAAAAAGAATGTCTCTATTATAGGCAGTGCCAGATACATGTGAATTAAGTCTGCTGTTGCATTCATGACACCTTCATAAGACACGATAACAGCACCAAAGCATTAGATACTTTTTAATATGCTTAAAATTATTTTTGAAGATTTTCTAAAGTTTAGAACTAGTTTGTTTGTGTTTTATTTTTCTCTGCATTTTCAGTTTATAATGACATTAGTCAGCTTAGGTTTTGTAGAAATATCAGAAGAAAAAAAATTTGCTTGTAACATATATAAACCCGTATGTAATAACATTATAATGAAAAGGACAAATTGTAAGGCAGTGTATTCAAGGTCTGACAGTAGATAACAATGTATTTGTCACTTGAAGGCAGCACCTACAGTGAATGGATTTCAGACTAGAAGGTAACCCCGAGATGTAAATGAAACTGTGATTAATGACACATGGTTTAATCAGGCATCTATCCATGTACCTTTATTTTCTCTGGAGAATGAGATGGTTGAAATGACAGATACGTCCTGAGATCACTCATCAGCTATGGCTGCTAAATAATTTACACTGTCTGTTTTTGGCTGTTAAATAACTTGCACTGCTGTTTCTTTGACATTTTATTGTGAATAATTTATCATGTACATGAAGTAGTTTGTGGATATCTGCTTTCTTATAAACAAGAAGACTAACATCAGATACCATTTTCCATCTATCCATGCATTATGAATTGTGTCCTGCTTCTATAGCAATCATGTAAACTGCCATCAAAACTCATGGAGTTTACTGGGCAAGGAGGGAATGGAATTAAATTGTCTGACCTTTCATCCATATCCCACAGAAACCACATGCACAACTAGGAGCAACTTATGCCTGTCATTTCACCTAATGCATGATTTGGGAGCTAGAAAAAAAGCAGTACCCAGAGAAAACCAACATGAGAGCAGGGAGTATATGCAGCTTTCACACAAAGGCAATCCAGCCTTGAATTGAGCAGGCCAATTCCTTGTTATGATGTGCAAGTCTAGTCACCCCGTCTTTGTGCTACCCAAGATGTGCTACATCACTCAAGTAATATATAATATGACCTCTTGGTTAGAAGCATTAAACTAATTTCTCATTTGCTTGTTTGTGAAATCTGTTCACATTGCTGCTTTCTTAACTAAAAGCTCACACTATTGTAGCTATTTTGCACAGAGTACGTGTGAGACACCTGGTCACTTTACTTCCATTTTAAAAATATTACTTATTGAGTACCCTAGTAACAGCATTTTCCATCTTAAGTACATGTAATAAAAAAACTTTCAAGAAGAGTATTTATATAATATGTATAAACATCAATATGCTTTAAAGAAAAAAATCACTATTGTACTTCATCTAATGACTTCTTTAGGTATAAAAAAGTTTTATTTTTATGTTTTATATACTATGAGTACTGGTTTTAGAGGTGATAATTTTGCAACTGTTTTAAAATTAAAAGTACATACATATCAGAGACTTTTGAATGTTTTAGTAACCCCTGCTTTAAACAAGAATGTTCACTTTAAAGGGGTGCTGAGGAATTAACCTCTTCCACATCAATAAACATGATTCTGGTGATTGTGTGTATGTGTGTGTGTATGAATGTATATCTGTGTGTGTGTGTATGTGTGTGTGTGTGTGTGTGTGTGTGTATGTATATGAATGTATATCTATGTGTATATGTCTATATATATATATATATATATATATGTGTGGATCTACCTGAAAAGACCGAAAGCGTACAACAACAACATGGCCGACACCACAACACCGACAACCAAAATCTATACAACGGAATAAAACCATACAAAAGGAACATAAAATTCCCTTTCAACTGATCCGCCTCCCCGTAACTTTAATACACCAACTCCGAGCTCGCACTACAGTGTAGGAATGGAAATCTTTCCATTCCACACTATAATGAGATGCCAGTTCCACATTGTCGGCATTCCGAATGTCGATCATATGGTGTTGGCCGTATGGTTGTCGGCATTCTGGAGTGTCAGCAATGTCAGGTAGACCTAGATATATATATATATGTATATATATATATATATATATATATATATATATATATATATATATATATATATATATACATATATATTTATTTATATAAATATATATATAAATATATATATACATATATATATATATATATATATATATATATATATACATATATATATATATATATATATATATATATGTTTGCATATTTGTGTATGTCTGTGTGTATATTATAAAGAGAATACTTTCTTCTTAGAGCATTTATGGCTGTATCATTTCTGTTTTAATCAAATATGGCTACTGCATTTTATATTGCTTAGCTTGCATTATTTTATACTTTGCAGTTTTCCAAGCATGCACCCAATAATTGCTTGTCCTATGTCACATTATTCTACCAAGACCAGCTGTCCAATAAACAGTTAGTACTCATAAGTGGATCTCTATCAAATTATTGAACAGGCACATTTTCAAATGTTATACAACTGAACCCATATCATCGATAATGCAGTCAACTGAACCATTTTGACTGAGATCATGTTATGGTAGGGATCAGGAAACTTGCCCTTTTCCCCACTGTAGTGCTATCATGGATTTGGTATATACAATTAGCAGAGGGTATGGGGTGCGGGCGGCACAGTTTTTGTGGTGTGTGCAGGTGTTGTGCTTATGTTACGTTTTTTCGATGGACTGCATTGGCAATGATATGGGTTCGACTATATAACATTTGATAATGTGTTCATTCAATTATTTGATAGGGACCCCTCATAAGTAATTACTTCCTTTCATTATTGCATATTAGGTCACACACAGGAATTAATGTTATTACTATAAAAGGCTAAACAAGACTGCAGTAGAATGCTACCAAAACAGTACAAACATTATATTCATGACATCTGTGTTACTCTGAATCACTGTGCACTGTGCATTTGCCTATATTATCAAATGGTAATGAAGATTAGACTATTTTAAAGTGAAGTTGTATGGCTCATAACCATTATGAATTAAAACATGAAGATTATGGTAACAAAATGAGACAAAAATTGAATGACATTTTATTAACGTTGTTTTAGAGATGTACTAGCAAGGATGTTTTATCTCTGTTTTTAAAGAGAGTTAGCTACAAAACAGACATATGACTTCATTTGTACAAATAGCAAGAGAAGAAAAGATCATCAGATTCCCTTTTCAGTAATAAAAAAGTAAAATAACAGTTTAAATGGGAAAGTGGAAATAAACAAAAAAATATAGCAATCTATAATACCCTTGTCTTAGTTGAAGGAAATTATTGAGAAACAATCACCACTATACAAATTCTACAATAAGTGAGAAAACATGAAGGATGGATAATTATAGAATTAAACAAAGTGGTAGCAGAGACATGTAAGAAAAGGGTCATGTTTAACAAATAAGCTTGTATAGTTTATGGAGCAAAACATATAACCAGCTCACTTCCTTTGCCAGCATTCAAAGGTAAATCACATTTTAATTTTATTTCACAGTGTTTTATTTTGATGTGTAGTCTTCAAAGACAAACATTTCTTTAGAAAGATCTTGCAAGGCATCTGTTTTTAGACAAACACGCAGAATTATTTGTTTGATTTTTTTTTTCTTTTCAGAAGATGAGATTTTTTAAATCCACATTTCATTTGCTTTAGTGTTTGTTGTTTTAGATATATACATTAAGAAAAGAAACATAGAAATGAAGTCTCAGAAGTGCAGTAACAGACCAGCAAAATTCTTGGATACAATAAGAAATAAGTTATGGGTAGTAGGATGGCAAAGAAAGTCTATGCAGGTACTGGAAAATGGGAAATCAGCTAAAGTTTTCTCAATTAGCCCTTTTTAAATGAAAAGTAGACATTTGCGATGAATATTTTAATAGTAAACTGTCTGCATTAAGTCTTGATGCTTTTAGCCTAAAGATTTTCCTAAATTTAAAACTATTTAATTTTTTTATTTGAAAGGTTGCACAATGTGGTTTGTGTTCACACTCACCAGTTGCTTTCATTTTCTGTATGGTTAATTTTGGAGGAATACGTATGTATGCAATATGTCACATTTTCTATTAAGCAAAGCATCACCCAAGCCTTGTGGCATCCTGATTGCCTCATGCCATTCCACAGTTTATACTTAGAGATTACAAAGTAGATACATTCACAGATAGACAACCAGACAGACAGAAGAAGATAGACAGATATATAGAAAGACTGATATACAGATAGGGAGAGCAAGTGACATGGCATAATACATGGACTTTTTATGGCCTACAGCATCACATCTATATATTTATATGTACATGTATATGTGTGTATATGTATATATGTGTGTGTGTGTGTGTGTGTGTGTGTGTGTGTGCGTGTGTATATATATATATATATATATATATATATATATATATATATGTGTGTGTGTTTATGTGTGTGTGTGTCTATATATATATATATATATATATATATATGTGTGTGTGTGTGTGTGTGTGTGTGTGTGTCTACTTCAGAACGTCGACCATTTAGAATGCAGACTTCCATATGGCCGACACCATATGATCAATATTCCGAAAGACGGACATCCTGAAATAGCACCATTTACCTACCTGTAAACATAGTAAAACTGTGTTATGCAGGGAGGCAAGCCCCCTGCACCCCCCACACCCCCTGCTACTTAAATATTCTCACTCTGAGATTGCACTACAGTACAGGAAAGGGGGTTCTCCCAGTCCCGCACTGTAGCAGGATCTCCACTATCATTTATCAGCCTTTCAAACGTTCGCTCATATGGTGTCGGCCATATGAGTTTCAAACATTTGAAAGTTCGAACAAATGAAAGGCTCTCATATAGATATATATATATATATATATATATATATATATATATACAGTAGAATGTAGAGTATCCAAATGCCAATTATCCAAAGTGTAAGTGATCCAAATGCAGCCTTCAACAGTTTTCTGGTAGGGAAAATCATAAAGTGTGAACATGTAAACATTAAATGTTTTCACTATTGCATGTTTTTTGAGCCTGTAGTCTGCTTGTGTGTGAAAAATATTCTTTATCGTCCACTGGAATTGCTCAGTGGTTGAAAAGCATATTCCCTGCATGCAGAAAAAAAATCAAGATTTTAGAAGTTTTTTATCCATTTCATTGTATGGTTGAGTATCTGAACAGTTTGATTATCTGAACCACCCTAGGGTTCAGATAAGTGACTCTCTACTGTATATATGTACATGTATACCTTCCAATCTCTCCCACACCCCACAAACTTATGCATACCGACTGTACATCACACCAACCTGAACAACAGAGTCTCCCAAATAGAAGAGAACCATTACTGGCCAAGTCTTAGAAACCACGTTTGGAATGATTTGCTATGGGAAACAGCATTCAATGTTATGCTATTCATCTTTTTTTTTTCACGCTAGTGACATTTTACCTCAAGTATGTCTATGGGAGTCAAATGTGTTTGTAGCTATCTATATAACTATATAGATAGATACATATAGGTATAGATATAGATATAGATATAGACATAGATATAGATATACGGTGTTTACAACAAACTCTTCTAGCTGTCTATAACATCATAGCCTGCTCTAATTTGAAAACCTTTTGGGTGACTACCCAGTTCAAACATTTGAAAAGTCATATTACTGTGTCATTGTCATTTGGGGAAGGAATATGTGTTGATTCTGAATCATCCACAGTTGATAGTGTGCTGTCTTTTCCATGAGAAAAAGTATATTTCATTATCTGGATTTTTAGAAAGGTAGCCAAACATTTATTAAGACATCTAGTCCTATTTCTCCCTGTTTAGAGCCTTGACATCATACCCTTAATATAGTTATACAAGTTAAAGTAGTTTAATATTGTTGCCTCAAATACTGTATGCTATAGTCAAGTTAAGACCACTGAAGGGTCCAGTAGATAAGTGAAGACATCACCCCTGCACATAACAGATAAAGCATTTCATGAATCTTCATACTGTTCCTGCAGTAACAGGAGACTGTCTTGAACTGTCAAGGTAGCTAACTGGACACCACACTTAGCTATGTCTCCTTAGCAGACTTTGTCAGAGTTACATGTAGACTAAATACCAGTGTTTGTGGTTGTACTGAGCTGTTTAGACCCCGGGATTCATGAAGCATGCGCCAGGCGCAGGCGTAGCGTAGGCAGTATAATGCCAAATATGGCTGCCGAGCAATTCATGTACGATCCAATTCCATGTGCACTACCGGCGTACGCCAAAACTGCACAGCCCTTGGCTTAGGTATGCTAATCACCCCATGCGCAGTGTCGCACTATGCAAATGAAGGCATATAGTGATTCATGAAGTGGTGCAGGCATAGCATAAGCCACCGGAAATGTAAACCAAAAAACATGGTTTACATTTTCTCAAACAGAACATTGGAGTTATGGAAGTGGACCAGACTCATGTATTACAAAGTTAACATATGCCAATAGCTAAATACACAGCCAGTGGCATAAGAAAAGATGCACAACACCTAAAAAACAACATTTAATATCATGTCCACAGTAACGCACAGTACAACTGCAGGGCATGTGTGCGCAAACTGGAACACAAAGAAAATATATACAAATGTCATAAAATCATAATGTAATACAAATCAGGATTTCACCATAATATGCAATGATATGCATGGTACACCACAACCAAGGTGCAAGGGTTGCTAAGGGTCTGCGACAGTGTTCGGTGCTGAAACTATGAATTAGTAGTCAATGCCATGCAAATGAGGCAGGTAATACTGAATCGCAAACGTCCTGCCGAATGAAGGATGTACCATACGGCGCAGCGCTATAACACCGAGGAGTGGCTCAGAGGTGATACATGACATCAACAGAGGGGTGCGCCACCGTAGCTGTAAGCACATTGGAGCAATGCAAATCTGGCCTGGCCGTTGCTAAGCAAAGCTGCAAGACAGGGGTGGGGAGGTAGGTATAGAATTGTTTAGTTGAGAGCACATATGGTGCCTGAAAGCACATGTGTACTGGGATGAAAATGTGCCCAAAACCCAGTAAGCGGATGCACGCGCCACGAAAAATAGCACGAACAGGAAGGTCAGGGAAAGAAAAGAAGGAAATGCCGCAGTAGGGTAATTGGAGTACAACTGAGCAATTAACACCTATCAACTCACGGCGGCCAATCGAAGGCAGCTGACAAGTCTGCTTGCAGAAAACTGCAAAACAGGATAGGGGAGGCATTGGATTGCAAAGATAGGAGAACTGTCATAGCAGAGAAAAGCAAACCTACAGTAGACCAGCAATAGAACACATTACGCAAGATAAGCCAGGTCTAGGAAAGTACAAATGAAAGCAGGCTGCTGGATGTATGCCAGAAAATGGTAGGTGAAACATGCAGAAATGTAAAGGGAAGGGCAAGAGGTAATCCACGGCAGCCAAATGTAATTCAACACCAAAGGCACCACAATAGTAGTTCCTGTAGTAAAACACATAAGCTACCCTGTAGCTACAATCGTACATACACACCCTATGACATCATCAGTGTTCACAGCACAATAGTATAAAGTGTGAAAGCACCCTACACACACCTGTGTATTCCCAAACACTGCACCATAGGTGTAAACACATGGGGAACTTTTAAAATGTACATGTTGGGAGCTGCCAGAGCTGTGATTCATCACCATGTGTTAGAGACTGACGGTGTTGTGGAGGATGATGCCGACAACCAATGCAGGCCCAGGAGGAGGAGAAGAGTGTTCAGACCAAGGGTAACCTACCAGGGGCTACATGATCTGGAGATAGTAGAGCATTACAGGGTGGACAGGGACATCTTACAACAAATAGTTGAGCTATGCCGGCCATGCCTGAGAACCAGAAACAACAGAGGGGAACCCATCCCAGTGGACACGAAGGTATATGTAAGCTTGCAAATACTAGCTACAGGTACCTTTCAAAGGCCAACTGGAGATATAATGGGGATCTCACAGGCATCAGCATCCAGGATACTACACCAGTTCCTGGATGCCATGTTACCACATGCCAATGAGCATATATACTTCCCCTGAACTCAGGAGGAGTTGGCCAGCAATATGCGTCACTTCGACCGTGTGGCACACTACCCGGAGGTACTGGGTGCGATAGACTGCACGCACATACATATCAAGTCACCAGCCTGTGAGCATGGTAGGCGCTACATAAACCGCAAGGGATTCCACTCCATCAACTGCCAGGTCGTGTGCAATGCCCAGGGCATTATCATGGATGTGTGTGCTGGCAGCCCTGGAAGCTACCATGACTCCCATATCTGGCATGCCTCACAGCTGTATCATGTATTTGTCAGGGGGGACATCCCAAATGGCCACCTTGTGGGGGATGCTGGCTATGCACTATAGCCGTGGATGATGACTCCCATCAGAAATGTACACACACCCATGCAAGAACGCCATAATGAGGCACACGCACAAACCAGAATCATCATAGAGCATGTGTTCAGGATGCTGAAATCACAGTTCTGTTGCTTGGACACATCTGGTGGAGCCTTGCAGTACTCTCCAGGCACATGTATGTGCCATGTACATAATATGATCCTGCGGAAACAGCTGCAGCAGGGACAAAATGGTGAAGGCCCTCATAGCCCACCGCAGTTGCCAAGGCCATCACAGGCACAGAGGGATTCAGACCACGAACATACTGTACCAGCACCAGTAGGCAGGCGGAGGCGTGCCCAATATGCCTACGCCTTGGCAAAGAGGGAACGTATAGCACATACTCTGACAGCGTAGGCCCCTACAGACTGACACACCTCTCCACCTGCACACACAGTAAAATGGATGGCACACACACACGACCACCTGTAAATTGCAATGTATAGGTGGCCCACTATGTGAATCCTACATAGGCAGCCCTCAAACATTGTACACACAACAGCTATTGGAACAAGGAATGTCAAAACCTGAACAGTACATGCGCCTATCAGAATATGTTGGTGCTGTGTGTATAGGTTCCCAGGTACATCGGTAGGTACACGCCCAATTGTCAGAGGCCATACACCAAATGAGGCAAACAGTTTCTGCTGTTGCCACAACATCGACCGACCATCGCTTAGTAGAGCAAAGGCAATCGCGGGATCACATGTGTGTAAGCACTATTCTGCACACACTCTGCAGGGATTCCCTGCTGCTTTAATGAGGGGCTCCACATAATGTAATCATGGATGTTGTGTCAAGGCATGGGGTGTACCCATGACAGGTATTTGTCACCCCAGCATGCTCCACCTACGGTCGTTTGAAGTTGTAGCACATTATCGTGTGTGGCTCACTATGATATACATACCCAATGCTGGAGCACATCCAATAAACATCACATGGACATACCATTAACTGGACTCATCAATATGTAAACTAACTGAGTTATCCATGTGAGTGCAGTATGGAGTAACAGCCATAGTATACTCCACATACAAAATGCCATAACACGTGTACAAATCCCAGATGGCCAAGTGGTAAATGTATTGACCGTTGTGCATGTTCCCAGTCCCACATCCTGCAAGGGATGTAACGTAATCCCGAAGGCACGAATAATGCATGTCGGATGCCGGTCATCAGATCATGTTTAGCACACATTAGCGGGAATATGAGTTGCCCACTGCTGGTAAGCATCATTTAAAAATGACTATACGGATATGTGCGAAACAGGGCTAAGCTTCTCCGAATATCACGCAGATCACGGTCAGTGATGTCCAGAACAGGTGAAACAAGCATTATTCACCCCTGTACTAATAGCGCCTGTTCTGAAAGGTAAAACGACCACTGCCAGGAGTAGAACACGCAATCATGTATACAATCACCTAACACCATGGTAGCCAAGATGTACCTACGGCAGGTGTGTAATGTGACAGGTACAGACACAAACGTGTGGAGTCCAGGAAACAGTATACACTGACAAGTACACAATGACAGGTGTAGCTTGCCTGTCACTTTCCCTGTCAGATATATGTATATATATATATATATATATATATATATATATATATATATATATATATATACACACACATATATATAATACAGATAGAAAGGGCGATAGAGAGATATATGTTGATATATATGGATTCACCGATATCTGCAAATATATAGATAGGTCAACGACATTCATAAAACCTTGGAGGTACAAATAAATAGGATACCAACTATGGAATGTGTCACATACCGACACGCGTAACCACGAGGCTGAAAGACTGAAAGAACACAGTACCGGAACAGTAGAACCGCGAGTAATATTATCACAATATGAAGGGACATTTAGTTACCGCTGCCGGTGTTGCGGTCCACGTAGGTACTTTGTTCAACTGAGTTTGTGATTGCTGTAGTCTGTGTATGTGTGTGGAGGGTGCCATGTGCGTGTCCATGTGACTGTAATGTGTGAGTGTGTGTCCGCATCGTGTGTCTGTTAGTGCCAAGTCAGAGGTAGATCATTACGGTAGGTTTGGGTATAGCTAGCCGTATGCATACGGTTACCACCTGTCCCACATTAGTAGGGACAGCCCCTCCCTGGGCAGATGTGTCCTGACATAAAACATTACAAAGGGCAACTGTCCGAGATTGTAGGACATTATTATGTCCCATATAATATGTAATAGTTGCATTAAATAGTTATGCCTCTATATAGGATACGTAAATGTTACATGCAATATGATAAGTAGCCAAAGTCCCACAACAATAAGTATGTATTCAGGATAAAAGTATGTGCTATCCTGTGTACTGACCGTGGGTATGTGTCGGCCTGTAAACACTGATGTGTGTCCCGCAAGTGTCCCATGATGTTCATTTGAAAAGGAGGCAATCCATGACAAAGAGGTTCTGTTACCAACACAACTGCATGACTGCAAATATCTGGGACAGAAATACACGGGATAGCTGTCATTTAGAAATATCTCTTTACATAGCGCTGTAATTCCAGAGGTATGGAAGTATCAACCTCACCTGCATACTATATAGAAACCAATTAACAATGGCCCAATGTATAATCCCGTAACATAAGTCTACTAACTGATAGCTCTTTAAGTAGGGAAGGAGCCCACACACATATATATGGAATATGTAGAAATGCAAGCCCCACAAACCTGTATATGCTACGTACACCCACCTACATCCCCCACACTAGAAACTATAGCAATACAGACTGTAATTACAGCACAAACATCCAGTCAGTCAATTACATCTGCAGAAGCATTAACATACCTTGTGAGAGACACATTTAAAGGCGCCATGCAAAATTGTAGCCATTGTATAATGGAACAAACGACGATGTTACAGGTTTTGTTTGCAATAGTCCCTTATCAGATGGTTGGGATGACAGGTACATTCACATGTAGAACCACATACTCTAGCCGTCACACACAATCCATGGGGGACATGAATCCAAACTATACATGTCTCTACACATAGCAGTTGCAATTACACACAACAAAACACAATACAGGCCATCTCCCCGAAGGTAGTGCAAATGGGCAACTCCCAAGTGGAGAATTCAATTATACCCCACTGTTGCTGCGTAATTGGCGAATGGAGTAGCTGCACAGCTGATGTGCAAGTAATAAGTCACTCAGGAACACCAATTGGCGGCAGGAAACCACATGTTACAGGTATCGACATATATAAGGATGACTTGCCAGACATTCAAACCATATGCTCATACCATAGAACTATTTAAACAGTGTAAGAGAGATAGATACAAACGTCCTGAATGATAACAAGGTATGTCGAACACTCAGTATATAAGTGTATATATAGCATGTTTTGTATTAATTATGTTAGTGGATGTATAGCCTGTTTTGTATTAATTAAAAGTGTCCGCAATGCATAAAGTGGGAAAAGGTATTCATGTAGTGATGTCTTGCTGAGCATACTAACGCTTGTAGAAATTGTGCGTCCTGCAGTGGGCCACAAGGTAAACATCACAGACACCACAAGGGATGCGACATGAGGGCTTTAAACACAACAATTCCATACCACCTGCCGTCAGTGGTAGGGTATGTCCAACAAGTACGTGCCATAGCAGGGGATAGTATATGTTGATATACTGTCACAGTAGGCATGTGTATGGGCATATAACGACAATGACATGTCTAAGGTGATCCCACTGTGCAAGTATGCTTTGCATTATGAGATACTGTGTAAAATATGTGTAATGTATAGTATTGTAGGTAGATATGTCAGATATGCTACACAGCATAACAGGCATATCATGCATGCCAAAGGTATTGTCTATTAGCATGTACAATGTACAATAACAGGATACATATGGCTTGTAGTCACGGGACACTGTAATAGCATGATAGCTAATCTAAATGGAAGGGCTACTCAATTAACCATGCACAAAGGACATGTAATAGCTTCACAGGTTCATAGTGGGGTACTATGCAGTCTGGCAAGTCTATGTGTAAGCACAACTACAGTGTTCACACCAGCGGCACCTCTCTAGGGTAGTGTCCTGTGAACAGCAGAGCCATGTGTTACCTGCACCTCTGCACAGTACAGCCACTGCAGTGATCCCTGGCGTACATGTGTCTCCCATCCACCAAGTGAGGTATCACATGAACAGTGCTACTGAGTGTCCCTGCGTGATGTACATAGGAATCATGTTCCAAAGCATGGTGAGTGTCCGCTTTGGGAATGTAACCCTCAAGCACATCCCACTCATCATTGCGTGTGTGCACATATCCATGAGCATGTTGCTCACAGTGGCTTTTGCTTATGTCGTGTATGTGGAGTATATCCATTAATATTGTTGTGGACATGGGCCCTGTCTGCTCAGCAGAGGTCACCCCTGAGTATGTAGTATGCAAATGTGTACAGACGTGGTGTCCGTAGTTCAGCCGCATACTTTAACCGTCGGAGCTTAATAAACGTCATGGCATGTTAATGTTGTGGTATGTAAAGCCGTAGCTGTTGTGTAAGGTACACCCTAAACAGGGTGTTGTACCCTGAATGTGTATATACGTCTGGAGTTCAGAGGTACGATGGGTACCTATTTACCAGCTACACACCCAGTACAGATAAGTGTGGCAACATAGAAGGATATCCACGCCACAGTGGCAATATGGTTATCACAGGAGTGGGTACGACATATGTGTGTACTACGAACACTTACAATGTGACATGTATGTAGGGGACTACCACCTATGTGATAGTCAGTGGGTGAATGGTGTAATGCAAAGGGGATGTTCATGCACCTCATGTCATGCAGCTTGAGACCATGATATTGATATCCGGTATCCTTCACAGTGACACCCTTCTGGATGGAGTCAGTATCAGCTGGTGGATCAGTCATGGTGCTTTGTATGCAGTGGTCTGTAAAGCTAGGCAGGGAAAGTCCCTCTGTGCTAGCCTGTACCTCAGGGAAGCATATACCAAACATGAGGGGCCCTATGACTGAGGACTGTGGTATACCAAGTGTAACTGAAATACAGTAGGTACTATGGTATGCTACCCTCATTGTGTGTGTCCTGTCCATGAGCCACTTTGCATAACCTCCTGAGACATAGGGTTCGATGTGCAGGTGGATGTGTATGTTGTCAATACCAGAATAGAGAAAGGTGCTGAAAGGCAATGAGAGGACAATGTAGGCTGTGTGGACCCCCGTACCATCATCAACTACCCTGGTAACTGTATGAAAGGAGTCCACCAGGTGTAGCCATGCTCTGGCCCTAAAAAGTCCAACTGGGTGGCATCAAAGGACCAGAGCCCAACAATGTCTCTGTGAATGACGTCCATGATGATGTGCCCCATAGCCTTGCAGAACAGTCCAGTCAGGTGTGTAGGGCAATAGTCCCACTTGTGCATTGTGGCGCCACTTGTGTGGAGTGTGATAACTGTTGCTGTGTGCCATTCAGGGGCCACAATGTCTGATACAAGGCTATTACTGAATATGGTGGCCTAGTGGGGAGACATATCGATCAGAGGTTTGTGAACATTACAGCCTGGGATTTTGGATGGCCACATGAGGCCAGTGTCCCAGGACATATAGAGTGCAGGTTACTACTGTGTAGGTGTGACCACAGGGACACCGCAATGTTCCTGCATGGAATGTGGCCCTGTAGGGAGTGAGAGGGTGTAATGTTAGCATTGAATCCATCCACCAGTATGTTGCCAATATCACCTGGTTCTGTAATGTTCCTGAGTAACTGTTGTATGTGAGAGCAGATGTGGGTATAGCCATTGACTACTCACATACCACCATAATGCCTTGTGGTACACCCCGGAATGTGTCGCAGTAATGTTTACGTAGCTAGTTTTGGAGTATGTGAAGAGGGATCCTGTGGCCCTACTTAGGCTGACCAGTGAGCTACCCCACCCATGGGATTGTACACCACTTTGCAACAACCTCCACCTGTTGTTGTAAATTACGTCCATGGAACTGGACCCCCAGAGTGGCGTCTGTTATCTGGTGGGTACCATCATGGCTCTGTGTGGAATAGCATGATCCATGCAGTCGTGTACATGCTAATGAAGTGCACTGGGGTGTGTTTCAGCATTTGTATGTGCATTGTCCATCTGCATGGGTGTCATGACGTTAACTACCGCTGTCATAAGACGTCTGTAGTAGGTGTTGTAGTACTCATGTACTGTGTATACCATGAAGGGTGTGGTGCCGGGATGTGGCTAACAAGGGTGATTAGCATATGTTTGGAATCCACCAATGAGGGGATAACCCCAGGTATGGAACACCAGTCACATGTTGGTAGTGTCCATGTCAAGGATATTGTTGGTCTTGAAGGTGGTGTGTATGGGTTGATCCAGCCGAGTGGAGGCTATGAATCACGGACAGCGTTGGCCTAATGTGTCGGTACATGACTGGCTCTCCCAGTTAAGTGTGGGGTAGTGTCAGTCTCACATCAGTAGTACCTGTCTGAGCCCTACTGTCCCGTACACCAAGACATAAGGTCTGGTAACCGTGGGGTATGTTGTTGAATCCGTAGTCTCTAACAATGTGTATAACAGTTCTGGACACAATTAGTTGTACGTGGAGCACCTCTGATGCATTTTGCTAAGTAACTAGCCAGGATGTGTTTACAACATAGTAGAATATGGGTACACCTCAGCCGTGGGTGTGCCGGTCCAGGTGACATGACTGAAAGGTATGGTCTGTGTATAACCTGTCATTGCTGGTGTGCTCTGCAGAGCCTAGATGCAGGTCCCAGTCACTGCAGAGATATTGAAGTGGTGCATTATAAGGAGTTCCTTGCCTGCGTGCGTCAAAGATGAAGATGTCAAGCATTGTGTCACGACCCCATGTTTTGCTTGCCAGTTCCCATTCTGGTGGTGAATGTTATTGGAAACTGTGCAAGACAGGCAGTATAGAAGCAGCAAGAGCCTTACATGTGATCTGCACTCCCAGGGCTGACAGGTGCATGTCATCTGTGCCAAAGCATCATGTTGTTTGACTATTTCAGTCTAAGCGGACAGATACCAGATGCCTGTGGAATGACAGCAGAAGCATAAGCAACTGTTGAAATGAAACAGTCAGTCATTGTACAGGGGTATCAGGTCTGGATGAATGCATAATGCTCCCCAGGGCTTTGGCCATACCCGCAGGGCTACAAGACTGGTGAGCTATTGCATGTCCTTCCACACGTAGTCTGTGAAGTTGCATCTCAGGGCAGTCACACTAACATGGAGAATGACAGTCACATTGTACCTGGTGAGGTGTGGCATGGGTGCATAGGTTATTTTGCAGAACCAGTTACCCAACAGCAAGATGTAAGCGACTATCACCTTGTGTAGCCTGCTGAGTGGAACATCAGTGTGACTGCCTACAGAGTCACCTATGCAGGTGTGTTGTGTATGTTATAACACCCTATTGGTTGTATGTGATGGGCACACATGAGTCTGTGGGTTATAAGTTGTTGTTGTTGTGTTTGGTGATGGGGGCTGCCTTTGGTGCCTACACAGAGTATGGAGAGGTACTGCACAAGTTGTCCTCATATGTGCGGCCTGTGGTGGAGATCTTGTGAGATTATGTGATGAGTTGGGTGTGTTGCGAATGTTACACATCCCCACATGACTGTCAGGTGCAGTCAGGGTTGGTGACAGCATTACCCCCAGCAGGGCTGCATATGTGCATACCCCACAAGCTGTAGTGTCGTATGTTGGGAGGTGAGCATTGACTGTGTACATGAGACAATTGCTCAATTGCCACATGTACAACATATTCAGCATATAGACAGGCAATAGCACTGGTACGTGACAGTTGGACATGCCTGTATATACAACCATGTCTCACAAGATATGTGGGTTACGTGTGTACAACAGCTGTTGTACTGTAAGCAAGCTGGAAATGTAAGGACAGACAGTGTACCTGTGACAAATGGTGTGGAATGGGTGCTATATTAATCAGTAGCTCATGACGTGCTCACAAGTTCTGAACAAGTGTTGAACATGAACATACAATACAGATAGGGTGTTGGATAATATCAACCCACAAGTGGTGACGACAGTAATAAGCGGTGGCACCGCACTATAACCCTGCTGAGTATGGTCTGCAAGTCCATGAACCATTATCAATGTAGATGTTATCAGTACAGATGTACATGACAGTATGGATGTTTGACTACATAAACATTTGTATGTCACATGAGTGTTCTACCAGCGGCCTGTTGACAGTATCAACACTACAAAAGGTGCCAGAGTGACATGTGCATATCACACCAGTGCCAGCTACAGTAAAGCAGGGTTAATGTGTTGTACTCCACCCTCATTGTAGCCCATACCACACAGACAAATGTCAGGCATCTGTTTATGTAAGGATGTGAATGGCCATGACCTATGAGCAATAGCTGTCTCAGTGTTGTGAACAACATACAGAATGGGCTGTGTGGGTGAGGTGTGTGACATATGTGCACATTCTGATGGATGATATCAGCATTGTCACCGCTAGGTGAATATCCCTGTACCCATTAACTACCGCCTAGGCTGTGATTAACATTATGGACACTGTGTAAGGGATGGTGCTGTGCAGTACATCTCCCTGAGTTGGTGACATCTCCAGGCCCCATAGGTAGTCATACGAGGTACCCATGTCATGACAGGGTGCCATCCATGAGCACGGATATCATTGGACAGGCATACACAGCACTCGAGTGACCAATATTGGATCATATATCACCTTTCAGGGGTATTGGCCATGCGTGGATGGGTGATACCAGCCTTTACAATCCTCACCTCCACTATGCAGCATGC
This sequence comes from Protopterus annectens, assembly GCF_019279795.1. Lineage (NCBI taxonomy): Eukaryota > Metazoa > Chordata > Ceratodontiformes > Protopteridae > Protopterus > Protopterus annectens. The sequence goes on from NC_056728.1 coordinate 1,501,226,139, forward strand.
TGTCTACCTTGCATAAAACATTTGCTACACTATGATGTTGGACATGCTACATGTCCATATCCTGATCTGAATGACATACGTCATGGGCAGCCACCATCCTACTACTAGGATCGCCACATGCTGGACAGATCCCTGTGCCATACGTGTGACATACTCCCGACATACCATGCAACCCTGTCCATCAATGCTGCACATGTCATCCCTGTCATACATATTGTGATGGCCGCATGATAGATGTAGTATCAACTGTCTGGATCAGTAATGTGGCACTGATGCACCTCGCGGTGGCATAATGGCTGTCGGATACAGCTAGGAAACCTTGCCCTTACATGCTATAGTTGATAAGCATTCCTGCGAATGATGTCCAACTAGCTATTGTCCCATGTCTATCACATGTGCAACACAGGCGATCCATGGCAGGATGTTGAACAGCTGTACAGTGCTGTGTAGATGTACATGGCAAAACACATGCATGTAAAGGTTTCCATGCGTATGTGTGCATTGTCACTGCTCAAGTCCATTAAGGCTGTGTATGTGTTGATATGTGACATATACACAGCATCAAGGTCAACAGCATTACCGTGGACACATCCAGGCATGTGCTGATAGGTAAGAACACCAGTGCAGGCAAACAGACATGCCCACATCAAGACAGCATTCACATGGAGTATGAACAATGTAATAAGGAGACACACATATATGGTGATGATATCCATTGCATAACCGGTGTTACATGTGTGTGACACAAACATGTCAGTCATGTCAGTGTCATGATGATCTGCAAAGATAACTGTGCAGATGTACTAGATTCACTAGAAATGTATGTGCAGCAGTATCTCTGTACATCTCTGAAACTGTGACCTGTCACCATCATTATGTCTTACAGATAATGCCTCGTACATGCCTGCCAGCATACAGCCGTCAGGACGATGATGTCCTCATCCCGTACCTCCATGAGAACTACAAGGTGTTTTTCAGCTATGTGCCACAGCATGCACAGCAGTGGGATGACCTGTGGCAGGATCCTCGCAGGAGGGTGAATGATGTGGGTGGCCATAATCGCACCTACCAGCAGGTGCGCAGGCACTGCATGGACTTGATATGACATGCAAAACTGCGTGCCACTGCAATCACCAGGGAACAAGGTGGAACAGGTGGTGGGCCACCAACCCAGCTCCCACTCACACACAACGAGAAGCTACTGGCCATTCTGGGGACACCCTCAGAGCAGCATCCACAAACACTAGCTGCCATTGTGAAGGTGGGTGTCTCCCAACCAATGACCCTGGAGTTGCCTGGTAAGTCAGCACTGCACATATGGCTATTATATCCAATTTAGTTGCATGTGTTACTGTACATTATGTAATGTAACAACATATGTAAGGTATGTGGACACACATGCTGCATACTACAGTATGCTACCCTGTGTATGCACACATGTGCATGCTGTATACCATTGTACAGACAAATGATGTGTTAACATGCACAGTGCACCCTGTGGCTGTCATACAGTCATGGATAATGTTCATCCTGCTGTCACCTCTATACAGGTACCTCTGGTGTGCCGCACAGACATGAGTCCGTTGCAGGTGAGACTGTCATCAGTATCAGGCATGTTAAAGCATAGATCTATTCACCATGTGGCCAGTTAACACTTGTACACTTGATGTTCGTTCCAGTCATGATATACAGGTCGCATCACCCATCATTCACACAGGCCACCCATCTGCAATATATACCAATGAAATGATACACCAACATGAAACCACAGTATTTGCCATTGCTACATGTGTGGACAGCTGTGCATACAACGGTGGAGGTGTTCTACAATGGAGGCATATGTACTATACATTGGAACAACATGTGTGGTACGCAAACAGTACCACACAGTGAGCTGTGATATGGGCAGCCCACAGGAGTCACCATTGTGTTATATGCCCCTGCAATGGGTGCACACATTGTGATGTGCCATCTGACATGTCCCAGAAACATAGTGATTTGGCTGCAATATTGTCACATTATCCCATAACCCATACCCCACATACCAAACATAAAACCCGTTGTCTGCATAGCCCTGTGGATGGTGACATATCTGACATCTATGGGTGTATGTCATATGGGACAACACAGACATATGTGATAGATGGCCATCACACACATTTGGCCAACACATGTGCACACATGGCCATGGGGGATGGTTAGAGACACGTAGCCACACAGTAGATGTGATGTGTATACACCCTCTTTCATATTGTCCACACATGGTCCAATAATAGCCTTAGTTGACTGATTATACACTTGATGTGGTACACTGGACATCCTAAAAGCCTGTGCACAGCTACTGGAGGTGTCACCGACGTCTAACATAAGATGTGTTGAACATCACGACTGTGTCATGGCATGACAGTAGTCACCTGCACAGCTTCCACAGATATTGACACCACATCAGGCCACATATACTGTACATTTCCCTTGCTGCTGTAGGACATCACCGTTAGCTGTGCACCTTGTTTATGTGGTACATCAATGTCATGTGGGACATGGTGAATTGACAAGTCTGCTATGTGTGGACATGGTTGTCAGGCAGCTAAGACTCTGTAGTAGTTGTGCAAGGGTGTCAACTGTAGGTCCTCCAGTGACCTGTCACATGACACAGCATGGTTTGGTGTGTATATACACCTCAGCATCGTGGGTCACAATCCACAGTTATGTCATGGGTATGCATGCAGTTATGGCTATGCAATGTGTACATATTATGCACTGTATAGCAATATAGATTCCTCATGATGCCATGCAATAGCACAGTGTCTGTACTTCACACTGTATAGCAATGTAGACTCCTCACACTAACCTTCCATGCTCATGCACATTTGCTAAACATGCATTCTATCTGTAGGGCATACAGACAACACTGCAATGTGATGCCCATTACGATGCTGTACATGTGTCAGGACACCATTGTGTCAGACATGTATGCATGTTAATGCACACATCAGCGGATTACATGTCAAGGTCACATCAGCCATGTGTACTGTTATCCTGTTCTGGTCCACATGGTGTATCACGGGGATGCATGCATACTACCATGATTGTGTGAACTGCATGGCTACTGATATGACACCTGCTTGCTGTAGTGTGCACCCCAGGGAGGTATGGTAACTAACACTATTAATGTCTGAGTTGCATGCCATCTGCTGTATCACAGGCATGCTGCATGCCGTCTGTCTACTCACATGCATGGTGTATGTGTGTGTGTGTCTGTGTGTGTGTCTGTGTGTGTGTGTGTGTGTGTGTGTGTGTGTGTGTGTGTGTGTGTCTGTGTGTGTGTCTGTCTGTGTGTGTCTGTGTGTGTGCGTCTGTGTGTGTGCATCGGTGTGTGTGCATCTGCGTGTGTGTGTCTGTGTGTGTGTATGTGTGTGTGTGTATGTGTGTCTATTGTAATTTAGTCTTTCTTTGCATTCACAGGTGATGTAGGTGCGCTACCCTCCTGCGGTCCATCTGATGTTAGTGTCCCCACAGATACTAGCAGTGATGAACATATGCATGAGGTACAGGCAGGGTTGTCAGGGGCTGAATCTGTGCCAGTGGTTGCCATCCCAGCTATGTTCCCCTCTTCCCCACATGCAGTTCTGCTGCCAACACATACCGCATCACAAGTGGCTATAGAGGAAGGACAGTCAGCGTCTGTTAGCGTGGAGCAGGAATGTGTTGTGGCTACAGAAGGTGTGTCTCCATACCATGGTGTCAGTGTAATGACAGCAGATGTGCCACACAGGCATGTGGCCAGTGCAGCTCGTAGGAGGACCTCTGGCAGACATGCACCTGCAGGACAGAGCGCAACAGCTGGTATCACCAGACGCATGTTCCAGACTGTAATGGCGGCACAGGCACGTGCTGAATGGCAGAACAGAGAAGGGCAGAGGCTGCAGAGGGCTGCTATCCGTACCCTAAATGACAACATCCAGGCATTGGCAAATGCTCAACAGCAGATTGCTGATGTTCTGGACAGGCGATTGGGTGACATGGTTGGAATCCTTGACCGTGGCATGGCAATCCGTGAGCGTGAGCTGTCTGTGCTGGAACATCTGGTAGGAGTGAGGCGTAGGCCACGTGGACGTAGACCAGCTACACCACCTAGTGCAGGTCAACGTGAGCGTGCCACCTCACATGCCTGCTCCCATAGTGCCGGTAGGAGTAGCAGTGAAGCTGTTGCTGCTCTGTCCACACCAGGACACAGCAGGCCATGTGGACGTGGCCCTGGATGTTCCCAGTGGGGACACGATTCCAGGAAACATGTGTCGACGGACAGTAGCCAATCTGTACCTCCACCTGGTATTGCCCGTGCAACCCCTGGCAGGCACAGGTCACATGGCCAAGGCCGGACACAGTGAGCTGTACAACCCGGTCTGTACAATCTGGAGCTGTCAATAATACCCCTGTGTAGGCCTCACAAAAGGCAGAACTGTGTACACACATACACGAACACAGCAAACACATCTGTAGGGCACCACAACACCCACATGCATACTGAACAGACATGTCCAATCATGTCACCGGCCCTTACCCACACACATGATGTCATCCATTGGTGCAGCCTATGCCCCTGGCAAACATTATCACCCTGTGCATATGATGAAGACTGTGCCACATCCCTGTAATCCACACCATCTGTGCAGGGACATGCTAAATGGTCTGATGCACAGGGTGAACTGAATAGTGAGAGAAGTGTGTATAACATTAGTTGTGTAAGAATAGTGAGAGAAGTGTATATTACATTAGTTGTGTACTGTTAACACGCACCAGACATACCATGTAGTACAGGTTTAGCATGCATTGTTATATGTTCACAGTATGTGTCTTGGTAACAACAGTAACAGCATGTTGGTAATGATGCCCTGGTTCCCTCCTTATGATCTACTTGCATGTGCCTACAGGTAGCAGTGTTTGCAGTCTCCCATGTGTAACTGTGGAGTGCTCACAGGCATGTATGGCAATATCAGCATGCTATACATAGCCTCATCCTGACTGTTGGAAAGGCTAACATACCACAGATGTCCACACATATACTGATCCAGACGTATGTGGGCAGTTTAAGAGGCTACAGTGGCTAGAGACGTGACATCCATACCAGGTCACATCACAGGTATGTTGACATGGTGCAGGTGTTGTACACAGCGGTCCAGCCGATGATAATGTTAGAGGCCACCTGATAGCATGAGGCCTCACTGTGTAGCAGTCATACCCTGTCACATTACTGGAACATGCCCACACTCACGGGGTCAACAACACTATAACGCACACCCCATAGTGTTGAGGTGAGGACCCCTGCCTATGTGGTCATCACCCTCACAGTACTGTGCACCCACGTGACATGACACAGAGAAAGAACATGTACAGGTAGCCAGTGCGGCTGAGACCTATGGCATCAACAGGGTATTAGACTGCATCACCATGAGGGATTAGCGATCCTGTGTGTTCTGAATGGTAGCATACACCCTCACTCCATGCACCAGACAGCCATACATACATACACACACACACACACACACACACACACACACACACACACACACACACACACACACACACACACACACACTGTGGAGACCACAAATGTCATACACATACGGCTAGCTGATGTGTGTGATACACACACCACCCTTGCCTACATCATGCTTTCCACACTGCAGTATGTACAGATCTCTACAACAGTGTACAGGGGTGTGTAACAATTGGGATGTAATCCCCACCATATGTGGCATATATGGTCACACAAGCAAACACACATGGCAGTAGTGTGAATAATACACCTGCGATATGATGATACGTCTGACAGATATGCAGCAGTATTGGCCGCATTATGTGTACCAACACTATGTCCGGCAATTCTGGTGCTATATGCACACGGGAGAATGTAAGTGTTACAGGTGTCAGGTGACATACAGGCGGTAACACCTGACCGCTGTGTAGGTTATATGTCTTCACCGTCAAGTAACAGTAACATAGCGTACTGTTTGCACATGTAATGGTAGGATGGCGTGTGACATACCTGTGAGCCGTCCCTGGCAAACATCCATCTGCACAGGTGGATCACCACTTTATGTACACACATCCATCCATACCTGATGTACATCCTACCGTACTGTCAGTATGTCACCATATACAGGTGTCAATGATGGGGCTGCATTGCAGCTGCATGTTGTAGTTAGGCACAGATGGTTCACATACATCAGCTACTGTACATGCATGGTAGCTGCATGCACACTACAAATTGTACATGTGTGTTGGTCCTACATGCCTGTTATGTAGCCATGTTTGTATGCAATGCAGTTGGTGGACATGTGTGATGACATGCATAACACATGGACTGTTGTAAGATATGATGGGTGTCATGGGTAACTAGTACAGAGGGAATGTGTCCTCAGTCAACATTGCTACCTCATGTACTGTTAGCATTCAACAGCCATGGACCCACCTTCCATTTGCGTGCGTGTGATTGCTGTAGCCACTTGTCTGCATGGAGGACAGCAAAAGGTATGCAATGTACATATGTGTTGTGTGTGTGGTCCATGCACATATCCACTGCAATTACATGTATGACATATCCAAACATGTGTGATCTTTGGTGTACAGTGACAGTCATCTGTCACAGCTGTGTAAGACCCAGGGCCCCTGGTATGTGTAGAGCTGACCTGGTCATTACAGTGGTATCATTGCAATGCATAACACATGATGGAACCCTGTCAGTACATGTGTAGTCTGCACAGTTGCTGTAGACCTATGTATAGTCCACTGGTCATGAGCCACATGGTGTTGTGGTAATGTATGGCAGTGTATTGCTGGTCCTGCGACATGGTGATGTCTGAGGGCTACAATGTATGCGGTGTGTACCTCTGTGATCTGCACCTGAGACATCTGTGATGGCTCCTGAGTGTGTACTGGTCAGTACATGTGAGTGGCATTCATGTATGTGGGGACAGTAACACCATACTGTGCCCTTCCATGTTTAGAATCCGCGTGCATGCAAGACCGCCCTTTGCAACTGCTGATGGCCCTTTGCAACCGCTAAGTGTGTGAGCATGCCCAGTACACCATTGTGTAGATGGACACACAGTACATTCCAAACTGCGCCCTTCCATGTTTAGAATCCGTGTGCATGCAAGACGGCCCTTTGCAACTGCTGACGGCCCTTTGCAACCGCTAAGTGTGTGAGCATGCCCAGTACGCCATTGTGTAGATGGACACACAGTACATTCCAAACTGTGCCCTTCTGTGTTTAGAATCCGTGTGCATGCAAGATGGCCCTTTGCAACTGCTGGCGGCCCTTTGCAACTGCTAAGTGTGTGAGCATGCCCAGTACGCCATTGTGTAGATGGACACACAGTACATTCCAAACGGACGTGTGATACTAAGCGTGTGGGCATGCCCAGTGACACCTTGTGTCTGTGATGTGCCTCTGTGTATGGGCATGGCCATTGACATCCTGTATAGCGATGGTGGTCATCCAGGCAACAGATGTCCATTGTCCACGTCACGATGGATGCCTACATGGAACTCACTGGTTGACTTTCTTTAAGGGTGTACTGTCTGTGGCATGTCACGTATCTACGTAGTGTCATTGTAGTGCTCCGTAGATATTTAGTTGCCCCGATCACACAACTGCCGTGTGTTTGTCTACGTCTACCTTGGGACAGTAATATGCTTTCAGACTGCTCACTCTCTATACATTCCCTATCGGCGTCCTTGCCTTTGCGGATGATGTCACCTACCTAGACGTATGCCTCTGGGAGTGCTGTGTTCAGAAATCTCAGTAGCGCATTCTGTAACTGCGTAATGCTGTAGTGTGATAACGTAGTTAGGTGTATGTTCGACTCCCAGCCCTGCCAAGTGTGTGTGTGTGTGTGTGTGTGTGTGTGTTTCCAGGTGCCTGGGGTCGCAGTAATGCTTTTACATGCTTCACACCACATACATTCCCTATCGGCGTCTTTGCCTTTGCGGATGATGTCACCCACCTAGAAGTATGCATCTGGGAGTGCTGTGTTCAGTAATCTCAGTAGCGCGTTCTGTAACTGCGTAATGCTGTAGTGTGATAAGGTAGTTTTGTGTATGTTCGACTCCCAGCCCTGCCAAGTGTGTGCCTGTGTGTGTGTGTGTGTGTGTGTGTGTGTGTGTGTGTGTGTGTTTCCAGCTGCCTGGGGTCACAGTAATGCTTTTACACGCCTCACACCACATACATTCCCTATCGGCGTCTTTGCCTTTGCGGATGATGTCACCCGCCTAGAAGTATGCCTCTGGGATTGCTGTGTTCAGTAATCTCGGTAGCGTGTTCTGCAACTGCATAATGCTGTAGTGTGATGAGGTAGTTAGGTGCATGTTCGACTCCCAGCCCTGCCAAGTGTGTGCCTGTGTGTGTGTTTGTTTCCAGCTGCCTAGGGACAGAGTAATGCTTTTAGACGGCTCACAGCACATACATTCCCTATCGGCGTCTTCGCCTTTGCGGATGATGTCACCCACCTAGAAGTATGCCTCTGGGAGTGCTGTGTTCAGTATTCTCAGTAGCACGTTCTGTAACTGCGTATTGCTGTAGTGTGATAAGGTAGTTAAGTGTATGTTCGACTCCCAGCCCTGGCAGGTGTGTGTGTGTTTCCAGCTGCCTGGGGACAGAGTAATGCTTTTAGATGGCTCACAGCACATACATTCTCTATCGGCGTCTTTGCCTTTGCGGATGATGTCACCCACCTAGAAGTATGCCTCTGGGAGTGGTGTGTTCTGTAATCTTGGTAGCACATTCTGTAACTACGTATTGCTGTAGTGTGATGAGGTAGTTAGGTGTGTGTTTGACTCCCAGCCCTGGCAGGTGTGTGCCTGTGTGTGTGTGTTTCCAGCTGTCTGGAGACAGCGTAATGCTTTTAGATGGCTCACAACACATACATTCCCTATCGGCGTCTTTGCCTTTGCGGATGATGTCATCCACCTAGAAGTATGCCTGTGGGAGTGCAGTGATGCCTGAACTTGGTAGCACGTTCTGTTACTGCATAATGTTGTAGTGTGGTAGACTAGACAGGTAGATGCTCGATTCCAGGGCATGGCAGGTGTGTGTTTGGCAGTTATACTGTATGTGTTGGTATCTGTGCGTGGCTAGCTGCAGGATGTGTCCAGTTTGTTTTGTTGCTGACCTATTTAATGTCCACAGCCTGCATATTCTGCCAAGACACTGGGTTGTCAACACATACAGTTGCCAATAGGTCTGTTGAGTAACTGTCAGCAGCCCTACTCTTACCCTTGCTATGATCTGACCTGTGTGATGCAACATAACACACATGCCTTGATATTAAGAACACTACATGATGCAGGTGGCACATGTGGTTACCTTTCCATTCCTCTCTAATGCATTGCTGTCATGTGGTTCGCTGTTGTGACATAAATATCATATCTACATATGTGTACATGTATATGAGTGTATGTATATATACATATATATATATATATATATATATATATATATATATATGTCCATGTATATATGTCTACAAATAATATATGTGATATATGTAGATGTGGACATAGATGTGAACATATGTCTGGGGAATTCAGCACTATTGACTATTTGTGCCGGATGATCTGTACGTGATAACCTGGGATCTATGTATATCTGCCATGGCGTGGTGTTAATGTACATCGTCAGTGGTGTTCAGGGCCACGGGTTGTAGTCATGTAGACACCGGTAATTTTGTTGCTGGGAAGACCATGGGACATCGAATATGGTGATGGTAGGGCACCTGTTGCCAGTTGTGTGTGGATCTGAGCGACACTGAGCAGTGGTTAATATGTTGGAGGTTCGGTATGGGTCCTATATCTATTCATTAGAAGACTATACTATGCAGATGAGGTTGACTATGGTGTATCACATTTATCACCAGAGTGTGGTGCTGGTCCCTGGAGTGTATGTGTGTAGTCAGCCAGGTGCAGGTCTCGCATATAGATGATAGCATGGGAGAGGGGTCAGGCATACTGTACGTACATTGCAGTATTGTGCCTCGGGAGTGCTCCTGCCCTAGCAAACCTCAGCTAGGGGTGTGTCTATACCTGCCTGGTGACGTTGGGAGGGATGACAGCAGTGGTGGGGAAGTCAGGGTGTCCAGGCTGCACACACAGGTGTTGATCATCACAATCAGCTGATGACATAGCCAGCCCGCACATGAACAGTACACTAATGCGAGCAAGCAGCATACACACATATGTCATCCACACTCTACACCACTGGTGTATACCTGCAGAGACATTTCATGACACAGTCCAACCAAATGACATGGGCTGCAGCAGCCAACATACACCAACATGTGCAGGGGGCTGGGGCAGTGCGGATGTGTATGCTGCCGAACAACCGTTACTTGGGTGACATATGACTTTATTGACCGAGGGTGACTTACCAGGGTCTACATGGGCTGGGGATGATAGAGCACTATGGGGTGGACAGAGACCTCCTACAGCAGCTTGTTGACCTGTGCCTAACACATCACATAGGCCGAGGGGAATGCATCACAGTGGATACCATGAGATGTGCTGTCCTAGGTGTACTAGCCACAGGTGCCTCACACAGCACAACTGGGGATATCATGGGTATCTCACAGGCATCTGCATCCAGAGTATTGCACCACTTCATAGATGCCATGTCAACACATGCTAGTGAGCATGTACAGGTCCTCCACATACGTGATTAGTGGACCTGCAATATGAATCTGTTCCACCACATGGATGAGTACCCTGGGTTTCTGGGTGCTATAGCCTGCACACAGAGCACCACCCGGGGAGCAGGGTAGGGCCTACAGTCAGTGCAGGGGCATACCCTCCAACAGCTAGGCCCTATGCGATGGCCAGGGCATGACATTGAATGTGTGTGCTGTCTGCCCTGGAAGCTGTGATGTGTCCAATATATGGCGTCTGACACAGCGGTAGCACACCAATGCCTATGTGGACATCCCCTACAGTCTCCCAGTGGTGGATGCTAGGTAAACACTGGTGTAGTGGCTTATAACACCCATCAGCAATGCACACACACCTGAACACTCACACCATACTGAGGCGGATGCACAGGCAAGACATATACATGTGCATGTGTTTGGGATGCTCGGTTCACAGTTCTGGTATCCAGACACATCTGTAGGGGCTCTGCAGTATTCACAAGTTACATGCATACATGTTGTTATGTTATTTGCTATACTACACAATGCTAGCCTGCAGTAACAGTTGCAGCACAAATGGCATAGGGCAGGGCCACACAGCCCAACACCACTGCCAAGGCCTGTACAGGCACAGTGTGACTTGGTGAAGGAACTATCTGTGTAGGGCACAGTTGGCGACAGCCCGTGCATAGTATGACCTGCCCTTGGCAAAGAGGCAACACACGGCATATGTTCTGACACAGTAGGTACCCACGGATTTTCCCTCTCTGACCCGCACACAGTACCGTGGATGCCAAACATGACAGTACCTGTCCCCGGCCATGTAAGAGAGGTGCACTGTGTGCATCCGTAACACAACCTGGGTATGTCTATTGACCTAACAAGTGATGGTTATATTACAATGTGTACTTACCCATTGCTCTGGTATGTATGTGAACATACAAGTGACTGTGGTGGCCAAATGTTAGGGCAGCAGACTACACATCCATAGTGGCACCATGACCTCTGTAACACATACGGGGTTCACAATGGTAGCCTGTAGTACACAGGGTGTCCCACCCACTGCAGATTATAGGCTGACCATCATGTGTGTCCGTAGAGCCCACACACGTCCCATGCAGCTGGACAGATGTGGACCAATACAGACAAATGATATACAATGGCCTATGGATATGCCCACTGACAGACCCCAACCCCGTATGACACACACAGACTACAGCAGGCCAGACTATTTGATGTACGATGTGTAATAGGACATCCAACACCACTGTGCTGGGAACTGACGTACCCTGGTATCCCTCCAACCAGCAATTTAGGTAGGTCCACACACTGACATGGAGTACCTGGCAGACCTGTACAGTAGCGGCAGATGTGTACAACTGTTGGCTGTGCCCACCGTCGCACCTACACATGTGAGTCGTGCACCAGCCACGGTGCTGTGTAGGACTGTGGTTGCATGTCACCCCACGCTATACAGACATGTAGCAACTGTCAATGCCACATGACCATTAGCTACCCTGCAGACACAGCATGTCACCTGTCTGTGTAGAACGGAGGGGTCAGCAACACAATACTAACTATCTGGACATGTGACACATGCAATACAGTTGACCATACTTTGCATGCTCACACACATGATGGTATTGTCAGTCTACAACATGCGTAACAGTCATACTGGGCATGCTCACACACTGAAACACAGGACGGCCAGGCATGCACACACCAGTGGTCCGGACATATCTGCCAGTACATTGCTATACTGTTGGATGTCTGCGCTGTATGGTGTTTGTGGTCTATTGTCTGTACATCTGCCATGGTCTATTGTTCAGTCACATGAGCTATGTGCGCAGGGTACGTCTACCATCACGTGTATAGGGCGGTTCTTTGTTTGCGGACATGCCGATGCCTTTGGATACAAACTGGGTAAGGCACAGTCCAGCAGGTGGGAGCTGTTGTGCATGGGTTTGCACAGTGTTAAGCACTGCTGACCTCTGGTCACAGCACCTTATACATGTTTACACTCCACATTTCTTTGACAGGGCCTTACTGGCATACTGGTAGACAAACACGCTTACAGCCGCTCGCTCTCTGACATGTCCGCTTACATTTGTCACTCACGCTGGGTGTGTGCGATCCCTTGGGATGTGTATTACATCAGACTACATGACTACAGTATCGGGTATGTGTAACCATTTTGCGACGGCAGCCATTTGACTGTACGGACTCGGCGGCCTGTCCAGTGACGTAATCATATTATATGCGTGTTCCTCATACAATCTGCTCCCATCTGCCTGATACATGGGAACCGATACTCTGCAATGCTGACATGTGACTTGAGTTTGTTAACGCAGTGGTCTGCCGAGCCATGCTACCGCATACCAACTGCACATTGACCACCTTTCAGATTGCACGACGGGAGACTGTAGGAGTGACACCTTTCCCACTTTGTATGGGACAGTCCCTCATCACACATCACATGTGACAATACCAGAACTCTCCACCAATCAGGGACACATTTCTGCAGACTCAGGGACAGGTCATGAAAAGCAGGGACACATTTACAAATGTAGTGCTATTAACTTGACACATTGACAGAATCAGAGCATATGACATAATGCACATATTGTGACGTAACAGTTGTTTATAACTCCTACTTATTGTCATTAGTCAGTGAGTGTAATTCACCACCTTTCCTTCAACAGGCACTACATTTAGGAGGGATTAAGAGGGACACAGTTAGACTTTCAGTTGAATGCAGGGACGTACCTGACATTCAGGGACAGTTGAGTGCTATGGACAATACTCTAGCCATTGCAACTGTCCTGATTAGGGGACCTTCACATGTTGTAGGTGTCTGCTGGTTGCTTGTTACAGGTCTTGTATATCTGACATGTTGATATGTCATATGTAGTAGCATAATCAACTATACTGCTGCTAGACTATGCTTTGATTTGCTCTGATATGTATATTTCTGTACTATGCATGGCTGTATGTATGTTCTGCCCTGGTGCATCTGACAGTTCTACAGACCATTTTCCACTTTGGCCATTCAGACTGGTAGCGGACCTATTGACCCTATATGTAGAGCTATCACATGTACTGAGGCAAAACATACCCACAGCATACCTCTCAACTGTCCCTGATTTTCAGGGCCGTCCCTGATTTTGAATCATATTTTCACTCTGTCCCTCTTAATCCCTCCTAAAACTAGTGACGTTTGGAGGAAAGGTGGTGAATCACACTTAATGAATAATGACAATAAGTAAGAGTTACAAACTCCTTTTACTTCAGAAAATATGTATTAATTCATATGCTCTGATTCTGTCAATGTTTCCAGTTAATAGCTCTAATATTTTAAATGTGTCCCTGATTGTCCTTGTGTTCTCTTGACTTATCCATGATTCTGTTGCAATTTGTCCCCAATTGGTTGAGAGGTCTGAGCCACAGCCAGTAGTACACGGACGACCTCCATGGTTTGCATACGTTAAGGTTATTCGTGTAGCATTATAATTGATAATACTGTTTCCTATTACATGTAGCTGTTACTGATACAACAAAGTGATGTCTGACACCACTACACACACTATATAGCCTCCATTCCCGAACTTACAGGCCCAGACCTCTCAACCAATTGGGGACAAATTTCAACAGCATCAGGGACAAGTCAGGGAAAAACAGGGACAATCAGGGACAACTTTAAAATATTAGTGCTATTAACCTGATACATTGACAGAATCAGTGCATATGAATTAACACACATTTTCTGAAGTAAAATTGTAACTCTTAATTATTGTCAGTTGTCATTAAGTGTAATTCACCACCCTTCCTCCAAAAGTCACTAGTTTTAGGAGGGATTAAGAGGGGCAGAGTTGAAATTTGGGTCAAAATCAGGGACGTCTGTGAAATTCGGGGACAGTTGAGAGGTATGCACAGGCCATGTGCCATAACTGTCATTTTGCAGGACACAACTGCCCAGACGGGTGTGTCCCTCACAGGCGTACGGGTGTTTAACCTCTTCTATTATGCTATCATCTACCTGAAGTGGTTAGCAACTTATGCAGTTTCCGTCAGTAGCAGAACTCACATACCAATGGGTGTGACTGACCACCGTATCAGGAACAATGCATAACACTCTACGGGACACATTTTGACGATTGGTTCTATTAACCAGACACATTCACAGTCACAGAGCATATGTATTCATTCACGTTTGTCGAGGTACATGCTGCTTATGACTCATACATGTTGTCATCTGTCATTATCTGTATTTCGCCACCTGTTCACCTAATATCAGTAGTTCTGGCAGTGTTTCTTTGGAATTTGGTGCATTCTGTTACATAACTATGGACGTCCATGCTACTCGGGTACTGGGCACTGTGTAGGTCTCTCTGTATTCCCCGATGGTTTGCAAACTATCTGGTAGATGTGCTCTTCAGGTTTGGGAGGTGTAGGCATATGCTATGCCCACAAAGGAATATTAATGACTTCCACTGGGTGGGCCTACTACATCTCTGCCAACCAGCACCTGCACATTTAAGCCCATAAATGCATACCCATGGTCCACCTACCTGGCACCCCTCTACAGTCGTGACAAATACTTACTGTGAGCGCAGCTGGGGTATGAGCACACTCCTACACATTGCCCACTCTCCCCATCTCGGGTCACATGTTGTACATTTCGTCAACCCATGTATTATCACACTGGCACAACCTACTGTTCCATGTACACCTACATCCTGCTCGTATTAGTGTCGGCAGATTCTTTCATACCTTACTTTTTGGGGTCCCGCAAGGGACACCGTTATCCATGTTTAAAGTGTAGACCTTGCAGAACTCTCCCACTGGTCCTTTCCTACCGGTGTTTTGGACAGCGGCAGTGTATTGATCTGTATTGCCTGTCTGTATGTCTGTCCAGCCCAGCTGGGCGATGTGGGGGGTACAACATTTCTTTATTGGACCTTCCAGTCACAAATGCCTGGGCTGTAAATATGTTACCCCTAATTGCTGTGAAGTAACCTATTTATGTGAATGTGTATATCTACACTGACATATAGTTTGTTTTGTGTGTATATGTATATATAACTACCTGTTTGTGTATATATATCTATATATATATATATATATATCCGTAGTATATCCTTGTGTGTGTGTGTGTGTGTGTGTGTGTGTGTGTGTGTGTGTGTGTGTGTGTGTGTGTGTGTGTGTGTATATAATATATATATATATATATATATATATATATATATATATATATATATATATATATATGACGGATATAAATGTGTATGTAAATTATTATTGCTATGTGTATATATACATTTTATCTATATATACATATGTGTGTCTGTTAACCTATACATTTCCTGGACATGGACACCAACACATGAGTATTGGTTTTATCCCTGCTTCAAAAATATACTATTGCCTTAGTCATTCTGACAGCGGCACTTCACTCTGGTGAACTTGTGCTCAGTATATTGCATGTTATGCAGCGGACAGATGTAGCAGGTTTTTCATGTCTGGGGTGCCGCTGCTAGCTGGGTTCTGATAGTGTCATTCGACCTATTCCTCGTATGCACAGCCTATTATTCCTGCTACTGTGTTTGTTTCTGTACACATTCATATTATTACTGTTGATAGGATGTGTGTATGTGTTACTGTGACTGTACGTCGACAAATTGTTGTCTTCATGTAGTTGTGTCTTTCTGCTTTTCCCGGTTTGGGGTTGACACAGCAGAACTCCATTCCGATCATGGGTGGTGTATAGGTTTTACGTGCCATGCTACCAGACCTGATGCACAACGTCTGACAACAATACGCCCATTCACGCATGTCTCCACGCAACAACGCCTATCTGGGAATCGCAACTATGTACTAGCTAGGGTTACCACCTGTCCCACTTTGTGAGGTACAGTCCCACTTTGGGCAGTTGTGTCCTGCGAAAAATTGAGAAAATGGCAGGTGTCTTGAGATTATTGTACAAAAATATTTCCTATGTTTTCTTTCCTAGTTTCATAAAACAGTTATTTTTCTCCTAAACACCTACATGTTATATGAAATAGCATAAGCAACTCAAATGCTACACGAATAAGCTTTTATTTTGGCAGATAGGTAAAGTTCTATAATTTGTACTGGTCATGGGTATGTTTTGTCCTGCTAATCTGACATTTCTACAGAAAATGTCCCACTTTGAGCATTTGAAATGGTGGTAACCCTACTAGCTGACCTCCACGGGCCGCTCCATTGCACCCGCACAACATACCCTATCACTGCTGTGTCCATACTGCATATCCATGGTTTCTCTTGCACACCTGTGTTGAGTTTCCACATAACAGACATTATTCACCTGGTATCACAGCCATGACACACCTTACACATTGCCCTCTCATGAGTGTTGGGGCCCTACACACATTTTGTACCACCTCGTGTATTCACAGGGTCACCATCCATTCATATTTGCACATACTGCCTTTCCTGGTGTTATGCATTACGGAAAATTTATGTTACAACTGTAGGTGGTCGCAACATGTCCTACATTCTGTCTGTTTATAATGTTGACGTAGCACTTCAACGATGTTCTGGTCACTGGTATAGCCCTGCCTCTGGTTTGGAGAGCGGTGCTCTACCCACACTTGTGCAGCTTTATGTGACATATTCTGAGCACTTCATAATTCCTAACTTGCTCTGATTCCCTTCACAACCCTTAGGTGTGCTTTTGTCTTTCAGTGTTCCTAATATATCTATATATATATATATATATATATATATATATATATATATATATATATATATATAGATAGATATGTAGCTATATAACTGCATATTTCTGTTATGTCTGTGGATATTTCTCTATACACACATCTATATAAGTATATATATATGACAGTTACAGCTGTAGAAGACAACATACATTTGCTATGCTAATAGCTGCGTACACCCGCACAGGCCCACTTGTATCTGTGTATTCTGACTTACATATGTTTACAGGCACGCCTTTAGGATTACATGTGCCTTATTCCTTATGACAGTACCACCTTGATGGAATCTGGTTAATGGACCCATGCGAACGCGGTCACCTTTACATGTATAACTGTTGGCTTTACAGCACAGAGGCATTCATTACACAATTAATATGTGCTATAGTCGTACTTCCACCGGGAATGCCTTTACGCTACGGATGCTGTAACTGCTACACTATTGGTGTTCAGGCTCATTTATATGTATACCCATGGTTCATAGCTACTCTGACATGTGCCTCACCACTTCCCTTACACACCAGGCATCCATTCACCTGCTGGGAAATCCGCAGTATTACAATTTGGACAGTTCCTGATTCCTACTGCTCTGGATCCGTGCTGCGAGTCTACTCACTCCAAGGATATTCATAACCCCTATGCTTATAGTCCTCGCGATAATGCTGCTGGATTGTCAGGGTTTTCATGTGCTGGTCTGGGTTTAGGCTCGGCCGACTGGTGACTAGCACTGCCCTGGCGCTGTTCAAAGATCAGATGTTACACATGGCCAGAGTTCGTCCAGAGTTTCACAGTCTACCTGTGTTTACAGATGCAGGTGTTTGGGCACCTCTGACCACAATATTGGGTCAGTGCTACATAATTTAGTGTGGGGAGTGGTTCCACTACATAATGCGGGTTGGGGGTGGGGGGGTGGTTTCCCTTCCCATTTGTCTGTTTCATTCATTTATACATACAATGAATTTTATTCTGGGCATCTGTTATAAATTTACTACAGGTATGCAATAGTCTAGTCAACAGCTGGGACAGTTGGTTGTACTTCTGTGTATGGACCTCTCTGATACTCGGACTCATGTTTACAGGGACAAGGATATGACAACTCAGGGACAATCACGGACACTTCTACCATATTAGTACTATTAACTTGGAACCTGTTGACAGATTCGTAATACTACTAATTGTCTGCAGTTAAATGTATCTGTACTCTTCATTGTTGTGAGTATTCATTCTCATTCAACACCTTTCCCCCAAAGGGCACTGCCTTTGTGAGTTTAAGGGTCTGACCAGTTATTGTGCGAATGCTCTGACCATTGCTATCATTGACATTGTCCTATGTACGGGTTGTGCTGTATTCCGGGACTAAGGTTGGCACCTTTTCACATGGCCAAGATGGGACATTTTCGGAACACACCTGGTTTTACATGCCGACACATACCCACGGTCAGTACAACGAATAGAACTTTACTTATTTGCTGACATGAAAGCCTATAGCGGTTTATTTGCTTATTCTGATTTTTGTAACATTTAGTTATTGTAGATACTGCAATAATTCTTTTCTGCTACTGTTACATAACATATGGGACATAATTATGTCCTACAATCCCAGGACATTTGCCATTTGAAATGTCTTTTGTCAGGACACAACTGTCCAATGATGTGCTATCCCTCGCAAAGCGGGACAGATGACAACCCTACTACGGACACGAGATTATTTAAATACACATAGCCACTGTCACTGCAGGTTTAGAACAGTCATTTGTTTCCTAGCTGTAAGCCTTCTACCTTTGGCACTTTTGTTGTTTGCCTGTTTATTGTATGACTTAGGTTTATTCTATCCTGACATGACCGCTTTAGGCAACTGTTACATGCAGTATGGTGCATAGTTATTGTACTATTGTTGGTCAGGTCACACCTACACACACATTACTTGTCCCTCACACAGTGGATCAGGGGTATCCTGTTTACATTAATACCTTCATCAAACTTTTACCATGTGCCACTATGCGAATGTGTGCAATATATTCTCCTGCTTTTTTCATGTCAGGACATGTGCCACAGGCAGGTGTTTGATCCTGGGTGGTAGGTTATGCATGACCACTTAGGGCTGGATAGTGTCGCGCATCTCTAATTCACATTCCAACTTGTGTCCAGATATCTACTGGACTTCATGTCTTCCATTCTAATGTTTACACAGGTTACATATCCCATGAGGGATATCCAAAAATTGGACCGATCCACAAGGAAATAACAAACATCTTTTGGCTATATGAAAACGTGCTGGGGGTTTTACATGCCAGGGATACATAGTGTGCAATCCTGCAACTGCCTAGGGTGACACTACCTGCCACATATGCATAGTGGTCACTATGTGTAGCTGTGGCTGCACCAAAGCAGTAGGCCAAGTATGGCTGGATTTGGTGGACGTTCAGGTATGGGAGTGGGTTGTGTGATGTGGAGGGGCTGCTGTGTAGTCCATTATGCATCCAGGTGTGTTGCATTTGCTATGGCCAGTTCCATCAGGACCAATCTGTGTGTATGTGCTAGTGACATGTCTATCGATTTGTATCGCACATTTCAATATTCATATGTTTGTGGGATTGTCTTCTACAGTATGGCCTGTCTTTCAGCTTCACCCGCTGCTCCCTCATACACCTCCAATTCACCTATTCTGCATATGATACAGTATCGCCTTGGAGGATTGTACCATTACCCATCCCCCCACACACACACAGATTCCTCACACCCCATAAATCACTGCTTTGGTTGTTGGCCCATGACACGGCCAGAGTAACACATTGAATTCCCTACATGTGTCAGGTACCTTTATGGCTGTGTGGACTACCCTGCCATGTTTGCTTTCCACATGCTATCCCTCACGCACATAGGTAGACGCCCATACTTAACTTTCATTACATGGTTGGTATACCCGGGTACTACCCATTCAACTGTGACACATCCTGACAAGTTTGGCTTGTACCTCTGATTTCCGGATTTTGGCAGCCTGTTCTACTCATTGGTAGGATGCCACCTTTTCCTATGTCCAGGATAGGATATATTCCGTACACATAACTGACTGTACTAGACAACATGTCCCCACTGTCGACGGTATGGATAATACTGTTCCTTTCGGCCTACATGTTTCCTTATTATTGTAGCTGTTTATATGCTCCTTCTGTTTCGTTTACATGCTTATTCTATTTCCTATCACATTTGGTATGTGAACTATGGACATACCTTTTGTATGTGACTGTTACATGCCTTGTGGGATATGATTCGACATAGGGTCGTTAGATATCTACATTTATCTTGTATTTTGTTATGGACACATCTGCCCAGCTGTGTACCCTCCATCACATTATGGGTCAGCTGGTGACCCTCACCATTGGGCTGGACGCACTCTACTGGTGGCTCGCTAACAAATGATGCTTTCACTTCCACTTGGTATAGCTATCTAAACGGCGCTGGACTATGGCCACACGGTCTTCCATGTCATTTGTTCATGGATAGGGACCCGTTATTCCCTGCCATGCATTTGTGTTTGCTTCTTCACTTTGTGTTCAGAGGAACTTTCTTGCATGCTTTGTATACATTTCAGTATCCTGGGACACTGACAGATGTGATTACTATCTTGCAACTTGTTATATGCAAGCATTTTAGGTTGCACGCCGGCAGATGCCATTTCCATGCCTTCGCGCGGCACTTCGACACACCCTATGCAGTCACGCCCTTTCCTGTGCACTTGGCTGTGGCAGCAGTGCGCCTTCATTAATATGCATTTGGCACTACTGGCGCCATCTTCACGCTGCACTGTCGGGCGCAAGCTCACCACCGCCCTTGCGCTGAGCTTTATGAACCCGGGGAGACTTTTTGTGGTTTTAGGTATAAGTAATTAATGTTGAGGTTCCTTCTGATGATACCCCAAATTTTTCTACTGCCATTATTTGACCTTATTACCCTGGGTTTCTGGTGCTATAGCCTGCACACAGAGCACCACCCGGGGGCAAGGGGTAGGGCCTACAGTCAGTGCAGGGCATACCACCAACAGCTGTGGGCCCTATGCGATGGCCAGGGCATGACATTGAATGTGTGTGCTGTATCTGCCCTGGAAGCTGTGGGGATGTGTCCAATATATGGCGTCTGACACAGCGGTAGCACACCAAATGCCTATGTGGACATCCCTACAGTCTCCTAGTGGGTGGATGCTAGGTAAACACTGGGTGTAGTGGCTTATAACACCCATCAGCAAATGCAATACACACACCCTGAACACTCACTTTTTCACCATACTGAGGCGGATGCACAGGCAAGACATATACATGTGCATGTGTTTGGGATGCTTTCTCGGTTCACAGTTCTGGTATCCAGACACATCTGTAGGGGCTCTGCGAGTATTCACAAGTTACATGCATACATGTTGTTTATGTTATTTTGCTATACTACACAATGCTAGCCTGCAGTAACAGTTGCAGCACAAATGGCATAGAGGCAGGGCCACACAGCCCAACACCACTGCCAAGGCCTGTACGAGGCACAGTGTGTGACTTGGTGAAGGAACTATCTGTGTAGGGCACAGTTGGCTTACAGCCCGTGCATAGTATGACCTGCCCTTGGGCAAAGAGGCAACACACGCATATGTTCTGGACACAGTAGGTGTACCCACCGGATTTTCCCTCTCTGACCCGCACACGATTACCCGTGGATGCCAAACATGACAGTACCTGTCCCCGGCCATGTAAGAGAGGGTGCACTGTGTGTGCATCCGTGGCACAACCTGGGTATGTCTATTGACCTAACAAGTGATGGTTATTACAATGTGTGTATTACCCATTGCTCTGGTATGTATGGTGAACATACAAGTGACTGTGGTAAATGTTAGGCAGCAGACTGGCTACACATCCATAGTGGCACCATGACCTCTGTAACACATACGGGGTTCACAATGGTAGCCTGTAGTACCTGGTCAGGTGTCCCACCCACTGCAGATTATAGGCTGACCATCATGTGTGTGTCCGTAGAGCCCACACTTTCATCGGTCCCATGCAGCTGGACAGATGTGGACCAGCACAGACAAATGATATACAATGGCCCATGGATATGCCTCCACTGACAGACCCCAACCCCGTTATGACACACACAGACTCACAGGCCAGGCCAGACTATTTGATGTACGATGTGGTTAGATAGGACATCCAACACCACTGTGCTGGGAACTGGCGTACCCTGGTATCCCTCCAACCAGCAATTTAGGTAGGTCCACACACTGACATGGAGTACCTGGCAGACCTGTACAGTAGCGGCAGATGTGTACAACTGTTGGCTGTGCCTACCGTCACCTGCACATGTGAGTGGCACCAGCCACGGTGCTGTAGGACTGTGGTTGCATGTCCCCCCACGCTATACAGACATGTAGCAACTGTCAATGCCACATGACCATTAGCTACCCTGCAGACACAGCATGTCACCTGTCTGTGTAGAACGGAGGGGTCAGCAACACAATACTAACTATCTGGACATGTGACACATGCAATACAGTTGACCATACTTTGCATGCTCACACACATGATGGTATTGTCAGTCTACAACATGCGTAACAGTCATACTGGGCATGCTCACACACTGAAACACAGGACGGCCAGTGGTTCGGACATATCTGCCAGTACATTGCTATACTGTTGGATGTCTGCGCTGTATGGTGTTTGTGGTCTATTGTCTGTACATCTGCCATGGTCTATTGTTCAATCACATGAGCTATGTGCGCAGGGTACGTCTACCATCACGTGTATAGGGCGGTTCTTTGTTTGCGGACATGCCGATGCCTTTGGATACAAACTGGGTAAGGCACAGTCCAGCAGGTGGGAGCTGTTGTGCATGGGTTTGCACAGTGTTAAGCACTGCTGACCTCTGGTCACAGCACCTTATACATGTTTACACTCCACATTTCTTTGACAGGGCCTTACTGGCATACTGGTAGACAAACACGCTTACAGCCGCTCGCTCTCTGACATGTCCGCTTACATTTGTCACTCACGCTGGGTGTGTGCGATCCCTTGGGATGTGTATTACATCAGACTACATGACTACAGTATCGGGTATGTGTAACCATTTTGCGACGGCAGCCATTTGACTGTCACGGACTCGGCGGCCTGTCCAGTGGCGTAATCATATTATATGAGTGTTGCTCATAGAATCTGCTCGCATGTGACTGATACATGGGAACCGATACTCTGCAATGCTGACATGTGACTTGAGTTTGTTAACGCAGTGGTCTGCGAGCCATGCTACCGCATACCAACTGCACATTGACCACCTTTCAGATTGCACGACGGAGACTGTAGGAGTGACACCTTCCCACTTTGTATGGGACAGTCCCTCATCACACATCACATGTGACAATACCAGAACTCTCCACCAATCAGGGACACATTTCTGCAGACTCAGGGACAGGTCATGAAAAGCAGGGACACATTTACAAATGTAGTGCTATTAACTTGACACATTGACAGAATCAGAGCATATGACATAATGCACATATTGTGGCGTAACAGTTGTTTATAACTCCTACTTATTGTCATTAGTCAGTGAGTGTAATTCACCACCTTTCCTTCAACAGGCACTACATTTAGGAGGGATTAAGAGGGACACAGTTAGACTTTCAGTTGAATGCAGGGACGTACCTGACATTCAGGGACAGTTGAGTGCTATGGACAATACTCTAGCCATTGCAACTGTCCTGATTAGGGGACCTTCACATGTTGTAGGTGTCTGCTGGTTGCTTGTTACAGGTCTTGTATATCTGACATGTTGATATGTCATATGTAGTAGCATAATCAACTATACTGCTGCTAGACTATGCTTTGATTTGCTCTGATATGTATATTTCTGTACTATGCATGGCTGTATGTATGTTCTGCCCTGGTGCATCTGACAGTTCTACAGACCATTTTCCACTTTGGCCATTCAGACTGGTAGCGGACCTATTGACCCTATATGTAGAGCTATCACATGTACTGAGGCAAAACATACCCACAGCATACCTCTCAACTGTCCCTGATTTTCAGGGCCGTCCCTGATTTTGAATCATATTTTCACTCTGTCCCTCTTAATCCCTCCTAAAACTAGTGACGTTTGGAGGAAAGGTGGTGAATCACACTTAATGAATAATGACAATAAGTAAGAGTTACAAACTTCTTTTACTTCAGAAAATATGTATTAATTCATATGCTCTGATTCTGTCAATGTTTCCAGTTAATAGCTCTAATATTTTAAATGTGTCCCTGATTGTCCTTGTGTTCTCTTGACTTATCCATGATTCTGTTGCAATTTGTCCCCAATTGGTTGAGAGGTCTGAGCCACAGCCAGTAGTACCTGACGGACCTCCATGGTTTGCATCGTTAAGGTTATTCGTGTAGCATTATAATTGATAATACTGTTTCCTATTACATGTAGCTGTTACTGATACAACAAAGTGATGTCTGACACCACTACACACACTATATAGCCTCCATTCCCGAACTTACAGGCCCAGACCTCTCAACCAATTGGGGACAAATTTCAACAGCATCAGGGACAAGTCAGGGAAAAACAGGGACAATCAGGGACAACTTTAAAATATTAGTGCTATTAACCTGATACATTGACAGAATCAGTGCATATGAATTAACACACATTTTCTGAAGTAAAATTGTAACTCTTAATTATTGTCAGTTGTCATTAAGTGTAATTCACCACCCTTCCTCCAAAAGTCACTAGTTTTAGGAGGGATTAAGAGAACAGAGTTGAAATTTGGGTCAAAATCAGGGACGTCTGTGAAATTCGGGGACAGTTGAGAGGTATGCACAGGCCATGTGCCATAACTGTCATTTTGCAGGACACAACTGCCCAGACGGGTGTGTCCCTCACAGGCGTACGGGTGTTTAACCTCTTCTATTATGCTATCATCTACCTGAAGTGGTTAGCAACTTATGCAGTTTCCGTCAGTAGCAGAACTCACATACCAATGGGTGTGACTGACCACCGTATCAGGAACAATGCATAACACTCTACGGGACACATTTTGACGATTGGTTCTATTAACCAGACACATTCACAGTCACAGAGCATATGTATTCATTCACGTTTGTCGAGGTACATGCTGCTTATGACTCATACATGTTGTCATCTGTCATTATCTGTATTTCGCCACCTGTTCACCTAATATCAGTAGTTCTGGCAGTGTTTCTTTGGAATTTGGTGCATTCTGTTACATAACTATGGACGTCCATGCTACTCGGGTACTGGGCACTGTGTAGGTCTCTCTGTATTCCCCGATGGTTTGCAAACTATCTGGTAGATGTGCTCTTCAGGTTTGGGAGGTGTAGGCATATGCTATGCCCACAAAGGAATATTAATGACTTCCACTGGGTGGGCCTACTACATCTCTGCCAACCAGCACCTGCACATTTAAGCCCATAAATGCATACCCATGGTCCACCTACCTGGCACCCCTCTACAGTCGTGACAAATACTTACTGTGAGCGCAGCTGGGGTATGAGCACACTCCTACACATTGCCCACTCTCCCCATCTCGGGTCACATGTTGTACATTTCGTCAACCCATGTATTATCACACTGGCACAACCTACTGTTCCATGTACACCTACATCCTGCTCGTATTAGTGTCGGCAGATTCTTTCATACCTTACTTTTTGGGGTCCCGCAAGGGACACCGTTATCCATGTTTAAAGTGTAGACCTTGCAGAACTCTCCCACTGGTCCTTTCCTACCGGTGTTTTGGACAGCGGCAGTGTATTGATCTGTATTGCCTGTCTGTATGTCTGTCCAGCCCAGCTGGGCGATGTGGGGGGTACAACATTTCTTTATTGGACCTTCCAGTCACAAATGCCTGGGCTGTAAATATGTTACCCCTAATTGCTGTGAAGTAACCTATTTATGTGAATGTGTATATCTACACTGACATATAGTTTGTTTTGTGTGTATATGTATATATCACTACCTGTTGTTTGTGTATATATATATATATATATATATATATATATCTCCGTAGTATATCCTTGTGTGTGTGTGTGTGTGTGTGTGTGTGTGTGTGTGTGTGTGTGTGTGTGTGTGTGTGTGTATATAATATATATATATATATATATATATATATATATATATATATATATATATATATGTCCGTACGGATATAAATGTGTATGTAAATTATTATTGCTATGTGTATATATACATTTTATCTATATATACATATGTGTGTCTGTTAACCTATACATTTCCTGGACATGGACACCAACACATGAGTATTGGTTTTATCCCTGCTTCAAAAATATACTATTGCCTTAGTCATTCTGACAGCGGCACTTCACTCTGGTGAACTTGTGCTCAGTATATTGCATGTTATGCAGCGGACAGATGTAGCAGGTTTTTCATGTCTGGGGTGCCGCTGCTATTGGGTTCTGATAGTGTCATTCGACCTATTCCTCGTATGCACAGCCTATTATTCCTGCTACTGTGTTTGTTTCTGTACACATTCATATTATTACTGTTGATAGGATGTGTGTATGTGTTACTGTGACTGTACGTCGACAAATTGTTGTCTTCATGTAGTTGTGTCTTTCTGCTTTTCCCGGTTTGGGGTTGACACAGCAGAACTCCATTCCGATCATGGGTGGTGTATAGGTTTTACGTGCCATGCTACCAGACCTGATGCACAACGTCTGACAACAATACGCCCATTCACGCATGTCTCCACGCAAACAACGCTCTATCTGGGAATCGCAACTATGTACTAGCTAGGGTTACCACCTGTCCCACTTTGTGAGGTACAGTCCCACTTTGGGCAGTTGTGTCCTGCGAAAAATTGAGAAAATGGCAGGTGTCTTGAGATTATTGTACAAAAATATTTCCTATGTTTTCTTTCCTAGTTTCATAAAACAGTTATTTTTCTCCGAAACACCTACATGTTATATGAAATAGCATAAGCAACTCAAATGCTACACGAATAAGCTTTTATTTTGGCAGATAGGTAAAGTTCTATAATTTGTACTGGTCATGGGTATGTTTTGTCCTGCTAATCTGACATTTCTACAGAAAATGTCCCACTTTGAGCATTTGAAATGGTGGTAACCCTACTAGCTGACCTCCACGGGCCGCTCCATTGCACCCGGCACAACATACCCTATCACTGCTGTGTCCATACTCGCATATCCATGGTTTCTCTTGCACACCTGTGTTGAGTTTCCCCACATAACAGACATTATTCACCTGGTATCACAGCCATGACACACCTTTACACATTGCCCTCTCATGAGTGTTGGGGCCCTACACACATTTTGTACCACCTCGTGTATTCACAGGGTCACCATCCATTCATATTTGCACATACGTGCCTTTCCTGGTGTTATGCATTACGGAAAATTTGCGTGTTACAACTGTAGGTGGTCGCAACATGTCCTACATTCTGTCTGTTTATAATGTTGACGTAGCACTTCAACGATGTTCTGGTCACTGGTATAGCCCTGCCTCTGGTTTGGAGAGCGGTGCTCTACCCACACTTGTGCAGCTTTATGTGACATATTCTGCGAGCACTTCATAATTCCTAACTTGCTCTGGATTCCCTTCACAACCCTTAGGTTTGCTTTTGTCTTTCAGTGTTCCTAATATATCTATATATATATATATATATATATATATATATATATATATATATATATATAGATAGATATGTAGCTATATAACTGCATATTTCTGTTATGTCTGTGGATATTTCTCTATACACACATCTATATAAGTATATATATATGACAGTTACAGCTGTAGAAGACAACATACATTTGCTATGCTAATAGCTGCGTACACCCGCACAGGCCCACTTGTATCTGTGTATTCTGACTTACATATGTTTACAGGCACGTCTTTAGGATTACATGTGCCTTATTCCTTATGACAGTACCACCTTGATGGAATCTGGTTAATGGACCCATGCGAACGCGGTCACCTTTACATGTATAACTGTTGGCTTTACAGCACAGAGGCATTCATTACACAATTAATATGTGCTATAGTCGTACTTCCACCGGGAATGCCTTTACGTTGGGCGGATGCTGTAACTGCTACACTATTGGTGTTCAGGCTCATTTATATGTATACCCATGGTTCATAGCTACTCTGACATGTGCCTCACCACTTCCCTTACACACCAGGCATCCATTCACCTGCTGGGAAATCTGCAGTATTACAATTTGGACAGTTCCTGATTCCTACTGCTCTGGATCCGTGCTGCGAGTCTACTCACTCCAAGGATATTCATAACCCCTATGCTTATAGTCCTCGCGCATACGCGTGCTGGATTGTCAGGGTTTTCATGTGCTGGTCTGGGTTTAGGCTCGGCCGACTGGTGACTAGCACTGCCCTGGCGCTGTTCAAAGATCAGATGTTACACATGGCCAGAGTTCGTCCAGAGTTTCACAGTCTACCTGTGTTTACAGATGCAGGTGTTTGGGCACCTCTGACCACAATATTGGGTCAGTGCTACATAATTTAGTGTGGGGAGTGGTTCCACTACATAATGCGGGTTGGGGGTGGGGGGGTGGTTTCCCTTCCCATTTGTCTGTTTCATTCATTTATACATACAATGAATTTTATTCTGGGCATCTGTTATAAATTTACTACAGGTATGCAATAGTCTAGTCAACAGCTGGGACAGTTGGTTGTACTTCTGTGTATGGACCTCTCTGATACTCGGACTCATGTTTACAGGGACAAGGATATGACAACTCAGGGACAATCACGGACACTTCTACCATATTAGTACTATTAACTTGGAACCTGTTGACAGATTCGTAATACTACTAATTGTCTGCAGTTAAATGTATCTGTACTCTTCATTGTTGTGAGTATTCATTCTCATTCAACACCTTTCCCCCAAAGGGCACTGCCTTTGTGAGTTTAAGGGTCTGACCAGTTATTGTGCGAATGCTCTGACCATTGCTATCATTGACATTGTCCTATGTACGGGTTGTGCTGTATTCCGGGACTAAGGTTGGCACCTTTTCACATGGCCAAGATGGGACATTTTCGGAACACACCTGGTTTTACATGCCGACACATACCCACGGTCAGTACAACGAATAGAACTTTACTTATTTGCTGACATGAAAGCCTATAGCGGTTTATTTGCTTATTCTGATTTTTGTAACATTTAGTTATTGTAGATACTGCAATAATTCTTTTCTGCTACTGTTACATAACATATGGGACATAATTATGTCCTACAATCCCAGGACATTTGCCATTTGAAATGTCTTTTGTCAGGACACAACTGTCCAATGATGTGCTATCCCTCGCAAAGCGGGACAGATGACAACCCTACTACGGACACCAGATTATTTGGGCCGACACATAGCCACAGTCACTGCAGGTTTAGAACAGTCATTTGTTTCCTAGCTGTAAGCCTTCTACCTTTGGCACTTTTGTTGTTTGCCTGTTTCTTGTATGACTTACGTTTATTCTATCCTGACATGACCGCTTTAGGCAACTGTTACATGCAGTATGGTGCATAGTTATTGTACTATTGTTGGTCAGGTCACACCTACACACACATTACTTTTCCCTCACACAGTGGATCAGGGGTATCCTGTTTACATCAGTACCTTCATCACCCTTATACCATGTGCCACTATGCGAATGTGTGCAATATATTCTCCCGCTTTTTCATGTCAGGACATGTGCGTCACAGGCAGGTGTTTGATCCTGGGTGGTAGGTTATGCATGACCACTTAGGGCTGGATAGTGTCGTGCATCTCTAATGCACATTCCAACTTGTGTCCAGATATCTACTGGACTTCATGTCTTCCATTCTAATGTTTACACAGGTTACATATCCCATGAGGGATATCCAAAAATTGGACCGATCCACAAGGAAATAACAAACATCTTTTTGGCTATATGAAAACGTGCTGGGGGTTTTACATGCCAGGGATACATAGTGTGCAATCCTGCAACTGCCTAGGGTGACACTACCTGCCACATATGCATAGTGGTCACTATGTGTAGCTGTGGCTGCACCAAAGCAGTAGGCCAAGTATGGCTGGATTTGGTGGACGTTCAGGTATGGGAGTGGGTTGTGTGATGTGGAGGGGCTGCTGTGTAGTCCATTATGCATCCAGGTGTGTTGCATTTGCTATGGCCAGTTCCATCAGGACCAATCTGTGTGTATGTGCTAGTGACATGTCTATCGATTTGTATCGCACATTTCAATATTCATATGTTTGTGGGATTGTCTTCTACAGTATGGCCTGTCTTTCAGCTTCACCCGCTGCTCCCTCATACACCTCCAATTCACCTATTCTGCATATGATACAGTATCGCCTTGGAGGATTGTACCATTACCCATCCCCCCACACACACAGATTCCTCACACCCCATAAATCACTGCTTTGGTTGTTGGCCCATGACACGGCCAGAGTAACACATTGAATTCCCTACATGTGTCAGGTACCTTTATGGCTGTGTGGACTACCCTGCCATGTTTGCTTTCCACATGCTATCCCTCACGCACATAGGTAGACGCCCATACTTAACTTTCATTACATGGTTGGTATACCCGGGTACTACCCATTCAACTGTGACACATCCTGACAAGTTTGGCTTGTACCTCTGATTTCCGGATTTTGGCAGCCTGTTCTACTCATTGGTAGGATGCCACCTTTTCCTATGTCCAGGATAGGATATATTCCGTACACATAACTGACTGTACTAGACAACATGTCCCCACTGTCGACGGTACGGATAATACTGTTCCTTTCGGCCTACATGTTTCCTTATTATTGTAGCTGTTTATATGCTCCTTCTGTTTCGTTTACATGCTTATTCTATTTCCTATCACATTTGGTATGTGAACTATGGACATACCTTTTGTATGTGACTGTTACATGCCTTGTGGGATATGATTCGGACATAGGGTCGTTAGATATCTACATTTATCTTGTATTTTGTTATGGACACATCTGCCCAGCTGTGTACCCTCCATCACATTATGGGTCAGCTGGTGACCCTCACCATTGGGCTGGACGTACCTACTGGTGGCTCGCTAACAAATGATGCGTTTCACTTCCACTTGGTATAGCTATCTAAACGGCGTTGGACTATGGCCACACGGTCTTCCATGTCATTTGTTCATGGGATAGGGACCCGTTATTCCCTGCCATGCATTTGTGTTTGCTTCTTCACTTTGTGTTCGTAGGAACTTTCTTGCATGCTTTGCATACATTTCAGTATCCAGGGACACTGACAGATGTGATTACTATCTTGCAACTTGTTATATGCAAGCATTTTAGGTTGCACGTCGGCAGCTGCCATTTCCATGCCTTCGTGCGGCACTTCGACACACCCTATGCAGTCACGCTCCTTTCCTGTGCACTTGGCTGTGGCAGCAGTGCGCCTTCATTAATATGCATTTGGCACTACTGCGCCATCTTCACGCTGCACTGTCGGCGCAAGCCTACCACCGTCCTTGCGCTGAGCTTTATGAATCCCGGGGGGAGACTTTTTTGTGGTTTTAGGTATAAGTAATTAATGTTGAGGTTCCTTCTGATGATACCCCAAATTTTTTCTACTGCCATTATTTGACCTTATTATGACAGTACTGGAAAACACTATGTGACCTAGATGTACTTCAATACTGTCAAATCCAATATAAAGCTGTTGAAAGGGATGCCATTTAATACTGATAATGGTGTAAAAAAGTGTTAGCACTAACAGCTTTTAAGGCATTGCACTACTACAGTTCTCCACAAGTGTTTTTTTAAACACACCTTTATTGAATTATTACTTGTGACATAGGCAAATGTATATGTCAGTGTTGTTTAGTTAGGCAAGCACAGACTAATGACCAAAAGAACAGCCTTTAACTACGGACAAATATGTTACCCATCCTCAAATTAACTTTTATATCAGTGTGAAAATAATTCTTTCCACTTGAAAAAAAGTCCCATTGACTGTTCTCTACATTTTAATATTGATCAGATATGAGGTATAGGAAAATGATCTATACAGTATAATTAGTTATCTTTGATGTTCCTCCCCATAAGTTGATGCCCAGATAACTCTCCTTTTAATTCATTTTTAAAAGGAAAATACTGTTAATAATCGCCATAATTTAAAAGCTGTAGCTTATGGGAGGATGATTCTACATTTTTCCCCATCAGGTATGTCTCACTGTTCCACCTTATTTTCATTGTGAGACCAGTGTGACCATCCCAGTACTGTGCCATCTGGATGGTGTTTGAGACATGTTACCATTTTGCTAACCTTAATGCCAATCTGCCCTGCAGCATTTACAATGGCATGAATATGGTTCATGTGTGCAGACTCCCATGGGCACCCCTTCGACTGCAGACAATCTACCTGCATTTCCTCTTCAATCTGTACATCCAGTCAAGAGCTATTTTGCTCAACCATGACTTGCAGGAAAGCAAGACACAAGAAGCAAGAAAACAACCCTTCACCAACTGTAGGTGAGACAGTCCTATACCATTCATCTCCTTACAGACACCTGGATTTTAGTCAGAACTCTTCCGTCAGGACTTACTAAGAAATAAAGATGGCTGAGTGACAAGTTAGCTCAGATTGCACTGCATTTTTTCTTATCTGATTTTTTTTTTTTTCTAGAGCCAATTTTCAGGTTTTATTGTGAAATCACATGAATTGAAAGCCATTTCTGGAAAAGTGACTGATTTTTTCTTTTTATTTCCAATCTTATGAAAGCAAGCTGTGATGTCATTCCATTAATTTTAGTGCATATTTACACACTCCATCCATCATACTAGCTTGATTGCTGTCTGAGAACGCACTATTTCCTAAACTGCATAATCTAGAATTTCAGTATTAATAATGAAACACAGAAAGGATAAACGTCCACTGATTGAAGATTATCATTCTGCATATAATTCTAAAGTATTTTGCTCCCTGTTGTACTTGATAATGTTGTATTTAGCTGTAGAGATACTTTGCTCAAAGTTATGATTTCTGCTATGAGACAACATTAAAACTAAATGGCTGTTTTTCCAGTTATGAAACAATTTCTTCTGACTGAATTTCATGCCTGTTCATGACATCAAATTAAGTACATATTTTAATTATCTAAATTTCCTTTGGTAGTTGAATTTTATTTCACACTTTATTTAATAGTGCTAGAAAATTGTGTTAAATGTTTGTCAACCAACAGTACTGAGGGGACTAGACTCACCGTCTTCAACTCCCTTTTCCCATTTTCTACATGGGGTCAGGTGTCTTGTCATCTGTCTTCAACTCTCTGCATACATTGTTACTCTCCCACCTTCTTTGACAATCACGCCTACCGCAGGTCTTCTCCAACACAATCCATCCATATCTTTTCTGGACACCCTTGTTTCCTTTTGCTTTCTTCCTGTCTATTTTCAAATCATCTTTACCAGATTGTCTTCTGCATTTCTGCACATGTTCAAACCATGGTAATCTGTTTTCTTTGACCTTCCCTGCAATTGGAGCTACTTTGGCTTCTATTCTGATATCACCATTTCTTTGTCTGTCCCATGATGTGCATCCCATCACCCATCTCAGGCACTTCATCTCCATCCCATATAGCTTCCTGCACTGCTCTGCCTTTATTGCCCAGGCGTCTGTACCATACAGTAATAAGACTGTACCACTATTTTCTACCCCTTACTTCTAAACTTCTTTTCATTCTTCTGTTATACACTACCACTGACCCTCTGTACTAGTTGGCTACAGGCCCTCTGATTCTGGCTTTGACTTCCTCATTCAGACTTCCTTTCTCAACAGCCACCACAAAATACTTGAAACTGTTAATCTTTTTTCAACATTTTTCTTATATATCACTTCTCAGCTTCTTCTGATTTCCCCCATCTGTTGCCATTATAACTGTCTTCTCTGTACTCAGCTTCATCCCATATGTCTTCCATTTTGCATTCAATTTCCACATCCCTTTCTGAAGTTCATGTTCAGAGTCTGCTTAAAATGCCACATCATCTGCATATGGGAACATTGTTGATCTGTCCACTCATATCTGTCTGCTGTTGTAGTCCATCACCAGTTTGAACAGTGGTGGGATCAAAGCTGAACCCTGATGCATATACACTCTCACTGTGAACCCCTTTTTGAGACCAAATACTGTTCATACTTTGGTAATTGGGTCCTTTGATATAGCCTGCACTAATTATGCCATTGTCTATGGGACTCTAAACCACTGCCAGATTGCCAGAATCAGTTTTCTTGGGACCCAGTCATATGCTTTCTCCATGTCTAGGAATGCCCAGTTGGACTTTTTCCTCATCCCTAGTTTCTTCTCAACTATTTGTCTCACTGCAAACATTGGGTCAGTTGTGCTGCTTCAAGATCTGAACCAAAACTGCTTATCTCTCATGTTACTTTTTTACTACTCTGCTTATTCATTTATCAATCACCCTCTCCATAACTTTCATGTAGTGCAACAGGAGTTTGGTATTTCTCTACTGCCTGTAGTTATGAATGCCCCCTTTGTTCCAGAACACTGGCACTAGTATGCTTACTCTCCAGTCATGTGAAATATGCCCTTCTGTCCATACTACTATTAGTACCCTTAGGAGCCATTTCTACCCTATCTCACACATCTTGATCATATCTTCTGTGGCTTCATCTGAGCCTGTTGCCTTTACTGACTTCATTTTCTTTAGTGTTGTTCTTACTTCTTCTAAATTAGATCCTCCTCTCCTTTCATCGTAGACTCTATCTGGGACAGTACACTTTCTGTGGGGTTTTCTTCATTCAGAAACTGCTGAAAGTGCTCCTTCCATCTACATTTGATTTCATGTTGTCTGGTGAGTAAGTTGTTGCTGTTATCCCTTATGAAGGGTGTCTGACTACCTTCTTCAATTTTTGCTTTTGCACTGCAACCTGACAGAGTCTCTTCATGCCATCTACTTAGTCACTTTCTGGTACAGTGTCTCTGATGCCTTGCTCTTTACTATTGCAACACCTCTCTTAACCTCTTTGATAGCCAACCAGTATTTCTTCTTATCTATCTCCCACTTTTTCCTACACTCTTCTTTTGACAACTTCCTAGACTTCTGAATTCTACCACAAGCTTTCCTCATGTACCTTATATCGACACCTGGCTCTGCTGCACACCTGTTGTGAAGTTCTTATATAGGCTGTTTTGAGGCAAAAATAAAATGTTAGCACCCTGTGTGATAGTGGCTGCATTGGGTCATTAGTGAAAAGTGCTTATTTTTATTATTTTTTATTCAGAATACAAGAAAACCTGGTTCTGAACTCTTAAATGAAAATACAGGAGTTTACAGTAGACAGAAATTGCTGGAAATCAAGCATACTATGATGCCTTGTTGCTGGACTGCTGTTCTATTGTCTGCAAAGTCTCAGATAAGCATGAGTTAATGACCTTAACCCTGCATGTTGCTAAGTGCCTGCAACATGAGATGAGAGGTGCTAGAACAGGCTAGATAAGTAAGAAAAGGAAGAAATGTTAAAGAACTAGAAAAAGAGGATATAGGACTGGTACTGCTGCTAAACTAAAGGCAAACTCTCACAGGCCTGCACTGTCTTCAATACTGCTTGCAAATGTGCTTTCTCCTGACAACAAGATGGACTACCTAAGGATGAAACACTTTTCAAACAACAATGTGAGAGACATTTGTTGAGACATGGCTACACAGCAATATCAGTGATAATGCAGTTCATTTAGAGAGTTTCACACTCTATTGTACAGGCAGAAGCCAAGCACTGTGGTGAAAGTCTAGGGGAAGAGGAGGAGTCTGCATTTATGTTAATAACAGATGGTGCAGTAACTGTATGGTCATTATCTCTCACTGTTCTGAGAATCTGGAGTTTCTGTCTATAAAATGTAGACCTTTCTACATTTCTGGAGAGCTAAATGGAATCTGCATAACGGTGGTGTATATACCACCAACTACTAATGCAAAAGAGGCACGCAGAATATTCTAGTAGTCTACCTGTGACATGCAAAATAAACAACCTGAGTTTGGTAATGTGATAGCTGGCAATTTTAATTAGGCTTATCTAAAGTCAGTACTCCCCCATTACTACCAGCATGTAAGCTTTGTAGCAAGGGGTAGGAGTACATTGGATAAAGTGTACACCCAATATAAAGGAACCCTAAAAAGTAATCCAGCATTCACACCTATCATGCTATGCCTGCTTATAAACCTGCTCTGGTCAGGGAGAAACACACAGTGAAACAGATCAGGATTTGGCCTGAGGGAGCATTATCAGCTCTCCGAGATTGTTTTGAGTGTACTATCTGGAGCATTTTCAAGGAGGTAGTCTCAACAGACTAGCACATTGACCTGGATGAATACACTGAAGCAGTGTTGGCTTGCATCATAAAGTGCATTGATGATGTCACAGAGATCAGAAACATCATCATAAGAACTAACCAAAAGCCATGGCTTACAAGTAAGGTCTATGATCTTCTGAAGGCATGTAATTCAGCATTCAGGGCAAATGACAGCAAAGCCATAAGTGTGGCAAGGGTAAACCTGAAGAAAGGCATAAAAGAGGCTAAGTCAGAATATGGGAGGAAGGTACTAAACCACTTTTGAGACATGAGGGATACCAGATGGTTGTGACAGAGTATTCACAAATTATGTACAGTAACAAATACCACAGACCAGTGACCAAAAAAATGCTACTACGTCCTTCTGACATCTCACGATAGTGCCTTCAAGGAGGATAAACACTAAAAAACACAATCACTATTTATAACATACTCCATTAAATATTTAATATATAAATTAGCATCAGTTATCACTTCAATTAAAGTAAAACTCTCCAATTAAGTTCAACATTCAATCCTTTTGGTACCAAAGTATCACATTTCAATATATACAGAACCTCTTTATATAAAAGTTTATTTTTAATATAAGAATCTGTAAAAACCTGTTCAATTTTCTCTAAAACGGTCCCTTGTAAACCCACTAATGATTCCTGATGTGCTAACTGAAAATGATCTGCCACTGAACTAGATTCTTTAGCATTTTCAATATTATTTATTATTTATTTATTTACTGACATTTGTTAACCAGGTTTGTCCAACTGGGCTTATGGCCCATTTTCAGTGGAGACCGGAGAATCTTTTGGATATGTTCTAATAATCTAATTTTAAAAGCCCTTATGGACTGCCCAATATAGAACGTGTCACAGGGGCACTTCAGGGTATAAATAATAAAAACAAATTATGGACTATAAAATGAGAGCTGCATAATGTAATGATAACAATGTAGATAGGGTGAATACCTTTTCTGGAAGATTTGACAAGAGGAACACCACAACTGTGCAAAGCTTACACACACAGCAGTATGATACAGTGATCAGCCTTAGCCTGATGGAAGTAATAAGGGTGCTACAGAAATTCAATCCCAGAAAGGCAGCTGGTCCAACTAATATCTTGGGTAAAATGTTAAAGAGCTGTGCAGGCCAACTATGTTCAGTACTCACAGATATAATTAACACCTCACTTACCCTAGCAAAAGTCCCTTCATGTTACCCAGTAACGAATATCATTCATCTACTCCAAAAAGCCTCACCCACCAGCTTGAACAACTTCAGGCCTATTGCATTAACATCCACAGTTATGAAATGTTTTGACAGGCTAGTCAAGAAACACCTGTCTTTGGAACTACCATCAGCTTTCAATCCACTGCAGTTTGCCTACAGAAAAAAAACAGATCCACGGCTGTCGCAATAGTAGTCGCATTGCATCTTGCTCTTGAGCATCTGGAGAGCAAGGACAGCTAGAGAGAATGCTATTCATCGACATTAGCTCAGCATTTAACGCAGCTGTCCCTATGTAATTGAGCAATAAGCTAGTACATCAGGGCATCAGCAAACTCCTCTGTAACTGGATCCTAGACTTTTTGATTAACAGGTCACAAAATGTTTGTGTGGGCAAGAATACCTCTAGGAGCATCATATCTCTCAACCTAGAAACATCAAAAATCTTGACAAAGGCCCATGAAAAATAGGGACAGCTGGCCAAAATTGTGACACTGGCTAACATAAAAGTTGCATGCATAAACAGGTAACTCCGCCCACACCAGTGGGATTGTGGGATACCAACATGAAGCTTGAAGTCAATAAATAATAATAAATAATGTAAAATATTTGATTTTCAGACTTAATATCCCTCAGAAAATGTATAATAATGCAAAACCTGTTATTTTAGCAACTACCTGATTTCAGAGCAGCAATACGTAAAATGTGTCCCTGTTTTTTGAACCTTTGTCCCATCAATATTTTTGTCTTTGTTCAGATTTCTTGCTCTGAGAGACTGAGACTGAGAGGTATGGTTTCTGTACATCATAGAAAAATGTGAGTGTGTGTGTGTGTGTGTGTGTGTGTGTGTGTGTGTGTGTGTGTGTGTGTGTGTGTGTGTGTGTGTGTGTGAGAGTGTGTGTGTGTGTGTGTGTGTGTGTGTGTGTGTGTGTGTGTGTGTGTGTGTGTGTGTGTGTGTATCCATGATTTCTGAAATCTGTAATCTTTATTTAATGACAATTATATATTGAATCACATCCTATAAACCTTTCCAAGCTCCAGTTTGAAAATTGTTATTGCCATTGTGTTTTGTTACTTCATGTACCCAGCATGCAGGTAATTTTGCTAATTTAGTAAATTGATATACATGCATTATGTACAGTGTGTGCAACAGTAATGGTCGAGTCTACAGTATGGACAGGAATACCTCTATTTTAATATACACCTATTCTTTAATAACTAGAAATTTGTTTGAAAACGGTATTGTTGCATTTAGGTACATTACTACTTGGAATACTCCAGCAAGTATCAATTCTTGGTAAGCTGTCAATTTTTTTTTCTCTGACAGAAGGAGGCGAATTTGCTTATAAAATGATAGGTATATACAGGACAGAAGAATGCCAAAGAAGCTGAAAAGTAAGGTGTACAAGACAGTGGTCCAATCAGTACTACTGTATGGTACAGAAACATTGGCAGTAAAGGCAGAACAGATGAGGAAACTAGAGGTGATGGAAATCAAGTGCCTGAGAAGAGTGGTAGGATGCACACTGTGGGACAGATGAAGAAATGAGGACATAACAGCAGAAGCCAAAGTAGCTTCAATTGCAGAAAAGATCAAAGAGAACAGATTACTGTGGTTCGAACACATGCAGAAAAGCAGAAAACAATCCGTTGAAGAAAATTTGGGACAGGCAGGACGAAGGTAAGAGGAAACAAGGGCATCCAGCAAAGAGGTGGATGGATTGTGTGTGAGAATACCTACAAAAGTCAGGCATGAGTGTCAAAGAAGGCAGGGATGAGGCATTGAATTGAGAAAGATGGCGACAGTTAACAAAATACCCCAACCCAATGTAGAAGTTGGGAAAAAGGGAGCTGCTAATGATGCTGCTGCAGATGATGATTTTATTTACTGGGGGTAATACACTGATCAAAAGAGGGTATTTGCAGTGACAGCTCAGGTGAAGAAATTCACCAAAAAACAGCAGAACTAATTCACAAACAATAAGTAATCAGAAAAGGTACAGAGTGAAGCAGGCAGATTAAAAAATAATGAAAGAGAAAAGCAACCATTAATTAATGTTGTTAATATATATGGGGGGGGGGCAAGCAACAGTAGAAAGCAGAGGATAGAAGTAGAAGTAATTTATGTGAGGGGGGGTAGGTGATATGTCCAGTGGAAAAAACAAAATAAAATGAAGTTAGAATTTTGATGGAGGTGTCTTTTGAATTGTGCTCAGAAAGTGAGGAAATAGATTTCTTTGAGATGAGGGGGTTGGATTGCCAGAGGTTTAGTGCAGGAACAGAGAAAGAGTTGTCAGTTCGGAGCAGTCTGTTTTTTTGGAAAGAGAAGGTTGGAATTAGGCAGCCAGCTGGGAGAAGTTGCAGAGACTGTGGGAAGTAGTTTTATTATGAGGTTTGGCAGCAAATGGCAAGAAGGCACCTGTATGAAGTAGTTCAGAAAAAAACAGACCCTAAAAATAGTTCAACTCTGTAGATGACTTGGGAGCCATCTAGCTTTGGAGAGGACATGTGTGTTATAGTAACATTGAGGAAGGAATGAAATATCCTCAGTTCTGAAGTTTATGAAATAGCTAACCTGTGGGTGCCAAGTCTGATAGCAGCAGAAATCCATAGCTCTGCTGAAATTTTAATATCCTGACAGGAAATATACTTTAATTTTTAGAAAAATCTAACTAAAAGTATACTAAAAGATAGATTAACATAGACTCTTTATTATTTTCTAAAAATTAATACATAGTCAAGAGAATTTTTTAATTATTCCTGTCAAGAAGTTTTCTACTTGAGATCTCAACATGAGCAACTCGAAGAACCCATACCAGGAGTGTGCAGTGAAGAAAGAACTGCAACTTATAATAACAAACAGCCAAGAACTATCACTAAAAATGGACAAATTTGAAAACAAAATTGATATTATCAAACAAGAATGCAGTAAACAACTGGAACTTCTAAATGGGATAGTAAAAAAATAATCTGAACAGATTCTTGTCTTAGAGGAA
Organism: Protopterus annectens; assembly: GCF_019279795.1. Classification (NCBI taxonomy): domain Eukaryota; kingdom Metazoa; phylum Chordata; order Ceratodontiformes; family Protopteridae; genus Protopterus; species Protopterus annectens. The sequence continues at coordinate 1,501,267,131 of NC_056728.1, forward strand.
ACAGAACTGACCTGGATACTAGAGTGACAGAAAATGAACATCACAATGAATTTCTTCTGAAACAAAACACCAGGCTGATTGAGAAACTGGAAGACCTTGAAAGTAGATCAAGGAGGAATAATATAATATATGGAATTCCTGGGAAAGAAGAGGGTGCTAATATAATTCAATTCCTCAATAAGTGTTTTTCATCAGCACTAAACATGCCTGAATCCCCCTCTTTTGGAATTGAAATAGCTTGCACTAATTCCCCTATCAAGATGGGTGAAAAAGTTATTAGTTTTGACAATGACTGCACTTCTACTGTCATATCCAGAAGAAAGCAGTGTGCTCCTGTAATTAAGTCATTGAAAAAAGCCATTATTAAAGCTCAAATTCTTTTTCCTGCAAGAATAAATTGCCAGGAGTGAAGATCTTTGATTCCCTACAAGAAGCAGTAGAATTTATTCAAAATAAGACAATACTGTTGGACATAGAAGAAATGGAATGAACATCCCAGAGCTTGAAGAGACAGGCAACAAAAATTGGATGGTCTGTGAAGGAAGGAGCAAACAAAACTAAGAAACTAAAGGACAAATTAATAAATTCCTTCTGATTTTAAATGCTTTGTTTTATGAATCATAATAGATTTGATTCTGGAAAATCTCTATGCTGTAAGGTAATGTGAATCATCTTTATTATTAACTTTCTCTTTTCCTTTCTATATCTACTTCTTCTAATTACATATAGTACTAAGAATTTAAACATTATCTCTCTTTCTCTCTCTCTCTCTTCCTATTCCTTTTTCTCATAATGTTCCTTTTCTCCACTATAAGTACTTTACATACTTTTCCCTTTTAAATAACTACAAATGATATATGTCTTCTAACTCTTCAGTAATAGTATAATTTGACTTAATACCAAAGTGCATTTTTCTAGTGGGTCAGTTGTGGGGCTGCAATATGTTTATTATTAATGTTTTTAACTAGATGTTTTATACTCTTTGTTTAGACACATATAAACATTAATACAGTACATTAATTGTGTTTTATATATGGCTAAATATTTTATTCATATATATATATATATATATATATATATATATATATATATATATATATATATATATATATATATATATATATATATATAAACAAACACAAAAATCCAGAATCTAAGTAGGAGCATGCTGTAATATAGTATCCAAAAACCAACCAACAGCACGTAAAATGCAGCCAGACTGGATAAAAGCTCCAAAGACCAACGATCAAAGGATGCACTTCACCTCAAGAAACTGCAAAAAATCCTTTTCAGCACTATAAAGTGCCTTGCATTTGTTTCACATAAAGTCAATCCACAGGAGACGAACAGATAATAAAACACCTTGTCTCATTTATTTAGGCAGCGGCTCAAACTAAAAATGACTATACAACAAACAAACATTATGGATAAGCACATTCAGGTTAGTACATCAACCTTTCATCAGATCCATAAAATAAAAAAGGCACCAAAAACTTTTTAAAAGACTCTGTGCCAATGGCACGTCAGTTAGTATAATCACGCCCATCTGCATTATGTCGAACCCGCCTTCTCAGCCTCCATTTCCTTAATGCTGGCTGTATGGGAAAAGTAGTATTTAGCCCAGGTTTCAGATGTGCTTGTAGTTTACCAATCCAATGCATTTTTTCCTGTTCATGTCTGCTATTGATGTCACCCCCCCTCATGTTGCTAGGTAGACCACGTTCCTCGTCCTACAGTCTGCATAAAAATTAGACACATATTTCTTCCTAGTAGTAGGGGGCTAAATACTACTTTTCCCATGCAGCCAGCATTAAGGAAAAGATGGCTGCGAAGGCGGGTTCGACATGATGCAGATGGGTGTGATTATACTAACTGACATGCCATTGGCACAGAGTCTTTTAAAAAATTTTTGGTACCTTTTTTATTTTATGGATCTGATGAAGGGTTGATGTACTAGCCTGAAAGCTACTTTAACCAGTCAGTATGTGGCATCTGTTTGAGCACTTTGATCCCTTGTCGAGGTACATATGTGGTAGCCCCAGTTGCTGCAGGTGTCTGGTAAGGTGCATGCCGACAGGTTCATCATAGTTAATTATGGGCATGATGAGGGATGAGTAAAGGGGCACAATGTCCTCCCCTGTCCTACATGTGGATCCCATGATGATGTGGCCCATATAACATGCTTACCTAACCACTTTGTCCATGTTGTTGTCAAATGGTAGAATGCTATCAACCTCGTACCTCGAGGTCCATAATTCCTTGGTCTGCACTTACTGGATTAACACATATGTGGTACATTGTGGTCACTTAGTGTTTGACAAAGGGGATGACTATACTCTTTCTGTCATTCACGTTGAGGCCATGGCTGTGGCACAAGTCGTGTGTTTGCAAGAGTCCCATTTGGAGGATGCGTGTGTTAGCTGTTGAGTTGATTATGGTGTTAGGTCTGCAGTCACCTGCGACTTGCTGAGCCACAGTACTTCCATGTTGGCCTGTACCTATGACAACTATATAATGAACATGACAGCTCCTAGGGCTGTGCCTTGTGGGACACCACTTGTACCAGGTTGGAGGCTGACATGGCTCCAGCAATTCTACCATGTGTGTTCTGCCCTTGAGCCACTGTGCAATACCCATAGTGACATAGGGGTTAGTATGTACACTGGTGAGCTTCCCTAGAATGCACAAGTGGGGTATTGTATCCAAGGCTTATGCAAGGTCCAGGTAGGCTGTGTGGACCTCCTACCCCTTGACAGTGGCCTTGGTGACTGTTTCAAACAAAGCAAACAGGTTTGATAGGCAGGATTTTCCATTGACAAAGCCAAACTGTGTATGGTGACATGTCTGTAGGTCCACAATATCTAGATATGTGAGGTTCATGATGATCCTTGCCATAGCTTTGCAGACAAAGCTAGTCAGACATATGGGGCGAGTAGTGTCCAGTATCCATGGCACCACCTGCATGTTGAGGGACCACTGTTGCTGTATGCCACTCTCTGGCCACATATCGTGTATTAAGGCTGGGATTGAACAGTGGTGTTATGTCTGGGTGTAGCTCTTCTTGTGGTTCATGTAGGACACAGCCTGGGACACTGTCTGGTCCCATTGATGCAGTGTTTATTGCTTTGGGAAGGGCATCTCTTACCTGAGCATCTGTGATGTCAGGGGGGAAGCACTGTGCTGCGAGACCTATGTTCCCTTTTGGTGTGGTGGGGAGAGAAGGCAGCATTGAACCTGTCCACTAGGATGATGGCAATGTCTGTGTGTTTCATATTTTGTGTGACATATTGTATTACCTCTGAGCATATCTGGGTAGTACCACCCAGGTTACTAACATAACTACAGGCAGCCTTGTGATTATCCTCAGTGGCTTGTGGAATCCTCTCAAAGATGGCCTTAGACAATCATATGGGTGCCTGTAGTTGTCTTCCAATACTCATCAGTGGTGCCTTCACATTTTGGGAGGTTGTTGTATCATGTAGTGGTGTCATCCTTCTATTGTATAGTGTGTTTATGGCTGGTGTCCGGCGCCCAGGACATCTGCCTTTGGAGAATTGGGTCATGCTTTCATATGTGGCTTCATGATCCATGCATTCCTGAATGTGTCCACAGAATGCCTCTATACAGGTATCTGCAGTCTGGTCCATATTTTCAACAGGCCTTGGGCCTTTGAAGGTTTCCACATCATTTATGAGGGGTGTGTACTTGCTTGACATGAGCTGTTGACAGACGTGCCGCCCTCCAGACAGAGCAAGGGAGGGTCACAGTCAGCTACCTGTTGGGACGTACCTCCCTGGACCACATGGAAAGAGACACAGAGGAGCTCTTACAGCACCCTCTCAAACTCAGGTCTCCCACACAGCCTTCATGCTGACACAGGAGAGTTTAGATTACTCTGCAAACACCATCATACTGGGTGATGCCAGCTACCCAAACATAGACTGTGAACATTACACAAGCCACAATACCCAAGCTCTAAGGTTCCCATCGATCAGACATTCTTTGGCTATGGAACAGGTAACCAACCTTCCCACAAGAGGGGCAGATATACTAGAGCTGACCTTTACAAACATGAGTACAAACTGCTCACCACTGGGAGTATATCCCTCATTGTTGCAATCAAACCATATACTAATCACACTGGAGTTCTGGATCCCCCACATATGCAAACCTCCAACACATCGATGTGTGTGTGTGAGAAATGTCCCTATTAGCAACCGTGACAGTATCGTACAGGATGCAGATCCCCCTTTTGAAACACTGATGATGTCAGGACTGTATAACTATATTACCTGTAGTAAAGTCCTCAAGTAATTTGCATAGCGCGCTCTGCTAATGCGTCTTTCTTCAGTGTCATAACATAGTTAGGTAGGGGTTTGAATCCTGCAAAGGGAATGTATGTGTGTTAGTATGAGTGTGGTTTATGTGTGTGCACTATGCTGGGAGGGTTAACTGCCTTTTGCCAACTGGGAGAACACACTACAGGGTGCACATCCCTTCTCCTACACACAGATGATGCCAGCACCCTCTAAGTACAGCATTAGTAAAGATTTCTCCAGCTACTTCAAATAGCACACTCTGCTAATGTGTCTGTTTCTACTGTCATTGCACAGTTAGGTATGGGTTTGAATCTTGCAAATGGAAAGTATGTGTTTTACTGTTGGTGGGGTTAGTGTGTGTGCACAATGATGGGGTGGGATGTGGCTTTTGCCACAAGGGTCTATGCACTGCAGGGTGGTCATTACCCTTAACAAGCAGTGATGTTGATAGCAGCCTATACAAACAAAACTACAAAACAGAAGGTGGTGGTACTGATAACACATGTAAGGTAACACTTCTTCAAGTAATGTCCACAAAACGGAGTAGGATAATCAAACAATTCTTTTATTCTATACAGACAACATGACAACAGACAACTAACTGCCAGTACTCAGTATAGTGTTACATGCTACTGTAACACACATGTACCGAATATACCTAGATAGTGTTCTGAAGCCTGAATGTGGCAAGTGTGTGGATGTGGGATGTGTCTGTGTGTGCATTTCCGTATGGGAAACATGTTTGCTGTGGCAATCAGGGTACTACAGTACCTGATGCACATTACATCTTCAACTGATGAGGTTGCCTGCACCCTGTGAGTACAGGTAGAGAAGGGGATGCCAGTAGTAAACAACATAGTGCACTTCTGAAATGTGTACCTGTTATGTATCAACAGCTACTCATGTAGGGTGATAAATAATGGGAATGGCAGGTGAGCGTGTACATGTGTGTGGGTAGCAGGGTGTGTATAAATGCATGTGTGACAGAACAGATACATGTAGCTGAATCTACATAACAGCACAAGATGTGCATTGCCATAGTCAATGTTAGCATGTGATGGTGTGCAGCTGGTACACTTTGTTAAGTAGTATGGGTGCAGATAACAATTGAGGACATTCATACAGTTACTGCAGCAAGACTGTTGGGATATACACACATTTATACTGCAACAGTCAACAGTTACCAACATGTTACTACTTATACACATCTATGTAGTCACCCTGTGCATCAGCAACGTGTTTACCTTTACTTGCACCGATGTTGTAGTATGCAGGAGGTGGCACAGTGTCATCATATGCACAGGGTGTGGGTTAGGTATGCCCAAGCCGGCCACTGGTAACACCAATTGACATGTGTGTGTATGTGTGTTTGTGAGGGGCAGCAGTACAGGGTGGACCGTTGTTGGTGCAGTGTGTGTGTGTATGTGTTTGCCCTAGGTGTTAGGTGTCTGCATGTGTGTAAGCACGCACACAGTCCCACATAATGGCTGCCATGTACAGGGTTTTGTGGACAGCCACAGACTGCACCTGTCAGGTCATCCAGATCAGTGTCTGTGGGCACGGACACGGTACCTGTGCCTGGCAGGGGTGCTACGGGCCGTATCCGGTACTAACCCAGACTGGGTACTGTCATCGGAAGCAGGGGTGTGTTGACTGGACACAGTTCCCTGTTGGGACTGTCCAGAGCCACGTGCACGTGGTCTCCTGGGGCGTCTGGATGACAGCACAGACCCAGCATTGCTGGGGCTGGTGCTGGCACTTGAGGTGCGCAAGTGGGCCCGTTGTCGTCCGCGGCCACTGCCAGCTGGTGCTCGCTGGCATACGGCCACGCGTCGGCGCATAAGCGCACACCATCGCCCTGGCCCATGGACATCTGGTTGTGGAGCAGCTGTTCTATGCCCCCACAACGTCTGTCAACGACATCTGTGAAGTTACGGATAGCATTCGCAACATCATGCATGCCGTCTGTCATGGCTATGTGACATGCTCTCAGCTCCCTCAGACCCTGTCTGGTGTACCTTTCCATACGCGCCTGTGCCTGCATGACAGTTCTAAACATAGTGGAGGTTGACATACCTCCTTGGGCACGTCGGCCAGAGGCAGTACAGCCACGGATGCCCCCACGAGAACCCATGGGCGACTGTCTGCGTGGTACCATTGGAGGCCTCTGCACATGGCTGCCTTGTGAGGATGCATGTACCACAGGTACCACATTACCCTGATCTATGCTCACTGCTGACTGTCCATCACCTAGGGACAATGGTGACAAAGGATGTAACGGCAGGATGACTGTGCGCATTGACGGGGTTGAAAGCTGTGTACTGTCAATTGGCTGACCAATGGCAGACCCAGACACACCTTCCTGCACCATTACAGACATTTCATCATCATCAGTACCTGAGGCACAAGATTCAGGTTCCCTGCTGCAGGTCACCAGAGCAGCACCAGAACCTACGGGAGGAAAACATGGAACACAGATTACAGTCTCAATACATATTTGAAAGAGATGCACTTCAATACTAATGCACACATTCAGAAATGGACACATGCACTCATGGACACTAACACATGCACACTTGGGCACAGGCAAACTTGCACACATGCACACCCCACAGTAAACACACACATCAGTACCGTGTTACACTACTCAATTTACTACCTGTCAATTACAGTTATTGTGAACACAGTCACCAGCATGTCTACTACAGAGTTACACTACTCTTCCTAGTTTTATAAATTGTTTTACAGATAATGTTAAAAAGACTCACCAGCATGTATGGCCTGCCTCACTGCTAGATGGGAGGGACCTGGAAGTGTGAGGAGAGTAATGTCAGTGGGCACATGTGTGCCATTCGTTTTGCACATGATACAGTACAGTAGTACACTAGTTCCCTTATACACATCAGCTGCATATCATGTCTGTATATATATCATGATGACAGATACATACCACATGCACACCTTATGCGTGCATGAAGTAACAGTGTACAGAACAGTCATATGTACATACCAGGAGTTAACTCTAATCTCACCCTTACCTCTCTTCAAACGTCAACTCAAACTGTACTTCCAAAACCACTGGCTTTGTTCTTCTTGGAGTCCAGGCTAACGTCCCTCTCCCTACCCTCTCTTCACCTTTAACCCCTCATTGTACATAGAAACTAACTTCTACCCTGTTTCTTTCACCTTGATGTCCTTCTATGCTCTGACCTACTTCTCCCATCCCTCCCACCTCCTCTTGACTGTCTTCCTTCTTTTCCTCACTTCCCTTCTTGACTCCTGCCTCTTCCATATCATTGTATCTGTAATACTCCTACTACTTCTCTACCCTTCTGAGCCCTAACTATTATGTATATGGCTTTTGCCTTATTGCATAACCATTATGCTTTAGGTAGGATTGCTTTTAAACCAATGGTACATTGTGTATGACTCTAAACTGTTTGACTTCCTTACATGTATGTTGATTTAATTAATAGGCTGGTGTACAATTCTATTATGTTGGCTGTCTGTATTGACAACTTGTCTGTCTGCCTTTATTACATTATGTGTGGAGCTTTTCTCCACAGGCCTCTACTGAAAATGAACTTATATCCAGCTAGACTATCTGGGTCAACAAATGTAAAAGTAATAACAATAAATGAATATGGCATCTTACCTGCACGCTCGCTGTCTTGCTGCTGTGTGGATCCAACCTCCATCAGGATGCATGCTTGTTGCTGTTGTTCTGTGGCTGGATCCACAACACTTAGCAGTAGCCCCTCCTGTATGGTGAGGGGGATGTGGCCACCCCCCCACCTGTGGCAACCTGTTGCCTGTGGATATCTGCAGCACGCTGGCGGACATTTCTTATCAAATCACTGCAGTGATGTCTCACCTGCTCATATGTCCTATCATGCATGCCAACATCATTTATCCTGCTAACAAGGTTTTGCCACAGTGCAGACCTCTCCTGCTGATTCTGGGTGGTGCGTGAGAACAGGATGGCATAGTCACGCACCAGGCTCTGGTGAATCACGTCATCCTCTGCAGCAGAGTAGGCAGGATTCCTTTTTGGTGCCATGTCTATCTGGAAAGGTACACAAACAGGTTATCAGCATAGTATCTCAACAATACATGGTACACATTCTATACAGGGAGTGTTAACTTCTACGTATTACTGATTGGTTAAAACCTGATTACAGTGTAGCTATCATTCTATGTCATTTGTACTAAGTACTTGGCCTTCAGACCAGTTGTTTTACATTAGGGAGGTTGGTGGCAAGCACTGTGGTGGCAGGACACATATCTTTCATCCAGTGAAGTTGGGAACTGCTGATTGTGGGCCCAGTGTACAAGTGTATTACTTCTGGTATGGGCAGTTGGCCTTCAGGCCAGTTATTTAACATTAACAAGGTTTGTGGTCTGCACTCATGTGTGACAATAGGCTGTACTCTGCCATTCATAGCTGGGGACATCTGGTTTCAGGTTTATAGTGCCTGCATATCTGAGCTGTATCTTACTGACATTGCTACACCTTGTTTGTTGTAGCAAACACTACATCCAGGCCTCCTGGATCTACCTTTGTTTATATGCTTGTTATCTGTTAGCTTGTTATTTCACTGGTATGCTACTTCCACATAGTACACATCTTCTCAACACATCTGTGACTCACTACTGTTATCTGCATTGCTTACTGTACGTACTTCCATGTTACACATGACAGCAAGTGACTGCTTGTCATTGCTGCATTTACTTCATTGTGACACATTGCACTTAGGTTACCTGGCATTTGCTCACTGACACTTTTATATCAGTCAGCAGTTGTAGGTAATGTCAGTACACCCTCACTCCCCACTGGACCTTGTTTTCAATCATTAGTGATTACAGAGTTCACAATAGTATTCTAGCATGTCCAGAGGTCAGTTGGCAGAACTCACCCCTGTACAGCTGGTGAGTGTGGTACTCCAGAGACAATGTTAGAACAGATGCATGTACACAGACAACCCCTCCTCCTAACAACAAATTCAAACTCATGTGAGTGATGCAACCATATACCAGACTGGAGGCTAGGCTCTGTCTACTCAATACCGCCATAACCAGTCATGTGGCAAAGGGATCACTCACTACACTTCCAGTCTCACGTAGACCTACCACAACAGCGGACCTAACACATGATCACACATGATCATACTTGTAGGCTCAGACCACAGCTCTGCCTATGCAGCAGAGACCTCCTAAGCAGACATCCAGGCAACCACTACCACATAAACGAACATGTGCAACACATATCACACAAAGCCAATGTGCTGAACACTCACAGCCATTAACAGTTAACAACACACCTCATACACCTGTACTAGGTGCCTCTATCATCAGGCACACTCACATCACGTTCACCAGGCTTAACGAGGTGAGGGTCACAGTGTGCAGCCTGTCAGGCACTATGACCTGCCACATAACACAAACACTCAGATAACCCCAAGGCAGGTACAGGTATGACTCAGTCAATGTCCATGCTGCTGTGAATGGCCTGACACATTCCTCCCTGGACTACATGACATGAGACATTACAGAGCTCTCTGAGCACGTGGCCGAGACAGTTTGACCCTGACCTTGAGTAGCATCCTACCCTCACCTAGAACGATGCCACAATATCAAGGCACGATGATCCCTTCCAACAATTGACTGACATACTGGTGTCATTCACAGGTGTGCCACTGCCTGCCATCTTGGGGTGGTATGCTTTGCTAGGGACAGCTTGCACCTATCACCACAGTCCTATTGACATTTGGCGGAGCCTCCTGCTACACCCATAGTGCCTGTATTAGACAAGGCTCATAAGGCAAACCCACATCCATTTGTATCACAAAGGATGAGGAAGTAAGAGTGATGCTACTCAACACTGGACGTCTAGACCCAAGGATGCACGCACCCAAAACCCTACCTAGCATTCTGGACATCGATATCTGTGCAGTAACATGAACATGTTTCAGGTTTCACAGGAGCACACCAGTACTACCACGTTATAGCTGTTACCATTCTTGTCGGCCCCAACACTTGAACAAGGGAGGGGGAGTATCAGTATTCAATGCAGATTCCCACGCCTCCACATTGGTGGCACAGTACAACATAGGTGTTAGGCCACTGAGTACAGAAGACGTAGTTTGGGACCTGGGGAAGAAACATGGTAGCGGTCTGTCATTTGTCTACCACATGGCCAACGTGGATTGACAGACATGTTATATAGCCCAGCTAATCATGACTGATTCACATGTATGGCAGGGGAGGTAATTGTGCCTCTGTACTCATCCATCATCAGGCCTATAATTGCGTACAATGCACCTTTTGGGATGTACCTAACCAGACACCTACAGCAACTGGTACAGGACAACAGTACATCATCAAGGGGATGCAATGGCTCACACAGATGTCATATGCTGCCCAGGTAAAGTGAATCCAGCTGGACTCAGTGGCATACTGCCTGTTCAGAGGCAATCTGTGTGTGCCATATACAGCCATGTCCTACCTAGCAGTAATGAACGTGATGCACCTCAGGCAATCAGAGTCCCATACAGCCACATGCTCAGGAGAGCTGGACCTCAGCACTGACATACATGGACATGCTGGAGGGGCATATTCCTAACCGAGAGGCTCCCTTCACTCTGTAATGAGCTCACACTACTGGTTAGGCAGAGTCCCTCATTGACTCTCTTCCATAGGAATCTGGATGAGTGGATGGAGATCATAGTTGTACCCCAGGTATCACTTCTATGTTGCTGTTAGACAGAGGCACAGTATACTAAAGTCGGACAAGGGCATAGCAGCATAACTTGTGATTGGGTGGCAAAAGACAAACACATTCTACTAGGCTTACCAATGCCCTAGGGCAAATAGCCTAGTATGAACCTATGAACTGTTCATTCTCAACTGTTTGAGCTCATTACAGAGTGAAGGGAGCCTCTCGGTTAGGAATTGGCCCCTCCAGCATGTCCATGTATGTTCTATTCAGTCGCCACCGCTTGCTCAGAGGTGACCTTTGCCTAACATACAAGGCCATGTCAAACCCAGATTTGATGAATATGCTTCACCTCAAAAAATCTAGATCCATCAGAGCCACAAGGGCGGGAGACTTAAACCTCGACACGGCTATTAATAGGACATGCTGGAGGGATAGATTCATCACCCAAAGACTCCTATGCTGTGGAACAAAATCACGGTATATGTGAGGCAGAGCACCTCGCTGGCCTTGTTCAAGAGAGATCTTGACCAATGGATGGGAGATCGCAGATATACCCCAGGGATTACCTCAGTGTCACTGCTCGATAGAGGCACAGCAAAATAATGGGTATGGTTCCCCATACTAAAGGGGTGGTGTAAGCCACAAAACGATGGGCTAGGCTTGTAAATGCCCTCGGGCAGATAGCCTAGTATGAACCTATGAACATGTGTGTACTGCTATAGTACTTCTGCTATATGTTGCATGTGTGTGTGTTGTGGGGGATGCACAGGTAATGGACAGATACGTCTGCACAGGTGACACGTCTGATACATTCTGGGTGTTCATCCATACATACTGGATGTGTGCTGCCATCCAACCCTGTGATGTGGACACACATTACTCAGCCTGGATATACATATCCGAACAACACCACAAGCACAGTACACTACCTTGCTATGTATGCATGTTATTACACAGTTATTCAGTAGTTATGACAGTGATGCTATCCATGCAGCCCACTGGGCCAGTGGAAGCCACAACACACACCGCCAGCACCTTTGCATATGCTTACCACAGACATCCCACATACTGCATGTACTGTGCACACAGTTATCTAACCCAGAACAACTGCACACCACTTATTAATCCTGTCCAGTGGACTACAGATACAGGCATATTGTATAACAATAGTAGGAGGCTACTGCAGCACAGGGCAGATTCACATGACGGGAAGGCATCTGTTGTCTGCAGTGTTAAGATGCTTCACATTCACCAAATGCACAGATATTGGCAACATTGTTGCAGACAGTTTAGGTGCAGGTACCCCCATTGTCCTACACACGTGTTATTAGTTATCCCAGATGACTGTAACCTCCCTATCCTCTCACATGTCCAGGTGAGAGCTACCCTCATCATTGCAGAACACATATCATCACTGTTACAAAATGGTATCCCTGGATGTGTGCTACATTCACCCCTGGAGGACATAGCACCACATGACAGACTGATATTAATCCCTGGCCATACTACAGGATATGTACCTGAACAGTGCCATGCATACACAGTGGTCCCACACCAATGAGGAGGAACCTCTACTGACCCTGGGAACTACTGCATCATATGCACAACTGGCCTTGTGTTCTAAGCTATGGAAGTGTTAGTTATGGCCCACATGTACAACAATATTACATATGTTTATATTTCATGACTATGTACACATAACCTAACTCATGGACATACCTATAGATAGTGAACTATGATACATTTGGAGGTGTCACAGTATACGCAGGATTAACCTGCTACTTTGCATTACCTGTGTTTGTGGCAACTGTTGCTGTGCCAGTGGTGCTGCTTGCTGCTTGCTCCTTGCTGCTTGCTGCTGATTTTGCTGCTGGCAGTCCTAATATTTGTTTGGTTGTTTGGTTGTTTTCTCTGTCTCTCTCTCTCTCTCTCTTTATCCGTAGTGTTTGTGCAATGAATGTATTGCGTGAGTGTAGTGTGGGAACTCAATGCTTTTCTAGGTATCTGCATAGGTCCATGTGATGGCCTCTGCACCAATTGTAAGGCAGCATTTGCTAATTGCATGCAGCTGGGTGTGTACTGATTGCATGTCTCACTGTGATTTCAGGACACTGCTATAAAAGGGTATGTGAGATAGGCGTTGCCCTTTCAGATTGTAGGCGTGGACCATGCTGGTATGCTGTTGACAGTGTTTTGTGAGTGTGAAGGTTAGTACATCTCCCATGCTTCATGCTGTGTTGTAGATTCAGGTTGCTGCATTTATCTTGCCTGTTCCCTGTAGTGAGTGTGTATGCATACTGACACCTACAACTATATGTCATATGTATTGCTATATAAATATATATATATCTGTGTACATATACATACTTTCATATATGTACATTAGCTGACATTATTGGGTACAAGCTAACAATTAGCAGGGCTGTTTCTGTTAACACTACACTAGTATGGGAATCCAGTAATTGGGACTATAAAAGTCTGCATGACATACTTTGGGTAGTAGACATACTATATTGCCTTTATCTTCATTCCTACTATTACATGTTCCACTTATTTAGCACTATATTCCTGTATGAGAGTCATGGCTTAGTGGTAGGTCATACAGACTAGTGTTACAATGGTCTTGTGGTAGGGCCTACTAGTATACTCATATTCTGCTTTTGAGTTGAGTATAGGGCCTATCAATCAAAGTGCTGGAGGCACCTTTAAGCAGTTAAAGGGCTTAGTAGGTCTTACAGGAGCCAGGCTGTGTTGCAGATTCTGGTTGCTGCATATATCTTCACTGTTTCCTGTAGTGAGTGTGTATGGCTACTGAGACCTACAACTATATTTCATATGTATTAATATATATTTATATATATGTATGTGTAGATATACATACCTTCACATATGTACATTACCTTACGTTACTATGTACAAGCTAACAGGTAGCAGGGCTGTTTCTGTTCACACTGAACTAGTATGGGGATCCAGTAATTTGGCCATTAAAACTCTACCTGACATGCTTTGGATAGTACATCTCCTATATTGCCTTTATACTGATTCCTACTATTACATGTTATATTTATTTTAGCACTGTGTTCTTGTGAAGCAGGCATGGCTTAGTGGTAGGTCATACAGACTAATGTTACCAAGGTCCTGGGTTGAGACTGACAGTGGGAATTTTTTACTTTGCAAACTTTCAAACTGAGTACAGGACCTGTCAATCAAAGTGCTGAGGCCACCTTTAAGCAGTTAGAAGGGTAAGTAGGTCACACAGGGGTCAGGCTGTGTTGCAGATTCAGGTTGCTGCAATTATGTTCACTGTTTCCTGTAGTGAGTGTGTATGGCTACGGAGACCTACGACTATATTTCATATGTATTAATATATATTTATATATATGTATGTGTAGATATACATACCTTCACATATGTACATTACCTTGCATTATTATGTACAAGCTAACAGGTAGCAGGGCTGTTTCTGTTCACACTGAACTAGTATGGGAATCCAGTAATTTGGCCATTAAAACTCTACCTGACATGCTTTGGATAGTACATCTCCTATATTGCCTTTATACTGATTCCTACTATTACATGTTATATTTATTTTCGCAGGGTGTTCTTGTAAAGCAGGCATGGCTTAGTGGTAGGTCATACAGACTAATGTTACCAAGGTCCTGGGTTCGAGACTGACAGTGGGAATTTATTTTTCTTAGCAAACTTTCAAACTGAGTACAGGACCTGTCAATCAAAGTGCCATAAAGGCACTTTTAAGCACTAAACCAGGTCTGCGCGTTTTTGCTGAGCTCACGCATGCGCACTGGCGGTGAGCTACTCTAATACAACAGCACACTCGCGGTAATTTCTTTGAAAGAAAAGAAAAAGGGGTGACAGGAAAGTGGTGAAAAAGGGGTCACAAAGAGGGTAAGACAGTAGGGAAACAAGCGTGGGATTTGCAAGAGGGATATAGGTAAGGCCCATAGATGCCCATGTCTTTGGCAGCAACAGCTGTGCATTTCCATGTATTTTGGTGAGACATTGGAAACCTTTCACCCCTGAGAGAGGTGTCAGGACAACATTAATATTTGTTGTAGAGCCAATTGTAATTAACTGTTTCAATGTCAAACAGACATGTGTGCGACATGGACAGCAATGTATGGGGCGTAATTTTTTTGTGGGTACAGAGTGCCCTTTTTTTTTTTTTTTTCAGGTGAGAGTGGTATGTCAGGTGAAGGAAGTCGATATAGCTGGGGAGGTAGGTTGGGTAGGTTAACAGACAAGACAGACAAGACGCATACAGGGGCGGTGTATGACACACGTGGGGGGGTTACACAATTGACAGGGACGGAGGTTGGGATTTCCAAGGTGCATGAGCCCACAGATGGCAACAGTGGAACTGATATCCCCACCCATAGGCAGTTGCCACTGTTCCTTCACAGCCCAGGACGGGGCTGTGTAGGGGGGCAACGGCCGGGGCCGTTAGCTGTGCCACACGAGCCTCAAGCTGGCGTAGGGGCCCAAGTACAGTGTCTTGGATCTCCCTTCGCACCACAGACCGGACACCGCGGAGGGTGAGTGGACGAACCCCTCCGGCCACACTTGCAGAGGGGGGACCGGCCCCATCCCCTGCAGCGCTTCCACCCAAAGGTGGCACAGGGCCACCGGAGGGGGGTCCGGCCTGGGCACTAGTGCCAGGTGCAGGCGCCAGCTGAGGTGGGAGAGGTGGGTCCGCTGGGACCCGCCTTCCCAAGCATTCTAGGTTTGTGAGTTGTTATGTTAGTTTGGGTTAGTGGCATTTTATTCCATTCAGATTAGTTGTAACAGCATGCATTGGTATTCCCATCAAACAAACACCCAGATATTAACACCATTGAACAAGGGCATATCAATATCACATGCATTATTTGAACAGAAATACACAGTCAAACAACTTGCAGGGTTGATTAATGGCAACAGGCCATCAGATTTGCAGGTATGAACAGGGCACATGCACGAACAGACATGCATATATTTTTGAAACGGACAAATGTCCATGATTAATGAAATGTTCACATACCATTATTTAGTGGGTGTTGTTATATGGAATTATAGGGTTGGGCGGAGATAGAAAGTGATGACACATTCATATGTTACACATTGATTTACATTTGTATAAGGTACACAATTAAGTTGAGGCTGATGTTTCAAAATAAATTTTATTTGACTGTCAAGCTACACCTGTTACAAATACATCACTATCCTACTTATTTTGAATTTGATCAGATACATCATCCTGCTACACTTTGATTACAGGACAGGGGACAACTATGGCTGTTTAGTCTGTCAGATAATCATTCATTCTATCTGCAAATTGTTTACTGTGATCACCATATACAGCATTTGGCCTAGACATTCCAGATTCTGACACACTGAAATCAGTTTGGGATATTAAGTTGTACTTCCCACATGCATTTAGTTCTGTAGAAACACACTGGGGCTACTATATTCAGGGGTTATTACTACTTTATTTATTCATACATGACCCTTTCTGTCACTCTCACACATCCTGCAACTTCACAGTTCAGGTTGGTACTTCTAGGCTTTGTTCACATGTTAGACTGGTGGTGATTCAAACACTTTCCAACAGCCTCACTTCTGTCAGGATTCAGCATTTCAACAGGGGATATATCTCACATATGACTACCTCAGATTCTAAAGCTGTACTCTTGGGACTACTGCAGGTTACACTATATTTAATTCATGGTGGGACATCTGTATTACAGCACTGTTTAATTCTATCAATTATATTTCCAGTTACACTTGCATACTGATGAACTTGTTGCAGCCATACCTGCAGACTTACAATTCCTGCTTGCACATTATATTACTTTTAATCAATACACTGCAGTGTTCTGCTACATGCTACAGTACAATATTTATTTACAAGTAATGGGTGGGGTTACTAACCTGCATGGTGGCGCAGCCGCACCAGCCTACGGGCATGCACCTCGCGATTCATAGAGCGGACACCTGCAGCTGTAATATGAAAGAAGTAATATTGGACTACACATCTCCATGGTATCAGCTAGTTGAAATCCTTACATACATAAGCAAAATGTAACTTACTCAGTAGTGGGGCGTTGGGCATATCCGGGCCTCCTGGATCCATTCGGACAACTGGTCTTCCTTGCGTCGCTTCAGGTCCGCATGGTGGTGACGGACCTGCTCACCAGTGCGTGGAATGCCAGTAGCACTGGTCAGATCACGAGCCAACTGGTCCCATGCCTCTGCCCTATACGCTCCCCATGAGACCTGGCCCTGCATGAGTTGGGCCTCGTGATGATGGGCAAGGAGCCAGACCATGT
This sequence comes from Protopterus annectens, assembly GCF_019279795.1. NCBI lineage: Eukaryota > Metazoa > Chordata > Ceratodontiformes > Protopteridae > Protopterus > Protopterus annectens. The sequence continues at coordinate 1,501,284,494 of NC_056728.1, forward strand.
ATCTGGACTCCTCAACGCCCCAACGCTGTGCTCGAAAGCAACGTCCCTCACCTACTCCACTCATTCTAACTGCAGGTCTGTTCTACAATCGTTTCTGCTGTGTATTCCCGCCTATGGGGCTTATATATGCCGCTTTTCCCGCACATTTCTCTGATTGGCCATTTTGGAATTGTATCTACTTCACTGAAAATGCTTTCTCATGCTCCATTCTGGATTTTATCCCATATATATGCTATTTCTGCATTTCATGGTATTGCTGTTATGGCTTAGTGGTGAAGTACCTTGACTCTAGTGCATGGTATCCTGGGTTCGACTCTGGCAACTGACTTTTGATTTTCCTGACAGAAATGAGTTGAGGACCTGTCAATCAAACTTGCCAAAAGCACTTTTAAGCATTTAAAACCAGGTCTGCGCTCGTTTGCGCGGAGGTAACGCATGCGCACTGGCAGTTAGCTTGTGGGAGCGCCACGCAAACGGTGTGCGCTGGGATAAACCTTAATTGGCTAGTGACACACATGTTCAGCTAAGCACAGCTAGTTGCAAACGGTTTCAGCCTATTAAACCGGTGCTTAGCAACGAGCATACAGTTTGCAGCTTTTTAAACACTACTCAGCTACGGGCATTCCGTCTCACAGCAGCTTAGCTATCAGTACATTTCTGACTATTTTTATTATTGTGTTACTTCGGAATGTATGCTCCATTTCATTCCATTTTACAAAAGGGAATACATTTACATTTGTACAATACTGTCAGGGGGCTTTTTCGTGCTTATTTACAAAAAAAAAAAAAAGTTGTGGGGGCTCGAACCCTGCCTGCCTACTCTTAGGCCAGCAACTCTACTGCTAAGCTATTACTTCTTGGCTTACTTTGCATATTTAGTTCTTATATCCTTTTCCACTGACTGCTAACTGTGATTGCGCTAGTAGCATACCCGCGCACACGAGCGCACACAGTAGCAAAAATTTACGGGGTTTTAAAAAAAAAAAAAAGGTTTTAATTTAATTTTATAACATCTCTTCACTTTATACAGTGATGGTCTATCGGGGCATGTGTTGTGTAGTGTGTTTATTCACATTTCCATGGCCTCTCTCGTGGCTGTTTACTTTCAGCCATTCTAGTCTTCCGGGGGCGTGTACGCTTGCAGGGCTTAGCCTACAGACACGCCCCCTACTCTCTTACACGGACCGTGTAAGAGTTACTAGTGTGATTCAGCATGCCTCATGCACCTCATGCATATGCATGACATGCTGACATCACACAGTTTCACTGCAGCCTCCGTGTAAGAGTTATAACTCTTACACGGAGGCTTCCTGAATCTGGCCCAATGTAATTAAATACTTTTATTCAAGAAAATATAACTACTAAGGCATCAATGCAGCAAAGTAACATATTAAATAAACAAATAGCACTAAAAGAAGTGAAAGAGCAAATAAAAAATTTAAAAGATAATAAAGCTCCAGGACTGGATGGAATAATTCCTGAACTATATAAGATTTTTTCCTGAATATATAATAATGAAAATGATGAGTGCCCTTATTTTGGTTAAGCAAAAATATATAATACCTCCATCATGGAAATATTTATTTATCTCCCCCATTTTAAAACAAGGAAAGGACCCCGAATCTTGTGATTCATATAGGACAATTTTGTTACTAAATACTGATTATAAAGTTTTCATGACAGTATTAGCTAATAAAATAAAGAAAATATTACCTAATCTAATACATAATGATCAGACAGGGTTCATTGTTCATAGAAAAGTGCAAGATAACACTATTAAATTACTATCATTAATAGACATAGCATGCAAATATAAAAAAAAAAATCTAACTATTATCAGCCTAGACATAGAAAAGGCTTTTGATTCTATTATTTGGTGTTATCTACAAAGAATTCTGATTTTTTTTTAATTATCATCAGATTTTGTCAACTTATTAATGAAAAATTATAGTGGGGCACACGCTTATGTAAAAATCAGATCATGTCTATCCTCACCACTAGAAATCCTCAAGGGAACTAGACAAGGTTGTCCTTTGTCACCATTATTGTTTGCCCTTTCAATGGAACCTTTTGCTACATATATCAGAAACATGCAAACTATAAAAGGCATTCAAGTTAATAAGGACTATTGTCCTAAGATACAGTTATTTGCTGATGATATGTTGTTAACGTTGGGTGATTTTTATGGTTCTTTGCATGATGTTATAAATACCTTAAGCAGGTTTAAATGAATTTCAGGGCTTAAATTTAATCATAACAAATTGAAAACATTACTAATTAACAAAAACACCAACAAACACCTATGGGAGAATAGCCTGTTTAATCGGGAGAATGATTTATTAGAATATTTGGGTGTCAGTATAAAGAGTACATGGAAAGAGTCTGTTAAACTAAACTACAATAATTTAATAACCACCATTAGTGAACTAATCAAAAGATGGAATAAAATGTTCTTCACAATGTAGGATAGGTTCTCTTTAATTAAAATGACAATTTTACCTAAAATTTTGTTTTATATACAGTCATTGATACTACTCCCTCCCCAAAACTTATTTAAAAATTAGATTCCATGCTACTTAAATTTTTATGGTTCCCCTTAAAACCTAGGATTGCATATAAATGGCACATTAGAGCTTGGAACAGTAATAGGATAGCATTCCCTAGCTTAGATCTTTATTCCAAATCAGCTGTAATTAATGTAATATTACATTGGATCTCACCTACCTATATATCTGGCTGGAAAATAATACATGAGATTCATATAACTGATGTCAGAACTATAGAAAATCAATTTAAGGAAGACTACAGAATAAGTACAGTTCAATGGCTATTACATGAATTTTGTTTATTTAATAAGCTTAATCATTTTTGTGGCATTAATCAAATATGTAATCACTTTAAAACTATAATTGGTTGTAATTACAACATTAAACAGTTCCTGTTTCTTATATTTCCTATAGCATACTCCACTGATTGCCTAGATTCTTTCAACATCAATGCAACACTAAAATTAAAGGATAATATCTTGATATTCAGGCATCAGTGTATTGAAAATAAGAGTATTAAACCACTAAACTCTCTCTTTTATGTAGTTTTGATAGTAGTCAAGACAGTTGGTTGTTTATACATTCATTATGGCAGTTTATAGAAAGCAAAATGAGAGTATCAATCAACCTAGAGACTGAATCTATACCTAGTTTGATTCAGCTTTTTATTTGGGGTGTTGAAAAGACAGACAATCAAAAATTAAGTATCTCACCTATCTGTAAGCTACTAAGGGAAAACACTTGAACGTTTGACTCAGATTTTTGCAATTGCTATGTAAAGATTAATGGAGAACAAATATCTGATGAATCCAAAAAACTGCTATTGAAATTTACTTATGGTACCTCTTCTTCATTATATATATAGAGAGATTGTATACATGGAAATTTATGAATAGGAGTTTCTACACTCCACATAAAATAAATCTTATACTTAAAAACAGTGAAAGTAAATGTTGGAAATGTGATGAATTACTAGAGGCCAACTGGTTTCACAAATTCATTGAATGTAGAAATGTTGTTCAATACTGGAAAGACTTTAGTGTAGATATTTTGTAAAGGCTTTATGGTCTGATAACTGTCATATTTCTAACTGACTAATCCTATCCAATGTTCCTATACTTAATGTAATACCTAAATCTCAGATTCAGTTTCTCTGGTCAATTCTTGCAATTGCCAGAAAAGTTATTACTTTGAACTGGAAAAGTAAACAAGATTTGATGTTTAAAGAATTTATTAATTTAGCAGAAGATATTTGTAAAATAGAACTGCAAACCATTTGTTATAGAACTCAAAACATTACTCATAAAAAATAGCTTGGCAAAAACTGGAAAACCTTTTGAACAAATACTGATAACTTTTCATGGATAAAAAGAATGCTTATCATGGATGAATGTAAATATTGTAAATAGTTTTGTTATTGTTTTATTGTTTTTGTTATATGTACATTTGTATGTGTTTATAGTGAAAATAAAATAAAAATATTTTTGGAAAAAAATAGCTAACTTGTCTCCATCTCTAAAAGTTCCACATGGTAAGTATAGTGAACACTATGCATACTTGCTACTTACAGGGATAGGAAAGCCACACATTCTATAATTTCCAGTTTGTGGACCATACAAATTCACCAATGCACAGATTATATCCCTGTCCACAAAAAACTTGGCAAGAACCTATTGCTTCTCAATTTTCAGTGACTTAGCTGTTGCTGGTAATGTCACTTCCTCTAGTGCTGATCATTGCCAATCACATTGGCTTGTGATACCGTGGTAAGAAATGCTTATAAGCATGAGACCACAAAGCTGGCTGCTACCTTGAGTATCTTTGCTGACTGCAGAGTGATTGAGAATGGTTGCGATTTCCTTCATATAACCTACATGTGCAGTGTTTATTTGCCAAGCATTATGACACTCGGAATCTCAAGAAAATGACTCCATTAACAAATCAACACATTATTTGCATACAATTCCTTATTTAAATGTCATTATGCACTAATTTGCATACAACGTTTTGTGCAGTTTTTGGAGGCTTGCATGCATGCACAGTAATACTCTATGAATTGCACTGTGTCCATAGGATCATACGAAAAACAAGGTGATTAAGCCTTGCAACCATTTATACCTTGCCAGAAATAAATTTAATACTGAAACTCCCTTGTCGCGGAGGGACAGAGTAGTCAAATCAGAGGTGAATTTGTGAATACTCATCTGATCATCCAGTTCTCATTTTGAGGAACATAAACTACCACAATGCTTCATTTGCATTTGGAGCCTATTCCAAATGGGGTAAGCACTGTGCAGTAAACCTTTCTATACCACATCTTAGTTACCTCCTGGTGAAGACTTACATCACTTGTTCTGTCATTTGTGAGGCTCTTTTTGTTTTTGGAGACACAAAGGATCCAAGACCACTTATTCACTAATGACTCAGAAGGCAAGGCATAAAACATAGTGAATACAAGAACTGTGCTTACCTTCTTTTCTGATATTAGGTTTTGAAGACATTGATCCTCTTACTTAGGAACTTCTGTTTTTTTTTTTTTTTTTTTTTTTTTTCTAGTAGTTTAACATGTCAAGTGAGTTACATGCCATATGGCTCTATTATTGCAATAGCTACTTCTGCAAGTAAGTGTTGCACACATCTATAATTGGTTATGAATGCCACCCTTAGAATTTAAAGTGTTAGGTAATTGTTGGTAATTTTCTGTTGAGTACTCTCGGTTCTGTCTCTAAATATGTATTGTTTAATATTATTTGGGTAGGAAAGCATTATCTGTTCTCAAAAGGCAGTTAAATAAAACCTCAGTCTTTATAAGATATTTATTAGATTCACTGTTGCCTTTGTGTTGACTCTACAATAAACTGGCCAATTCAACATTCTGAAGCAAAGATGACTGACTTACTGAGAATGGATACCCCTTTCTTGAGTCCTCTCTAGAGTCATTATGGACTGGTATGGCTTTGCAAGTGACTTGGCAAGGATTGGTTTAGCACTAATTTAGCAAACCTTAGCAAACTCAACCATTCAATATCTTACTGAGTTATTTAGGTATGCATATATTTATTTACATGTTTAACATTTGTTAACACTGTAAATGGAGTGATCCAAAGGGCAGTTTCTTCAGTTACTTTTTGTCAATCTATCTGTTCTTATCAAACAAATTATCAGTTAACTGTGCGTACATGCAGTGAAGCTTAGAGAATGAAATTAAAATTAAGCCATGCTACAGCTGACTCTTGTTTAGTTAGTTATATCAATTGAATTAAGTCTATGCATTTGTAATAAGAATCATTTGTCATTGCAATTCCTAGATTAGTGCTGACAGTGATGGACTGTGCATAGGCTTTTATCTTTTATTTCAAGGTTTTGTACCTATGGAGTTAGATAGATGAGTATGATATTAAAAGTTGCCTGTCAGCTTTATGGCTACAAAACCTGCCTGCCCTGCTATTCTGAACAGTTATACCTTCATAATGTAATGCATCATGACTAAGCAAATGCAGTTAAGTAGTGCTGCAAATATTTAGCAGTGTGCATGTTTCTTTTTTATGTTACACACACTTACACACACACACACACACACACACACACACAGACACACACACACACACACACACACACACACACACACACACACACACACACACAGACAATCTAGCTGTCCATCTATAGCTATCTCTGTTTTATCCACCTGTACTGATTATAACTAGTTCTGGTGGAAGAGTGAACAGAAATCTCATTCTATGCTCTTTGACTGAACTATTTTATTTATTTATACTTTTTAAACTTTATATTGAGGCTAATTGTTGTTAGCTATTTCCAATCATTATTTAGAGTAGAGGTTAAAACAGAACAAGTATAGTACAAAAATGGTCATGGTTGAGATATTAGTTAAAGTACAGAATCAGTTCTCAAATCAGATATCTACACTGTTATTTAAACTCATTAAACAATGATAATTTATTTTCACATTGCAATGCAAAAGGGTAGAAGAACAGCAGTTTTAAAAAGACATTAGTAAAATAGAAAAGGAAGAGCTAGAATTATACTTTGAGAAATACGTCTCAACTGTACATATTTTCACAGACTGCCCAGATTTTTGTCTCATATGTTTGGTCCTTTTTTATAAAATTGTGGTTTTCTGACAAATAAGTGGCAAATCATTAACAACTGAAGCTAGAAAATAATGACAGACTATTCAGTTTCAGACTTCATACCCTTCAGAAAATTCATGCTAATGCAAAACCTGTTTGTCTATCAACTTTCTAAGTTTGTAAGAACAATATTTTAAAACTGTCCATATCTTTGGGCCTTTGTCCCACATTTATTTATGGCTTTGTCCAGGCTTCTTGCTTTAAGAGGTAGAGAGGTATGCGAGTTTGAGATTCATTCCAAACTACTTCTAAATCTTCAAAGGCAAAATATAAGAAACAGTACACAATGGAAGACTATATATATATATACTTCTAAACCCATATAGCTGAGACCATATGATTAAAGTTTTGAAACTTCGAAAGGACAACAAAAACACTCAAAAAAAAAAATCTTTACCTTTACATTTTCCTTTACATTTTTGCAGGGGCCAAGCAAACCTACACCCCCATACCCCCTGCTACTTAAATATACCAACTCCGAGATTGCACTACAGCAATGAGAATACTAAATTTCCCATTCTGCACTGTATGGTGACCTCAATTCAAAGTGTCGAAGTTTGAAAACTTTGATCATATTGTTTCGGCCATATGGGTTTTGAAGATTTGAAACTTCGATCAAAGTAGACCTGTGTGCGTGTGTGTGTGTGTGTGTGTGTGTGTGTGTGTGTGTGTGTGTGTGTGTGTGTGTGTGTGAGTGTGTGTCTGTGTGTGTGTGTGGGTATGTTTGTGTGTGTATATGTGTGTGTGTGTGTGTGTGTGTGTGTGTGTGTGTGTGTGTGTGTGTGTGTATGTGTGCGTGTGTGTCTGTGTGTGTGTGTGGGTATGTTTGTGTGTGTATATGTGTGTGTGTGTGTGTGTGTGTGTGTGTGTGTGTGTGTGTGTGTGTGTGTGTATGTGGGTATGTTTGTGTGTGTATATGTGTGTGTGTGTGTATGTTTGTGTGTGTATATGTGTGTGTGTGTGTGTGTGTGTGTGTGTGTGTGTGTGTGTGTGTGTGTGTATACATATATATATATATATATATATACACACACACACACACACACACACACACATCTAAATATTTATATATATATATATATATATATATGTGTGTGTGTGTGTGTGTGTGTGTGTGTGTGTGTGTGTGAGTGTACATATATAACTGTCTATACACACAAACCACATATAAATATATGCAAGAAGAAACAGTCTGTCTGGATATCATAGTGTTCCACTTCTTTAAGCAATCGCAGAGATATGCAACTACATATACATAGGTCTGGTATGCTGCATACTAGTATGGACAACTGCAGATGGCATACAGATTTCTGTGCTAAGACCATGGCATAGTTATTTGCAAACACATAGGTAGCAAAAATATGGATTGGTACCCATGAGAGGTGCCCAAAGCAATTATGGTTATCATGTTTAACATCTACTTTAAACAGTTTCCAAAGGAGGCTTCACAAATATAGTCAATACCACAATATAAACTTGAATCCTCCATCCAAAAGTGTTTCTCAACATTAATGTATGAATGGAGTACTATAGCCATCTTCATGTACATGTACAAAGCATGGACAATGCAGACCTAAAGTATGATGCTGCCTTGTAAATGTAATATAATAGGTAAGTAGACATACTTTGACTTCAGGAAACTGCACTGTCCTCCCGTGTAGAGGCAATAATCCCATACATATGTTTGTCTCAGAATAATTCAGGCTTGTATGACATATTGGCATCATATTTATGTCTATAATACTGTGCACCACTAATGGGTCTCTTTATTAATCAACATTCCAGAATCGTACTGTTTGAAAAGGGTATACCTTGTCAGGGACTAATTGCACTTAGCTAAACTAATTGTTACCTAATTGCACTTAGCTTAACTAATTGCTACCTAACACCCTGGGTGTACCACAAGGATCTATATTAGGCCCATTGTTATTCTCTATCTTCATCAATGACTTGAACACTGTCATTCCTAAAGTCAACTGTATCCAGTATGCAGATGATTCCAGGCTAATTTGCTCAGGAACATCTCCTACAGAGTTACAGTTAACTACCCAGTCTACCTTTACCACTATAGAAAACTGGCTCTCAAATCGTCGCCTGATACTGAATCCCAAAAAGACTAAAATGCTGTTATTCCTTCCAACACAAAGGTCTAGCGGCATTAACTTTACAATCAAAGCAAAGGATGGCACAATAATTTTGCCAGACCATTCTACAAAACTACTGGGTGTCACCATCGATAATAATTTAAAATTTGACCTACATGTCAATTAATTGATCAAAACCATCAATAAAAAAATAGGTTCATTGTATAGAATAAAAAGCTTTCTGACTCCCCCAGCTAAAGTTGCCATTGCTCGATCTTATCTTCTCTCTACTCTCCTGTATGCATCCCCTCTTCTCCACAATACTAGTAAGACTGTTCTGAATAAAATCACAATCTGTTACAATCACATCGCCAGGTTTGCTACTGGATTTCCTTTCAGGACACATCACTGCATTAACCTATCTCGGCTTGGATGGCTCCAACTACCTAGTCTAATACTGTATAACCAACTAGTTATGACACACAAAATTCTATACAATCCTGAAAACACCCCTGCACTCAAAAACCTGGTTACTATTTATAACAACCCTAGATCACTGCGTTCTTCCAGTAGACTCCTTATCCAGACTTGTAAATCTAATAACTTAGCCGGTGACTCTCTTTACTAACTCTGCAGGCAGAAAATGGAACCTACTACCTCCTGAGATTACCTCACTCTCTTCTCTAGGTCAGTTCAAAGCTAAACTCAAACTACACCTGGGGTCAAACCGGACTTGCTACTGTATCAAGCCTGGCTAACTCTTTCTCTAGATTTTGTATAGATGTTATGTGTATGGATTGTCTTGATATTCCTTTGTAAATATACTATTACTGTCTAAATGTTTCTTCACCAAATATACCATTACGCTGTTCGTGATATGTGACATGTAATGAAGTTTTTGAGATATGTAATAAATTTTTTTTACTTTGGGAGCTTTTCTCCCCGGGCCTCCGCTGAAAATGGACATACATCCAGTCGGACTATCCCGGTTAACAAATGTAAAATAAAAATAAATAAATAACTTAGGACCAATATTCACAAGCACTTGCTAATCCAGTAATGCGAGCCAAAGTATGCAAGTGCTGCTGAAGAAGCCAGATGCATTGGTGCAGAGGGATAGATCCCAGACAATAACTCAGACATGGGTTCCTTTCTGCAGTCCAGGTGCTTATAGGACCAGTAGGGGGCTATGAACTTTTGCCCGCTACCCTTTGTTTGGTGAGAGGAATAATGACAAATAATGATAATATACTAGAGAAAGACAGGTGGTTGTTGTATCTGTGGGCTTCAGTCAAGAGTAGAATGATGAATGACAGCTGAAGTGAATGTGCAAGCCATAAGAGGGTATTGTCACTTTTGGAGAAGTACAGGGACACACTGAATCAGTGACTATGCCTAAGAGTGCTCGGTTGACTTCTTAGTACTATCATAACATAGCAATAGAGCCTCCTAACAGTGTTTCAAGCTATCCTATGTAAAGATCAGTGATGGCTCTTAGGATCTCTTTATTCTTACATCCAGCTGATGACATCAACATTTACAAAGTGCATTTTACATCAGGTGGCTGTACAATGTAATTGTGCTATATGTGGAAGGCATATTGTACTTACAATTGTATATGCCTAAGCTGGAATATATAGTGCTCACTTAAATAACTTATTATTATGGAGAACAAGATGGCTGCGGTTCTGTAGGCACTGCTATTCCTGGCTCTCTTACAATACCATGAACAAAACCACAATCCAGAAGACAGAGAAGAACAAAACTGTCAAAATAATACAAAAAAAATCTATCCAGGATACATAGAAGCAACAAAAGAACTATAATAAAGAAGAGGAAAACCAAAAATTAAAAAGAATTATACAAGATCAAAAATAGAGCTGATGTCATGTGGTGCTGAGGCCCTACATATAAACTCAAAATCCAAATATCAACCAAACAGCAAAATGTCAAAGGAAGAAATGACATGGAAACTTCTAGTACAGAAACTAAATACTCAGAATTACCTTCACCTGAGAAGACATAACAGCCAAAAGGCAGAGGATGGCAAAACAGCCTGAAAATACAAAAACTGCTTCTAAAAGCAAATCAAACCAGCCAGCTAATCTAGATGACATTAAATCAACATTACTACCTATACAACAGGGAATTCAAGACCTTACTTTAAAATTCAAAACATTTGGAGAGTCCTTCAATCAAATACTAACCAGAAATGAAAAATCTGAAATAAAAATACTGGAAAACGAAATAAAAATGGACAATATTCAACAAAAAACTGACTCTAACATTTAACACATACAGGTCCTACAATAAACATAATAGACCTTGAAGCTTGCTCATGAAGAGATAAGATAATAGTTAGAGGAATTCTTGAATCTGTTACACACAACAATTTAATAGTGACCATTAAGCAAATTCTTCAAATACTACTAGAGGAATCCAATGATCCACAGCAAATAATAATAGAAAGAGTCCATCATGCCCTAAGAAAATGCAAACACAAAGCAAACCCAGACCAGTATACATCAAACTGTTAAATTATCAGGATGTATCAAGAATTCTACTAGCTGCAAAAAAAAGGCTCTCTTATGTGGAAAAATAATCAGATCTTCTTTTCACAAGATGTACCCATTCAAATAAGACACACAAGACAGCAGCATTTCCCATTCTGTAAGTTCCTGATAGAAAAAAAATAAAATTTCAGATGAGTTATCCAAACTCACTGATATTCTACTTCAAGGATATCAAATACATGATCACTACTCAGAAGGAAGCAAAAGAAACCTTCCAAACTGTTTTCAAGGAATTACCTACATTTGAATCGAAATGAGGAGATAAGACTATGGGAGACCATACGAATATCATCCAAGCTGGATGACTTCAGGCTTGGACTAATCCTTGTTTTCTAGTCCTCAAACCCACCGCAATCAACCATGAGGTGAGAAGGGAAGAGAAAAAGAAATGGGTAGGAACGAAAATCGCATTAACATTTTCCTGGTGATTCTGTTTTAAAATGAACCACTTCCCTGGACCCTGCAAGTGAAATACTTCCCCCTATCAGCATGGTATTAACCACAAAACAACCAGGAAGTAAAATGTCACAATAAGAAGCAACAATCAAAGAATTTAGGCTGTAGAAGACAACGTGAATGAGACTTTCACCAAGAAGGGGCAAAAGTTAATGGTCAATAACAGGAATCAATGCTTTTGGACAAAAAAATGAAAGGTACTGTCCAACAAATGCCAGAAAAGTAAAATTTGCCTAAATATAAACTGTGCATACAGTTAACCTCAGTATAAAAGGCTTATCAAAAACAGAACATTAACATAATGTTAAAATGCTGACTTGGAAAGGGAAAATTATGCTTGTACAATATTGCAGATGTTATATAATAACATATAAAGCATTCTTCCAAAAGATAATTCCATATAAATATATACATGCCTGTTGAGAATTTTTATATGACAATCTCAACTTGAAAGGCTTGTCTGGTGAGAATAACTTAACACTCTATCCAAACCAAAACCTGATATACTACAAACTGACTATAAGCACTTGTACAATTAGCAACAATATGTCATCTATTGAGAACATTAGAGCTATGAATGTAGTAAAACTATATTTGGAGAATTTATTACATATTATTTATTTATTACACAAAGCATGCAACATCCCACAAGAACTATACTACTGGAAATGTAAATACTAAAATACAGTATGAGAAAAAGGTGGAAACAGAAGTGTTTAAATACAACGGAAGAATATATTAAAGATACTTTACTGTTATATAAATATACAATTGAGTTAAACTGTTAAAATGTCATATGGTTGAACCAATAACAACGATTTAATGGTGTTATGTGACCAAAATCAATTACCAAGTTATCAGAAAACATGATGGGTACAAAAGTTTTCTAGTTGGAGACATACAGATAACCATGTTTTCTGAACTATATAGTTTATTTTCTTCTTTTCACTTGAGAGTTAGGAAATAGCTAAAGCAGTGTTGATTAGAGAACTTGTATGTTAAGCTTTTTCTACACTGTAGTTATAATCTGTAAGGGGAAGGACCTTGCTAAAACATCTTACAATTAGAATACCTTCTCAACCTTAAACAAAAAATATCAATTTTGAGAAGAAGATTCCCAGCTTTGCCCTTATTGTTGTTATTCTTGGTCCAGGATGATGATGAATAGGCATTGGAAAGGGACGAGAATAGTTAGGTGCCATTCACAGAGAACTTGTAAAACAATTTGCATTAATAGCAAACTACACACTTTATACCAACAACACATAAAGCTTACTCAGAATATAAAATACATGTGGGAGATAGAATCATGGAATGTTAAGGGGCTGCAAACAAAAGAAAAAAGGAATCTCTTTCTATGCCTCACTTATAAAACTAAAGCCAACATAATCCTAATTCAGGAATCATACTTAGCTATGTAACAATGGACAAAAATTGGAGAAAAAAAATGGATAAGATAAATAGCATCATCCAGGGAAAAATCAAACAGTGTGAGGGTAGCAATAATAATTAAAAAAGACTTACAGAATAAGATTTTTAAAACTGATGCTGATAAAAACGGAAGATGGTGTTATATAATCTATAAAAACCCTGCCACCCCAAAACCTGTTGTGGTGCTCAACATATACGCACAATGTAGAAATCAACATTTTTTTATGTCCCTGTATACCATCCTAATACAATTTAAAGATAACTATATAATAATTGGTGGAGACTGGAACTCCTATCAAAATCCAGGCACAGATAGGTCTAACCTGAATAAGGTATACAATAAACAGGCTACACTAACACTTAAGAGAATATAAACAAAACTTCAAACTTTTTGATCCCTTCAAATATGCTGGAACAACAACAAAATAGGAAATTTCACATTCTGCTCACATTGCCACAAAATACGGTCGAGAATTGTTTTTTTTTTTTCCTAATTTCAGACATATTCTCGAATATGAATATAACAAGCTATACACATACTAGATTTTTCTCGGACCATTCTAAAATCACACTAAACATTTGCTGGGATGATAAACATTACCAAACTAATAAGGGCTATAATTGGTCCCTGAATCCCAACCTATTTACAAAACAGGATGTGGTGGAAGGTATTGTTACTTTGTTGAAATCACTAATGACTAATTTATTAGACTCTCAAACACCAAAAGACCTTGAATGGGCGTCTACAAAAGAAAAAAATAAGAGGATTCCTTATTAGCAAGGCAACATACTATAAAAAACTACAAATAAAATATGAATTATCTTTAAAGAAAAGATAAAAAAATAGAAAAATAATTGCAGAACGACTTTAACAACACACTGAAGAACTACTATTAAAAACACAAATAGATCTATATTTAATGGAAGCAAGGACCCTATCATTCCATGAAACTACAAACTTGGCTAAATATGCAGAGGGTTTACAAGTTCCATTCAGAGTACTAAGTTAATTGCACTCCACATATCTATACCTACTATGACAGAAATTAATTACTTAGATAAATTGTATACTAGTAATAAAGGCATTATAAGCCTATTTGAACAAATCTATACACAGATTTATGGAGAACACATTTTGCCAACTTAAGAAGAAGATAGGATATTCTTCCTACAAAATATAGCATTCCCTAAACTAGATACTAACCAACAGAAAATACTATCGGACCCAATCTCACTAAATGAAATCACTAACACTATTAAAAAATTAAAATCATATAAAGCCCCTGGTCTGGATGGCCTCATATCAGAATTTTAGAAATGTTTTGCCCCACTAATTGCTAAAATATTATACCATGTATTAAACTGCATTATAAATAATAGAATCAGTGATATCCACTTCAATGCTTCGAAAACCATTTTTATATTGAAAGAACAGTCAGACCCTAAAGACACACAGGGTAGCTGCAAACCCATATCACTATTAAACCTAGACGTCAAAATCCTCTCATCAATGCTAGCAAATAGAAATTTCCTCAGCACATATTCTGTGAGTAAGTTGTTTTATCAATGTGAAACTTTGCACAATTACAGTTTAACACGTGATCATGTAGTTGTTAGAGATCGTATACATGCCAGTTTGAAGGCCTCAGTACAGGTGGGCCTTGATTAGTTTAATTGCTCTTGTTATCATATGTATGCTTTAGTGGTAATGGGTGTAGACATTTTTATTCGGGGTATGACACTTCACAAAATGTAAAACTGCTACATGCAGCAGCAGCATTATGTAACACAGGTGGACATTAACCAGGCTAGGCAAATTGTGTTATAGCTTAGGTAACAATACTGTGACTGCATGTTGCTAGCTACTATACAGACTGATATGTAATCCACACCCAAAAACAATAATTTCATTATTTTGTACAGCATATAAACTAGTAGGACACGAGCAGAACATGTCTGTGTAGCAGCCTGACAAAATCTGCAGCTGAAACACTCATCTTTTTACCACTAGAGAGATACCTGTTTTGTGCATGCAGGTTATCTTCCCTAGGTAGGGTTATGCCCCCTTCTGCACTCATTGTCCCTGTCCATATACTTAGTCAGAGTAACTGTCTATGCAAGCAACCCTATAAAGTAAATTGTATGCCATGTACAAGGTCAGCCACTACCAATTATAACAAAGGTGATACTTGACAATAATGCTTTGTTGAGGACCACTTACTGATGTCAATTGCTGGCTGGACATGCCATGTATACTGTCCAGTGTTTTTTTTTTGGGGGGGATACAGATTACAACAGGTATATGAATAGTGTCTATATGTATGCAGGTATGCATGTGCGTTACACATAGGCCAAAAGATTGGATTAGGCAATGTGTATAAAATGCACTGATGTGCATATTCTCATTTAAGTTATTCCTCCCTCATGTAGCATTATGCTTGCCAAACACGAGCCACAAAAATGCAAGTTTTTCCATGCAGAGAATGAACACTTGTTGCAGGCCTGCCATCTCAGCAGTCAGTACAAGGTCATTCATGATAAATCTGAATCGCACTATCACAGCTGTATCTGGCTTGATGTGGTCAGTAATATACACTCTGTGATTATATATGTTGGTTTCCAAGACAGAAACTACAATCAAGTCAGATGTGAGACCACTGGCCTGATGCTGACCTCTGAAGAGCATGCTTCCTGCCTGTCATAATAGCTTAGGAAAATGAAATGGTTTTCGTCAGCAGAATTGCCATTAACAGACAAAGAGAAATGCTTTGCTTCTGTCCATTAGTTGTCAGAGTCATCCATAGGTGATGTCCTTGAAACTGGAACAGAACTGCAGTGGGTTTCAAGAATCTCTGCTGCCAGTTCTTTTACTTGTTTGTCATATTTTTGTGACTACAGCTACTTTAGACTTGTAGACTACAGGCCTGCTCTGTGTTTTAAATCTCACTAATGTAAATGCTGCACTGTGTACTTTATGCCCGGTTCAACTAATTTTGTGATTACGGCTATTTAGTATTGTTGACTAGATGCCTGCTGTGTGTTTTAGAACTCACTAATGTAAATGCTGACCTGTATACATTATGTCTGATTCAACTACAGCTACTAAGATTTGTTTTAAAACTCACTTATTATAAATGCTGCACTGTATACTTTCATGCCTGGTTCATGTACAGTAACTTTAACTATCTTACTATGGACCAAGCTATCTTGATGTGAGTTTTATCCATTGGTTAATGCATTTGTTTGCTTACTGTTTTCCCTGCTTTAGTAACAACTTTTTACTTGTCACACATTTCAAATATGCTGTAGTTATACAATGCTCACTGCAACAGGTGTATAGTCTGCTGTCTAGCTGTGACTGTGTGTTCTGCTATGTTCAGAGGAATGTATCACTTTTTCACCCTGATTACACATCTGTATTAACTTTTTTTCTAAGTATATTTATTAACTGTAGCAGCGTTTTAAAGCTAAATTTTGTGTAGCATTGCATTTGTACTACTGTGCTAGAGTGAATGCAGATGTGGTCGTCTTAACAGTTTGTGTTTATATTGTTTGAGTTTCTCTTTCTGTCCTCTCTAAAATACCTCCATCTATCTTTTGTGTGGTAACCCCATATTTGGTAACAATTTTTATTATTTTCTCTCTCCTCAGCTATCGGACAAGTTTGTCTTTTTCATCTTCATACTGACAGCGTACTGTTAAAAGTCCTGCATGCTGCATTAAACGGTTGCAACGAAACTCGCTTATCACACAGCTCTGTTCTCTTACCTTGCAGTATCGCCTTATCTGCAGAGTATGTGGCTTAGTTTTTACATCTTACAATATACTTATTTAAGGCATTATCTACTGTACTCTCTAGCAAGTTGGTATGCTGTAATGTAACTTTGCAGGAAGGACCCCCCCCCCAATTCTCCCATTTCTTAATAGACTGCCTGTTAGTTTCAACAAATTTATGTCTATTACATGCTGGACTCTAGCCTGTGTTAAGCTATTTCTTACACAGTCTCTTTTAAGTTATTTCTTACCTGATAGTACTTTACAACAAAACCTCCTATTCTTACTATGAACAGTACATAGCCTTATTCTTTTAGAGTTTTTAGTGATTGTGCTTGACTCTGGGCTTGGCTCTAGACACACCTACATAGAGTGCTGTAAACTCGCATAACCCCCATCCCACCAATTAGATCTCTGCAGGAGTTGATATTACCTACTGGGACTCCAGGCCCCATTTTCACACTGTTTTCTTCCTTGCTGCTGACTCCTTAACTGTGTTCCCTCAGCTTGCTCTATAAGTTCGTTTACTTGTTTACCTGTTTTGTTCTGCTCTTCTCCCGACAGCTGCACATGTAATTATCCCTTCCCACTATGGTCCAGGAAATAACCCCTAAAGGACTTCCATTATGGGACACTACCACAACCTTCTAAGGAACTTCCAAACTATAACCCCATCAGGATAAAATATAAAGTGTATGTATTGCAGTGTTTTACTAGTGCTCACCATCGTTGTGCCTGTGCTTTACCCCGCAGTTACCAAGCAGCCTACAGCGGTCCTTAACTCCCTTACCTCCTATGCTACCTCAAATATATTTTTACCACTAGGTGGCACTGCTCTCCCACTTACTGATTAAGATCTCCTAAATCTGTTTTCCTTCTCTACCAAGCTATCCCCCACTCCCATTCATATTTGCCCCACTGGCCTGCTTTCACTTGACTTGAGCTGTATTTCACCACCTTACTCCCCTCAGCCTCATTTCCCCTTGCTGTCCCTGTACATCATTCACAAAGTACACTTTTCTGCTTCAGCTGGCTGATTGGTTTCAGTCAGCCATCTTCTCTTTAGCATTTCCCACTCCATTCCCCCTACGGGCTCACTCCGCTCCTCTACCCTGCACTCAATTCCCACCCACCCCAGTACTCCTACCTTTATTGGAACCCTAACCCCCTCCCTCTCTCTATCAACCAATCACCTCCTTCACAGCCCCACTCCCATTTTCTCTCTATCAACCAATCACCTCCTACACAGTCCTACCCCACTTTTCTCTCTGTCAACCAATCAACTCTTCTACAGCCCCACCCCCCTTTTCCTCCACCTGCCTATCTCAGTCAGTCCTCCTCTCCCAGCTAACTCCCTAATTCATCTCCCACTACTATATGTTTAGACTTATCCGGCATGCCTGGACTTCTACCTCAAAACATTCTCACCCCCAACTATCTGCATTTTAGTCTTACTCCCTTTATATCTCACTACCTCCTTCTCCTACCACCTACTCCACCCACCTTTCCTATCCTATCCCCCCACTCCCAACCTCCTTTCTTATCACTCAAAAACACACTTCCACAACATATCTGCCTCACTAGTTCAAACCAACCCACTTCACTACTTCAAAATAAAATGATTTCCCTCCTCAACTAAGTACTACACTCCAAAGCTAATACTTTATTTCCCACAACTACTAAACACCAAATCAAAAATACTACTACCCTTCCTCAATTACCTCTGCTTAGCTGGAGACATACATCCAAATCCTGGACCAAACACTACCTGTAATGCTAATCCCCCACCTCAAACTATAAAGCTAACCATAAATACCTCAAATTCTTCACCATTAATGCACAATGTTTAAGAAATAAAGTAACCCAATTCCATGCCTGGTTGAACTACAACCAACCCGATATTGTAGCCATTTCAGAAACATGGCTAAAACCTCACATTAGTGACTCTGAAATCCTTTCTCCTGGATGCCAATCCCTCAGACATGACTGCCCAAACAGGAAAGGTGGTGGGGTAGCCTTAATCTACTCTAGCCTACTATCCATCACTCCATACCCTAATCCTATCCCCACATTCAATAATGCAGAACTAGTAACAGGCCTGCTAAAAGTAAATAACCACAAAAGCATTTGTATCATTGCTCTCTATATCCCCCCTGGTAACACCACCACTATTCTGGAGAACATACTCCTCTGTACCTCGACCAATATTAAGCAGGAGACCTATATACTTGGAGATGTAAACATTGATTGGAATAAAATCAATAACCCCAATCCCATCATATCCATCAATCTATTTAATTATACACAAATTACTAACTCCATCACCAGGCCCAATAAAACAAACCCCCCAGGTACCACGCTAGACTGGAACCTAGCTTCCCATCCCAATAAAATCTTAAATTCTGGCATCACACCCGACCCTGTAGGAGACCACTTGCCAGCATTTATCTACCGAGCTACCCTATCCTCTCCTCACCTACACCAAGTCATCCACACAAGTAACCTCACAAACTTTGACCCAACTACCTTCTCTAACTCCCTGAAACAAACAAACAAACTGGAACCCACTAAAACCCCTTCCACTAGATAATGCTGTACAATTTTTCAGCTCCTCCTTCTTAAACATCCTCAACTCCCTAGCTCCACCAATAACAAAAAGAGTAAAAATCAAATCCACCCCTTGGCTAACCAAAGATACCAAAAAACTTATGCTACAAAGAGACAAATCCTGGAAAACATACCATCAAAACAAGCAGCCTGAAACTTTTCTTAAATATAAACAACTCCGCAACCTTGCTAAAAAACAAATCATCAGAGACAAAAAGTCCCACTATATTAAACTACAGTCTAACCAATGTAAAAGCCCAAAACAATTCCTGAACTCCATTAATTCTCTTCTCAACCCAGGTACCAAAAGCAACCCCTGCCCTGACACCAGCAAATCTGACCCTGAAATAGGCCCTCTATTCAACTCCTTCTTCACTAACCCCATAGCTGTATTGACCAAAACCTTCCCTAACAATAACCCCTCCCCTCAATCCACACTTTCGTCACCACCACCACCTACAACGCCCTCCACCCCCAACCTTCTGCCTATATTCAACCTTAAAACCATCTCAACATTCTATATAAAAACAATTACTCTCTAAATTAAAACCTTGCTCCAATGCCCCTGACAATATCCCATCCTCCTTCCTAAAGATAGCCACAGATGGTATTGCTCTTCCCATTAGCATCCTGATCAATAGATCCATGCTAGAATCTTATGTTCCCAAACTATGGTGCACTGCCTTTATTCTACCTCTCCATAAAGGAGACAAAAATAATAACTTCTCCAACTTCTGCCCCCATAGCCATCTTCTCCCCAATTTCCAAACTACTAGAAAAATGCATTCACATTCAGCTCATGCCATTCTTAGACAATAACCAACTAATCACTCCAACCCAACACAGCTTCTGTCCAGGCCATAGTACGACCACTGCACTTCTCTCCTTCCTAGAGACAAAAAAGTTTGTGCAGGGCACTGGAAAAATAGTTTCTACTGTTCTTCTAGATCTGTCCAAGGCATTCAATACCATCTCTCACACCCATCTCCTAAACCATCTCTCCAACCTTAATCTCTCCCAGAATACCATATCCTGGTTCTCTAGCTACCTCTCAAATAGATCTCAAGCTGAAAAATGGGGGACAGGCACCTCAACCTTCCTTCCCACCCCCACTGGGTTTCCCCAGGGATCCATACTTGGTCCACTGCTGTTTAACATCTTTATTAACAATTTCCACAAAGCCATACCCAATACCAAAACTGTACAATATGGAGACGATTCCACATTAATCTGCAGTGCAACCAACTTTCCAGATCTTCAGACACTTACCCAACCTGCTTTCTCCACCACTGAAAATTGGATGCTTCAGAATCACCTCTCACTAAATGCCAATAAAAACAAAATAATATTATTCTCTCCCTCAAAAGCTTCCCCTCTTGATAAAAACTCATTCCAAATCATTAGCCAAAACAACTCCAATATAGAGGTTGTTCCCTTTGCCAAACTACTTGGGGTCACTGTTGATGAACACCTGAAATTCGACACTCACGTCCTGCAAAACATTAAGAAAATCCATATAGAATTTGGTATGCTATACAGGAACATCCAATTTCTCTATCCTTCCACCAGACAAACGCTTGCCACTACCTATCTACTCCCCTCAATAATGTATGGCGCTCTTCTATTAACTAACTTATCTGCCACACTCACTTAAAAATTGGAAGTCTGTTATAATAAGATTTCTAAATTTGTCACCAAAGCCAAATACTCCTCCCATCACTGTATTGCCCTTAATTTGTTACACTGGCTTGAACTCTCCAACCATCTAGACTATGTTCAGATTACCACAGCCCACAAACTAAACTTTCAACCCTCTAAGTGCCCTGCTCTATGAAAAATTGTTTTCCCTTACACCCCTCAGAGAACTCTCAGATCTATTCACCAGAACCTAATCTGTGTCCGAAAACCCAATTGCCCTGCTGGTCAACTCCTGCTATCCTTTTCCTTAGCAAAAAAAAAATGGAATTATCTTCCTTCATCTCTAAGGACCTGTGCACACTTTGAAAACTTTAAATCTCAGTTACATTCCTACTTTTACTCTAACAGAAAATGCAACTGCATTCTCCCCACCTAGTCCTATAATTCTCTCTCCACCTCTAAATCCCTCTCCAGCTATGATAACTAGCCTGTCTAGCTATGATCTATAGGCTACCATACACATGTACATATTGTAAATATCAAATTTGTACCATGTACCTAAGAATTTACACCTGCTTTCTAACATGAAATGTAACTGTAAATTGTTCATTAATAATATTGTGTCTGTATCTAAAGGTAACATGCACCTAAGAAATTACACCTGCTCTCTAGCATGAAACATAACTGTAAATTGTTCTTTTTTTCTATATTTTATCTGTATCTACAATTTGTAACATGGAACTTTTCTCCCCGGGCCTCCACTGAAAACGGGCTCCCTGAGCCCAGTGGACATCCCCGGTCATCAAACTGGAAATAAATAAATAAATAAAGGTGTGTGTAACTATTATGTTTTAGGAAACTACATAGATGTGCGTGATTGTTATGTTTTAGGATAGTAGATACGTGTGTGTGTGACTGTTATGTTTTAGGATACTACATAGGTGTGCGTGACTATTATGTTTTAGGATACTACATAGGTGTGCATGAATTTTATTTTTTAGGATAGTATATAGGTGTGTGTGACTGTTATGTTTTAGGATACTGCATAGGCGTGCATAACTGTTATGTTTTAGGATAGTACATAGGTGTGCAAGACTGTTATGTTTTAGCCCTAATGGGACTGCTGCATATCTGCAAGTCAAGCTCCACTCGAGTAACCTGCACGCGCGACCTCAACCTGGTCTGTGACATCAATAGGACTTGTTGGGGGGACAGATGTGTGTCCCAGAGACTCCCCCTTTTGTGGAATAAACTCCCTCTTCATGTAAAGCAGAGTATCTCATTAAACCTTTTTAAGCGCAACCTGGATAACTGGATGGGGAACAGAAAATACACCCCTGGGACTCCCCCTGTGTACAGCTGGACAGTGGCATAGGGTACTAATTTGTTGGAACATAGGCTAAATTCTTGGCTAGGCTTGTAAGGGTCTCAGGGTCAATAGCCTACTAACTTCCTATGATCCTATGACTGTTATGTTTCAGGATAGTATATAGGTGTGCATGACTGTTATGTTTTAGCTTAGTACATACTGTGTAAATGTTATCTATACTACAAATCGCTTGTTCTATCCATTTCATAGGTAAGAACATCCAAGCTTCAGACTATAAGATCACTTCTACAAGATAAGGTGTCCTGTAATATATCCTAGCATTATACTCAGTAGTTTTCATTCATTCAATCGCATTAAAGTTAACAGTAATGGGCCTTACTTATTTTTGGATATTGAGGGTTCTTCTCTTTGTTATCTTCACGGGCAATGTCTTATCAGGCTTCTTAACCATGTGTACAACCTGATATCAGGCATGACTGAGACTGTACAGTGATGGTAGTGTATATCTGGAATGGCCTGAGGGAGCAGAGGTAGTGCTTTATACAGGAAATGTGAAATCTACATCCCAACCCAGACCACTGGACATATCCTCTCTGCTTGTTGAGACCACCACAGAGTCACAAGAAGACACTGAAGGACAGGGAGTCACAGGAAGATTTAGCCAAAAAGGCACATCTTCCCCTGTGATGCAGTCACCCTTGGATGCCACCAGCTTTATTGAGAATTTAGAAATCAGGGAGATCATCATGCTCATGGCTATAGATGCCATGGAAAATGGACCATCCTAAGCTGTATCTTTGTGACTCAGTCAATCTGCAGGGTCATTATAGAATGACATGTTAATAACACCTCATTCTTTGTTGATAACATACATGTTTTACAAGATGTGCAAGATGACCTGAGGGACTGCATATCCTGTATGTGTGACCTGATGGACGTGTTCCATAGGCAGTATGCTGGACATATTCTAGTTGACACTCTATCTCTACCTAAAGTGTTCAAGGGCATAATGGAAGAGATGACCTAGATTGGGTACACAGTATGTCACTAGTTCCACCAACTATCCAGTATGGAAATTAGTATGGTCAGACATGGACATCTATGAGGGCATTGAGGTTGTGACACAGAATTGCATGTAATGGGCCATCGCTTGGATTCATGTACTGTGACTTTCTCTCGGCAACATATAGATAGTGCCTATGACCCTCCCTGAAGAAGGTGCTGTCATGGATGGAGGCATCCAGGGAATGCACCCAAATTTCCCGTGGGTGCCCTTGACCTGATTGTTGGAGCTCATCACAATGTTGCATCATCCACTAAGGCTGTGTCCCAGGAGACACACATACATATATGGCTCCATCGCCCACTTCCAAACGCATGCATGCAAAAAGAGTAACAACACTCTCTTCCTGCCCATGTACCTTAGGTTCCACACAAATCTGATACATGCCATAGATAAGCACCAGGTTAATATCAGTCATATCATCATACTCACAATTTCATGTAGATGATGCTACACATGTGTTCGCCATCCATCAATGCAAATGATGATCAGAATTTATTACAGTGAACACAGTCAGATTCACGCCTCACCCCCACTCTTCCACTGGGGGGGGGGGGAAACACTTTACTGTAACAAGTAGATGGTTTTGAAAGAGATTTCCTTTTTTTTGCTTTTAAACTGTAACAAACTGCTTGTTACATACAGTTTAGACCACAGAAGTAGTGCTACAGCACTCAAGATTGACTGTATATGCAATACCAGCTTTTATTGCATAAAAGGGAGATCCAGATCTAATTGCCCCTCTTGCCACACCCTAACTATGATGCCGATAATAATAATGGTGCCCTGCCTTCTTTTTTTTTTTTTTTTTTTGCTTGCATAGCTTTTGATGCACAGTGTGGCCAGCTGATGTATGTATGATCACAGCCTCATTGTAGGTTTGCATGCACAGCATAGTGTTTTAATCTGGCCCGTAGTTATGACCCAGTACCATGGCATGCTATCCCTGTCTTTGTCTGGCATAGTCCTGGTCTGCTGCCTGCTCCTCCACAGACAGCACACTGAGCTTGAACTGCACTGTCTGGTGTTGTGGATCTTCTTCATGGATCTGCATTGCATACCACATGACTACCTGTTGTAAATATTTACTAAACATCATCCCATGTAACATACCTCAGACAGAACATGTCTTAGGATATTTGCCATAGTCTTACAGCAGAGTACCACCTGGTATTTCTAGGCAGTAAACGTGAGCCTTCAACAGGCCAAATACATGTTTGACAATGACCAGGGTTTGTGAAGGGGACTGTTGTAGCTATTGTCTGCCACAGTCTGTAGATTTCTAATATGTGTCAGCATGGATGACTGTAGGGCATATCTAGCATCACAGTAAGATGCTCCTGGGAAAAATCGCTCTGCACAAACTACTGATGTAGGTTGCATCTGTGCCATATGTGGGAGATATAGTTACTCCCTGGGTGGCCAGCAGACACATTGCAGATTACACCATGCATTACAGTTCACCTGATAGCTGACAGAGTGGTAAGCTTTAAAATAACATACCCTCTTCCCTGCTCACCATTTAGGGCCATTGTTAAGAAATTGGGTTTAGTCTATGACCCAGTAAATGGGTTATGTTATAAAAAAACCCACATGTTGACAACTCTCTCTCTCCTCTGTGGTATGAAGAAACCACATATGCTCACCCACATAGAGTAGCTTGGCATTGAGGAAATGGTGGGGTATCCTTGCGACAGATGCCTGGTATACCACTACCATGTCCCACATCAGTTGCTGAGATGTACCTGTACCTAGTACTCTCAAAGCCATACATACTTTGACATCCACATTGACTGGGTGTCTATGAATCCCATGGACCAGCAAATAAGGATAACACATCTCAACCAGCACTTGCATTTTGTGGCTGTGTACACATGGTAATGGTCCACTATTTCAGTGTTGTAAAAGACAAGAAATGTTTGGTGCAAATGAGTGATGCTGCCCCTCTGATGGTGATGATGTACAGCATTATGACTACCAGTGAGAAGTACAGCTGGCTTCATATTGAAATATCTATTCTCAAAATGCCAAGTGCCAAAAAGCAAGAAAAAATGACCAAAATCACAGGAAAAGAGCGATTTTCACGAATCTAGAAAATCTCTCTTCTCCTTACAACTTCTTTTTGCAGGAGGTACAAGCCCCACTGCACCCCTGTATGTAGGGGTAACCTCCCCATGAACGTATATATATCATCTCTGAGATTGCCATACTTTGGAGAAAAGGGAATATTCTCAGAAATGGCATCTCGGACTTAGTATATGTAAGTCCGTTCTTTTGGCTATTCAGTCTCCATATTTTGGGACTCACGCTAGAAGTTCTCAACATTTCAAATGGTTACCATACAGTCTCTTGCATTTATAGGTTTATCAGTGCTGTGACTATCCCATACTTTTTTGCATGATTTACCTCCTATAACTCCAGATTTTTACTGTTTTCAGTTGCTCTGGAACTAGCACATATAATCACTCTGCCATATTTTTTACCCTAATTTGCATCTGCAGAGTTCTTCCTTTTAATAATGTTGCTCATTATCATGTCACAATACTGATATTAGCACACTATGTGATTCTCTGGATCTCTTAGCCTTCCCTGTTCATTCTCTGTGTGTTTCTGAACCCCATACACTGTGCATGGCCATGCATCATGCACAGTTACCTACTGCGATGTGGAAAATGTTTCTGCATTACAGGTTACACTTTTAGTTTTACATCTTATTCAAGCACTGGCTATTCCATGTTGGATAAATGCATGAGGTAAAGCAGAAAGTAGTATACAACCTTAGAAAAATAATAGCCATACTGCATAATGACAAGGACAGTTGCACCCTGCTGTGCCTCAGAAATAAAAGACAGTTAGGGCAGTGTGCATGAAATATACTCGAGTCTTTATGAACACAATAAGCCAACAAGGCAGAAATGTTGCTGTATTGAACACATAAAAGTCAGTTTGAGACTATAGTATTTAATTTTGTTCATTTATTCTGTCTTGTGTTCACAGGTCCCCTGAAATATATGGTGAATAATAGATTTAAAACTTCTCTTCATTGTAAGAAAAACCTTGCTGCAGGGTAAAATGTTTCAGTACTGTACAAACAGAGATTTAAGTGATGTGAGAACCTGATCTCACATCCAGCAAGCAGACTGTGATGTTTGATATAATTGTTTTGATATCTAAGAGCACAGCAGGGTATTATTGTTATAACTTTTTAAACTTTCAGTTCTTGAAGCAAGCATATAAATGTGTTGCAGACAATGTATTCATAACTAAAATTAAGTTTATGCTTAATATACTCAAGTAACAACTTATACTATGTGTAGTTTGCAGACAGTGAAAAACACACACAGCCATTATAAGGAGTTAAAAAAAGTCCTTCTGTTATGTTGGTAAATCCCAGGAGGAGTATGGGAAAAACTAGCAAATGTAAAGATAGGTATGAGCCTCAGGTAAAATACCGCAAGTAATCCACTCACACGGTGATGTTCTTCTCTAGAGTTTGAATCATTTTTGTATGTGGTATTCTCTGATTTTTTTTTCAATCATTTTTATATAGGTACATGAGATATCAGCCCTTGGTTATTTCAGATAGGAACATTATCATGCCCTTGGTTATGCAATATACAGTTATTGTACAAGATATACAGAAATGGTCAGCTAAATCTTAAAAGGGGAAAAAGTATCACTTAGGAAGTGTGGAAGACAGAGAAGAACTCATTTTTGGAACTAATGACATCTTCACCTTATCTGATGATGTGAAAGGAGTATTCTCCAACTATTATCATCTTCTTTACATTTTATGTATTTATTTACTGCATTAAGCTGCTCACATCTAGAAACTGCTTTTTATTTAAAATTATATGTTACAGAATGTAGGTGACTTTTAGGATGCAGCACAGATTTTAATAACTTTAGTCATACCTTGCACATGCGCATAATGTGCGCACACACGCATACACACACACATGCATACAAAAACACGCGCGCACACACCACAGAAACACACACACACACACACACACACACACACACACACACACACACACACACACACACACACACAAACACACATGCAAACATGCACATACATACACACCCACAAAGGCACACAGGCATAGGTGCACACTCACAATGCACATATGCCTGTACTTAAGGATATGAACATATATTTGCATCAAAAATTAGATGTCTCTTTATGTCTTGAAATAAGCATGCCCAGCAACAAGTATCTTTTCAGCTGAATACCTTGATACATCTCCTTATGTTGGCCACAAAAGATCAGTGAGTGAAAAATCCAACAAGTGGCATCACCAGTCCATGAGTGTATTAGAAAATCACATTGCTCAAGTACAAATCTTGGCTCCAAGATGGTGTCTGTGTCAAATGACCTGTTTGGCAAGTGATTATTTGATTGCCTTTCATTGTTTTATATTTATATATTTAATGAGTTTATCATGTTTTTTTTGGGTCCTGTTGGACCTGTAAAGGTGAAGAGGGAGATAGTAGCATAAGTAATGTTTATGTTTATTTCCTTACTTTTATTTATGTTTTGTTAATAGGGCTGTTCACTGCTTTAGGTCTGAATTTCATTGTGGGACTGATGACTAAAGCTTGAAAAGAAATGAGGAACACACTGACAGACAACTGAAGACAATGATAGTTTACAGAATTGTATATAGGAGTGAAACTGTCAGCATACAGTAGATAACAGAAAGCTGTCATTTTGTGGCTACCCTACAAAATGAGTATGATATAAATGGACATGTCTATGTTGACAATGAGAAATGAACAGCTATATGCAAGAACTATAGTAAATAAAGCATTAAATTCACAGAAAAAAGAAACAGTGAGCTCAGCACATTATATGTCTACAAAATGAGACATAAGGCAAACACAACAATGTGATAAAACATGAGGGCTGAGCTGAGAGTGAAACTGTTAGTTAAAAACCTTTATAATATACACTGTTGGTACCAGTTGACCAGACTAAGAATGAGGGAGTAGGAAGTGATTTTTAAGATAAAAGGTATGCATGAGGTATGAGTAGAATTAATAATTCAAATCTGTGGAGGAACGGTAGTCAAACTATCTTTTTGTACTCATCATAGAAAGGCTTTATGGAAGGGCCTAGTAGTGCAAATCTGGCATATTTGTTGTAAACTTGTAAGTTTGGAGGTCTTGCTTGACAAAATACTTTATGGTATAACAATGCCAGAACAGAACAGAAAATGTTTCAGGCCACAGTCAATATTAAAATATGTGTTGTTAAATGTCTCAGAATGCATATTGTTAAAGCACTGTCAGTGCAATTTAAAGGAGGGAATCCCTTTAAAGCAAGGAATCTACCTTTTTAAGCAAGACCAAAGAATAAATAGTGGACTAAGAAGGATTCAGGAGATACATCAACCTTTGGAAATTAAGGGGGTGGCAGTGGAAAGAGTCAAAAACACCAAGCTCTTGGGGTGCACATCTCAGATAACCTATCCTGGTCAAGTCATATTAGCCACACAGTGAAGAAGGCACAACATCTGCACTTCCTATGGAAACTGAGGAAAGCAAACCTGTCTCAGTCCATCCTCAAAGCCTTCTACAATGAGACCATTGAGAGCACCCTCTCAAATAATATTATAGTTTGGTATGGTAGCTGCAAAGCATCTGACTGCAAAGCTCTCTTGAGGGTAGTGAGGACAGTGGAAAAAGTCATTGGTTTCTCACTACCATCCATGGATGATCTGCATGAGACTCAGTGTGTGGGAAGGGCTAGGAAGATAATCGTTGATCCCACTCACCCTGCTCATGGCAGGTACTTCTGCCTTTCCTCAGGCAGGTGGTATCTCAGCTTACACTGCAAAACATCTAGACTGAACAGGAGCTTCTTTCCTCTATCCATAAAGCTGCTGAACTTGAATGCCAGGCATGACAGTGAATAATTAAATCAATATGCCACTTGCTATGACATATCAGCTA
Organism: Protopterus annectens; assembly: GCF_019279795.1. Classification (NCBI taxonomy): domain Eukaryota; kingdom Metazoa; phylum Chordata; order Ceratodontiformes; family Protopteridae; genus Protopterus; species Protopterus annectens. Next base: position 1,501,314,108 of record NC_056728.1, read on the forward strand.
TAGTAATCACTCTGGCAAATTGTTTCAATAACTGGTACAGTTAACTTGATTTCTTATGCAATTATTTCCTGAGTGTGCAACAGTCAGGAGTAAGTCACCACACCTTACATGTACAATATGAACATCAGCATATATCAAACTACAAGTGATGAAGTGCAATATTCTAAGCAATCACAATGTGAAGTTATAGTCTTGCAATACCTACTAGTACAATATTGTCTAATATCTTCCTGTCCAATTGTGGTAATTTATTGTATTCTTAATATTTTAATTATTACTGTATGTGCATTAGTCTTATTGTCATTCAAACTATGCGTTTATTTTTATGTCTTGCCCGGGGACCAAAGCAACATAATTTCATTTATCTTACACTGCTATGTATATCTGATCGACAATAAAGTTTACTTTGACTTTCACATTTCTTACAATGATGTTGTTATTGTAACATAGAAGGATATAAAACTGCGGCTTAATACTTCATTGGGTGCAACTGGTCCATACTGTCACTTCCTGATTTATCATGGTGGCTAGATTTGCCAGTTTTTACTGTGTATCACCATAATGGAAAAACATCATTCTATACATCCACACAACAGGCCACCCTAATGCAATAAGCAGATGATTCCACTTTCATTCGCACATTTGACAACTTCCAAGAAATTACTCAGGAAGCTTTAACAGCCACTGAAACATGGCGTCATAACTCACAACACATATTCAACCCCAAAAAGACCAAACTACTACTTTTATCCCCAAATCCCTCTCTCATGAAAAAATAAAATATAAAATCCTCTCTATTGATAATACAACCATTGAAATCACCTCTCATACCAAATTATTAGGGGGGATAGGGGATGATAAGCTTACATTCAACCTGCATATACAATAATTGCATAAGAAAAATTCATCAATAACTTGAAATGCTTTACAATGCCAAAACTGTTCTCAGTGACAAAACTAAAATTACACTTGCCAGCACTTATATCTTCCCGCACTTCTCTGTGGTGCTCTGATCCACATTAACCTCCAGGCTTCACAAAAGTTAAAACTTGAACAATGCTATAACAAAGTTGCTAAATTTGCAGCAAATACCCCTTTCAGAACCCACCTCTGTATAGCACTAAGAAGCCTAAATTGGTTAGAACTGCCTCATCAACTAACATACACATAGCTTCTCACCAACTGTAAAAGTATCCAGCATCCATCTGCTTGTCCAGCACCAAGAAACATTTTCAACAACTATGTCCCCAGTCAGTTGTGATCCAGTGACAGTGGCGGCTGGTGACTTCAAATCAAAGAGGGGCTGCAGGAGACAGCTGAATGGGTGGGGTCAATGGGAGGGGGTGTGACCAACTAGAAAGGGGAGGAGCTATGCTCAAAACCACAAAAACTAACTAAATACACTGCCCTGGGTGCCAAACCGTATTTATGAGAGTCCAGTCAAGACAAAATGAAGTGTAGAAGAATAAAAATGCTTCAATGCATTGGCTGCTTGACAGCTTACTTAATATCTAGATGGAAACAAAAAGGTTGTGAGGCATGAAAAAATAAATTAGTTTTTAAATACATTAATGGAATGCCAGTCAAAATCAAGTATAAGAAAAACAAGCAGCACTCAACTCAAACCACTTCTTGCACTGCAGTTCTAATTATAATTTATATTCAGCTTTATTAAAGTACCAAGTAACACGCTGAAAGTAGAAATCTCTGATGCTCCCACTTGTAAAAATGTTTCTTATCCAAAAAAAGACCTGCTGCCTGACAACTATCTACTTGTTTCATGGAGAAAACATGATCAAAGTAAAAAATGAAAAGCAAACAAGAAATAAGCTCAAGATACATTGCTTAAAAGGATTACTGTACAGGTTATGGACCACACAACTGGCATTCTGTTTAGTTTATGGGTAAAGCCTGCAAAGATGACTGGAAGTCTCCAAGTGTAATGAGCTTCTTAAAATAAGGTAATCCTGTCCTTTATTACAAATACTGTCATATGCATTTCAATACCCGAGGCTTATACATTATCTAGTTAAGTATTCTCTACATGGCAACAACAGAAAGGCTTTCAAAGTTGGCAATTCTTGAACAGTATGCTTATTAAAGCTTATTTGCATCTTACGATCTCAGCCAAGCTTACCTGATGGTCATTAAAGTATTGCTACTTAAACACAGAGCAACAGGCACTTTGAGTAATAAGCATAAATCAACAGTACAAAAATATGACAGAAACCAGACCATTCTGCAAACATCAAGGACAGATGAAAAGCCACTCTAGTACTTGTGTCTACCTTGGATGGGGGGGATACTCTTCACATTTACACTGCATAACTACTTCTTGCCTTGCTTCGACACATCCAAAGTCACTACATGGGGGAGTGGGGTGCAACAATTATGTCACAATTTGAAATGTCTCTGGCTGACTGTGATGGCCCTGACACATTTGTCATACCTCTCAACCTCAGAGCAAGAAATCTGGACAAAGCCATACAAAGAAGTGGGAGAAATGCCCAAAAATAAGGACATTTTTTAAATATTGCTCTTATAAACTTAGAAAGATAATAGAATAGGTCTTGCATTAGTATGAATTTTCTGAATGGTATGAAATCTGAAACTCAAATGCCTGTCATTATTTTCTAACTTCAGTCTTTAATGATTTGTCACTAAATTGCAAAAAAAAACACAATTTTGCCAAAAAAACCCCACAAGTTTATGAAAAATGAACCAAAAATGTGATGTAAAAATATAAAATAGCCACACAATACAGCTGGGAACCTGTCAAATAAGGGACACTTTAATATTAGTACTGCTAACTTGAGCAGCTGACAAAATAAAAGAATCTACATGCATTTCTGAAATAAAAGTAATCTATAACTCTGATTATTACAGTTATTTCTTAATTGTAAACCCTCCATGTTTTCTTCCAAAGTTGCTATTTTGCGGAGGGATTATTAGGGGGAAGAGCAACATTTTGAGCCAAAATCAGGGACAGTTGAGAGGTTTGGCTATGCCTAATTCTGTAAAGCAATGTATTTGCATGTACCTCTCAACCTGTTAATGCAATAAATCTGGACAAGGCCAAATATATTGGGGGAACACATAAACAGTACTAAAAATTGCTCTTGTATAAACTGAGACAGTTGATAGAACTGCATGCATTTTTCTGAAGGTTATGAAGTCTGAAACTCAGTGTGTCAGTATTTAGTGACTTAATTCCTAAATGATTTGCCAGAAAACCACAAATTTTATGAGGAACAAACCAAAAATAAGAAACAAAAATCTATTCATTATTTGAAAATCTGGACAGTTGGGAGGTATAGTTCAGTTGGGGCTGTCTTTAAGTTTGCCGCCCTTCCCCCTCACAAAATCATGGCCGAATGGAGCCTCTCCCTGCAGCCATTCCAATGATCCGTTACTTGGCTATTTCACTCTATTTAACATAAACACTAATGTGCATACTGATTTACTTCTATGATGATTTGGACATCATTTGAAAGTTTTTTTTGCATTTTACAGCACAAACACTAAGACATCTGCTAAACAAACTTAGCATTAAAACTTCTCTGCCCTTGAAACTCACATTCATTGAAACAGAATTGAAACCCACAATCACAGAAAATACATTTTACCAGTGGCAGAACTGCCCAATTCAGAACATCTTTCCAGTAAACAATGAAACAAAATGCATGCACCCATAATGACAAAACTGCCCAGTTCAGAACATTTCCATCATAAAAGTCTACTCAAACTTCTACAGTCCACCATTATCAGTAAATATGCACAATTCTACAGTCCACCATTATCAGTAAAATGCACAATCTCTGAAGAAGTAAAAAAGTCATCTAAATAATTCCACATTAAATAAATCTGTAACTAATGAAGAGGTTGCTGCTAGCAAACACCTTTATATTTCATGGTTTCATCGACAAATAAAGTGTCTGATGCCCCTGAGGAATAAATTGCCTATATTACATTAAAAATGATAAGCTAGTAATATTGCAATAGGATATGGATAGCAAACCGATAACAGGCTCATAGTTAGTATCTTAACTTTTTCAGTACGGCAGCATTCACCCCTTGTGGGAGTAGAACCAACAACCTTCTGCATCAAAAGCAAGTACACAACCTGTTGTGCTATTAACAATGCAAGCTGACTTAGCATAAGCAGGACTAAACTTCTCTTCCCCTGCAGCTCTCAGCTCCTTGTAAAATCTACTCAATACTCAACTGCATCTCAACTTCGCAACACAAGAAATCTGGAAAAAGCCAAATTTATTGGGGGGGGTCAAAAGCCCAAAAACCAGGGACACATTAAACATTGCTTGTATAATCTTGGAAAGTTGCTAGAATAAAATGCTGTGTTACCACCATAAATTTTACTGCCAAGGTCCCTGTGCAAAAGAGTCAGAGCAACATACCACTATGCCAGATCAGCTGCTTTGTGAAAGAAAAATGCTGTGTTAAAACCATACATTTTACTACCAATGTCCCTGTGAAAAACAGTCAGAGCAACATACCACTATGCCAAATCACCTGCTTTGTGAAAGAAAAATGCTGTGTTACCACCATATATTTTACTGCCAAGGTCCCTGTGCAAAACAGTCAGAGCAACATACCACTATGCCAAATCAGCTGCTTTGTGAAAGAGTGGAAGACTGAAACTTAAATGGCTATCATTTAATGAATTCAGTTCTTACCATAGCTGTCAACCTCTTAGCACAAAACACCTGGACAAACCCAGTAATGAGGGAATACAGCCCTCAAACATATTCAGTGAATTCAGTTCTTGCCATAGCTGTCAACCTTAGCACAAAAAACCTGGACAAAGCCAATAATGGGGTAATACAGTCCCAAAAAGAGGATCAATTTCAAATATTCATCTTATAAACTTAGAAAATTGCTAGAATAAAAGGTTGTGTTACTATGTATTTTCTGAAGAATATGAAGTCTGAAATTCAAATGCCTGTCAATTTTACTTCTGACAGAACAAAAACAATTTTCAGCAGAGACCCAGGGAGAAATACTGCAGACACGTGTCTTTGTAAAATGGCAGGACACCAGAGCAAATCCACACAAACACAGGGATAACATGCAGACTCCACACAGAAGGCACCCCAGCCAAGAATCAAACCAGAAAACCTATAGCTGTGAGGCAACAATGCTACAAATGCACCATCAAATATGTAAGTAATTAAACATTCAGAAACCTGAAGTCTGAAATTCAAATGCCTGTCAATTTTATTTAACATTTGTTAATCAGGAGAGTCCGACTTGGAACAAAAAAACAATTTTCAGCAGAGGCCCAGGAAGAAATAATGCAGACATGTCTTTGTAACATGGGAGGACACAAAAGCAAACCCACACAAACACAGGGAGAAGATGCAGACCCCACACAGAAGGCATCCCAGCCAAGAATCAAACCTGAGAACCTGCAGCTGTGAGGCAACAATGCTACCACTGCACCATCAAGTATCAAGCATTGCAACATTTAGAAACCAGAGATATTATGAGGAACAGATCAGATCAAATATGAGGCAAAAATCTGCAATTTTTTACAAATGGTGGTGGGTAGGGAATTCAGGTCCTTAACACCTGCATACAAGGTAGACGGTTCAAGCCCGAGGTATTCCCTACCACACCACCATGTGTTTGTTCTAGCCACCAGTATATAACAACTGGGGCATTTTCACACACAGACACACAGACACACCACGATCCATATAGCCATCTTTCCTTCCCTTCCATAGTAGATCTCATCCCTTCATTCATAGATCGAGCCCATCTCTTCGTTCATAGCTGGCGCGGCGTGTTTGAGCACATCCCCACGAGATCTGGAGCACATCCACCACTCGCGCGAGATCCCCGATGAGACTCCAGCCTGCCGACGTTGCAGTCCGGGTCTGACCTGTTGTTCCCTTGTTCCCAGCGACAGTCTATGCAGTTTAAAACTGCATAGACTTCTGGGAGCTCTGTTCTTCATGTTTCCCAGTCCGGACTGCTGCTGAGACAGTCTGCGCATGCTCCAGACTGTCTCAGCAGCAGTCCAGACTAGTGCGCATGCGCGAAAGTCTGCGATTTTTTAATTTTTTTTTATCTTTTCTTTTTCATTTTATTTCTTTATTTTACAGCCAGCTGAGGGGGCTGTAGTCCGGCAGTCTAATAGCACGGGCCGCCCCTGTCCAGTGAGCAAAACCTCCTGTCTGTTTACAAACCTATCAAATCTGCTGGGCATCATCTCTACTCATACAAGGTTGCTAAGGCCTGAAACTCCTTACCTGTATCTTTCAGGCTATAACCTCCTTCCCATCTTTCAAAACCACTCTGAAATACTTTCTAGCTAAAATCTGTCACCGTTCTTGCTCAAATCCAGGATAAACTATATCCCTAAATGTAACCAAGTACCTTTTTATTCCTCATACCTCCTTACTCTTCCCTTCTTCACTTATTTCTTTACTTCTATCAAGTTTTCTTCTCTGACTTTCTCTCTGAATATATGATAAGCCTGTTTTCCCCCCACTTCATATTGCAATTCCTGTATGTATTAGACTAATGTACCTTTAATTTCTTTACAAACTATGTAACATTTCTATAAATATTAAATGATTGTCATATAACTTGTATCAATTCTCAACCAATGTTTTTATACTTTCACTAACTTGCTGTACTTATTTAAACTGCAGATGTTTTTGTTTTATTTTTGAAGATTGTAAAATTATTGTTTTTAAAATGTTTTGTAATAAGTTGGAACTTTTCTCCAAAGGCCTCCACTGAAAAATTTACCAAGTCAGACTTTTCCAGTAATCAAATGTCAATCAATAAATAAACCAAAGATGTAAATGTGCTTTGTATTCATGCTAACCAGGAGTTCTCAGAGTGGTTTAAAACAATACATTCTGAAGGTCTATAACATAATATAAATTCATGCATTCTGTTTAAAGCAATTTAACTAAATGGATTACTGAATGCTACAGTGAATCATTTTTGATTGCTAGTCTTTTATAGGAATGAGGTTCATTATTAGAATGTAAAGGGAAAACCACCTTATTAACATCATTCTTATTTACCCAGTATAATGAACTGTAAGCTGTGCAGTGTTTTTTTAAACTATAGTTACTTATTTTGTGGATGATAATTTTACAAAAGAAGCCCACAGAGGCAATGAAAACTAATCAGAAACATGTTTTTACTCTGACAATGTAAAAAATGCATTAAGCAGAAAAAGAGAGCTAGTAAACAACCTCAAAAGGAGAAAATATTGGAAAAAATAGAAACATGGTGTTGAAATGGAAGTAGGGAAAAATAAAGTGGTTGCACTATAAACTAAAAATAAAACATATTGAATATTTGTCCATTGCCAAATTGTGAAAGGTCATTGCAAATTATACATTTTTAAGAGTAAAGATAAGTCAAACAGAAATAATTTGCTCAGACAGTAGAAAATGTGGGCAAGGTAAGGAAAAGGTCTAAATGAGATATACTTTCATATGGTGTAAAATGCTAATATAAAGCAAACTTATATAAAGAAAATGTGCACATGAATATGCATATTTTCATTCTGCTGTGAGTCATTACACCGTAAACTACGACATCATTTAAAAAATGGAACTCAAGTCACTGGAACTTTGATGAGTGCTGTCACTGCCACTTCAAGTTTTTGATCCTCTGAATTCAATTAAACAGGAAGCTTGAAAATATCATCCACCTGTCTTCACATATAAACATATATTACAAAAACACATATGTATATATATATATATATATATATATATATATATATATATAAAATATATATATGTGTGTGTGTGTGTGTGTGTGTGTGTGTGTGTGTGTGTGTGTGTGTGTGTCACACACACACACACACACACACACACACATATATATATATATATATATATATATATATATATATATATATATATATAGATAGATATATATACATACACACACACACACATATAGATATATATACATACACACACACATACATGTGTGTGAGTGAGCACATACATATAATTTTCTGTTTAAGGTATAAACATTCCAAATAGAAAATTCTGCTTACATTGTATTGTCTCTTTGCTGTTCTTTATCTATGTCCTAACACACTCTGTTGGCCTATCCAAATAAAACGTGAGACTGCTGAAGTATTTAATGCACAAAAAGCTAACCTCATAACATTGTAAAGATCACAGACCATAGGCCAGAAAAACACCTTCAGACATGTTCATATAAATAGAGTGTGTTAAGAGATTACGTTAGCATGGCTCCACTCTCAATCAAGACAATGAGTGACAGTCCTCAGTGAGGTAAGAACCAGTTCAGCAAAGTAGGAAGAAGCCAGGCTTCCATAAGATACTGAAGGGGGCAGGAGTTAAGCAGGAAATGGACCAGGAGGTCCTGTAGTTTTATTACAGAAGCAGGGTTGCCTTCATCCTTTTGGTCAAAGGACCAGTGAAGAGAACAGACTACAGATCCAAACCTACTCACTTTACTCAGACCAGGCATGCATAGGCAAGACTGTATAAAAAATGTTGTTTGGTTTCATGTTTATAACCAAACAATGAAATGGAATTTTAAGGGGAATATGAATATCCCAAATACTGAATTTGGGAATATAGACTTAACTTTACCAATATAATGTCTAGTTACTAAAATTTATAAAAGAAATTGAATTGCAATAGACAGTATGGTTCTCAATGAAAAAAGCTGACATCCTAGATAATGTTCATCATTTTGATCACTGCAGCAGTAGTCTTAGCTATATGGGCTATATCAATCATAGTATATAAAAGTTGGACAGCTTCCAAAACTTCAGGGCACGTTTCACATGCCCAATCCACCTATTTGCTTTAGCTGGGCTGACAAACCACAAAAAAACAAACAAAAAAAAGATTTGGAAAGATTTGGGTGGCAAGCGCTTCACAGCTTTCCTGTCACCAACAAATAATCTGTTTTGAGGCTTCTGTGAATCAATACACAGAATGAGCTGTGCAGAAAAATTTCCTTTAGGGAAAACAAAAACTAAACATGTATTCCTTCTAATCGCATACTTTAAACCCTAATGTGCACAGATGGCCATTGCTGTGTCTCACTGATATATTTGCTGTTTGCTTTTTTTTCCACTATCTACGTATTTTCTCAAGTGGGATTTGGCTTGCTTTACAAGAATCATATAACCAAAAATGGCTACAAGAGAGTAAATAAAATGAAGTAATCAAAGAAAAAAAACACACACTATTAAACCAGAGCTTCAAACACACTCATGACTTTATTTAAAAGTTAAGCACTTTTATTCAAACAAAACAGGACTTATTCAGAACTAACACAAAATAAAAGCAGACAATATTTTATACAGCCACTTTTTGCAATAAACAAATTGATTAATTAATTGAATAAGTCAATGAATAAATAGATCAACTTCTTTTAAAAATGTTTTGAAATATATAAAAATATGTATGGTTTTATAAATACATGTAAATATAACCTCACAGCTTTTATTTTTAAAGCACTGCTATAAGAATCAGCCTCATTTATTCCTGGGAATACACAGGCATCTCATTTTAGTTGCCAATACAGTCCCTAAAGTTCAATAGCGTTCTCCCATAATACTCCCCTCAAGTTTGTATCCTTAGGCTATACACTCTTACCGTTCTTTCCATTTTTTCAAAGTAAAATACTGTACAAGACTAGCACAGTGCAGCAGAGATAATGTTAAGCGAGCACATGTATAACATCAAGAATTAATCATTAAAGATGCATTTTTTAACTCTGATGATATAACTATGTAAAGAAAATGAACATGTTCAAAATGAATGAATGGTTATGGAGGGAACCATGGGGAGGTTAAGTAATACAAGGTAATGGAACAAACAGTGCAAGCTGAGTTAACTTGTGAACTGGAATCTGGTGAAGAGGAGAAGGAGGGAGGAGAAAGATGTTTCTATACATCAAGGACAAATAATAAAGAATGTCTGGTTGTAGGAAAAAATGTTAATATGTAATGACACTGACAAGATACCTAAACAAGCAAAATGAAAGATGCTACTATATTGTGTGAGAGAAAGAAAAAGAAAAAAAATGGCTTGATTGAAAAAAACTGATACAAGTAAAGAGTTAAAATCTGACATAAGAGTCCAGATTCCATAAAGTTCACAGAAGGTATTTATGGACAGGTCAGCATGCTGAAGGAAGATTCCAGCACACCTGCAGTGGACTTTATTCCAGAAGACACACTGAAGACAGGCCGACTACGTAAGCATTCACTGTAGGATAATTAATGGTTCCATGCATGCCAGTGTGATTCCAAAACACTGTGCACACACAGCACAACTCAACTGTGACAAGCAGCTATGCCAGTCCCACTTCCGAAATTGTCAGCACATACATTATGGACCCCAAGGATTTTAGGTGAATACTACAGATTACAGTGAAATCCATAGCAAGCTAAAAAAATAACACTGCAACCTGCTGTTAATATGCTGCAACAAGCAGCAGTGATACAAGCCATAAATGAGGATGTGGCTGTGTCTTTGTGAGTTCAATAGACTTTATCAATTTGTTAACATGATTGGTTAAGCAATTTATAGTATTAATTGTTGGGATTATATAAATGTAGTTTGTAATCGTTTTACTTATTCTGATGAAATCCAGTAGTATATGGACAAAATCATTTATTTTGCGTAAGTAAAAAAAGTTCTGCAACAGCTTCACAGTTTTTTTTTTATAGTGGTAATTTTATGTAGTGGATAAATATGTTCGTTATTAGTCCTTACAAGTTGAGCTAACACTCAGCACATTCTACTCATAAACAAACAGGTGTTGCTTTTTAAACACTCTTGTTCAACAACTGATGATGGTAGGCTGTTATGGATTACGACATTATTCCAGTGTGTAGTTACCATGCACATCATAAAATGCAATATAAACTGTTGCAATATAATTTATGAAAAAGGTTTAAGGGTAATGAAGTTAACCAAGATAACATGTTTTCCTATTTGGTTTTGAACCCACAACATGTAAAATTGTAGACAAACCAGCCAGTCGTTTTACAGGCCGGCTAAGTTGTGCTAGGCTTTCATTGTAGATAACAGCTACTGCAACTGTTTATTTAAAATCCTGTGATGAATAGCAGAATATGGAAAATGCATGCACTTTTTACACTTCTCATAGCGAGGACATAACAGCTATCAACACATGCATAACCAAATATGTTTAAACAATGTTACAGACATTACTTTGTACATTAATTAAATGTATCTGTGTACTTGTGTAGGAAGAATGCTGTAAATAAATTATATACTTGTATGTCTTATGCCTTGTAAGAGTCCAACAGACGATACAGTAAGACTAATGGAAAACTGCTTAATGCGCAGTCATCCATGGCCTAGGCACTATAAGCCTTAGTGATACAGGAGGACAGTAGCTATGTGAAGTTATGTAGTTAGATGTAGTAAAACATATGTACATCTTTAAAAAACATAGTCATGGTTATTATTTAATTACCCAATAAGAACAATATAGAAATCGGACCCACAGTCAAGGTGGCAGTAATTACAAAGTCCACTGATTTATTCACAAAGATAATTCCCTCAGCAGCTAAACATCCCAAAAAAAAAAAAAAAAAAAAAATATATATATATATATATATATATATATATATATATATATATATAAAATACAGCTATATCTATCAATCTATTTATCTATATAGGTTTACAATCAAATGGGCAATCAGACTTTGTTCGATTTATGTTAGCCCAAATGCCCATTTCGATAGTATCAAAAGAATGAAAAAATAAATGTTGAAATGTACAACAGCGAATGCACGACAGCATTTGCTGTTGTGAATTTCAACATTTTAATCCAGATCGTACTATACTGGGGATCGGGAAATGTACCCTTTCCCTCACTGCAGTGCGATCTCGGAGTTTGTATATATAAGTAGGAGGAGGTGTGGGGGGTGAAGGGGTGCTTGCCCACCTGCAAAAACATTGTTTACTGTGTGTTGCACAGTAGTGGCAGTTGCAGAAGTGTGGAGAATGTTTCAATTTTGTTGAATTTGACATTGTCCCGGTCCTCGTCAATAAACACATCACACCGAATGACATTTGACGGCATTTATTAAACTTCCATGACATAGCTTTGATAACCAACATTTCTTAAATAGAACTGAACACAGAATAATTGTTTTAATCACTGCATAGCATCCTTGTAAAGTTAATCAGGACAGCATGACCTAGTCATCCTGCCCACATAAGCAGCGTCCATAACTCTGCTCGCTTACCTTACTTATGAAGTAGCATCCAAGACTCACTTCTTATACCATTTACTAAATTACCCATCCAACCTTTACTTACGAAGCAGCATCTGAGACTCACTTCATATACCATTTATTCAATTGCCCATCTAACCTTTACATATGAAACAGTGTCCAAGGCTCACTTCATACACCATTTATCGAATTACCTTCCACCAAATAAGCAGCATCCTTACCACCGCTTATTTAACAAGCAGCCTCCAACTGCTCACTTTCTTTTCCCAAACCCTTGAAATGAACATCCAAACACCAGAGAGGAAACAAAAGAGGGCAAGCCTGTCCCTCTTCTCTGCCAACCAGCCTGACCAGGCTGCTCCCCCTCTTCCGTACCAAACTTCCCCCTAATTGCCCATTAAAAGGCATCACGCCAAACAGCATTCCTCTCCAAATAAACTGGATCCATGTTATCACCTCCCAGATTCCTGTCACCTAAGTAGCCATAACATCCAATTGCCTGAATAGCTAAAAATAAACCCTGATCCCTCTACAGTGCGAAAGTACAAACCATAACCTCATAACCTGCCATAACCCCTGTATATTGAGTAAACTCTCTTTACCTAATCCCCAATTCAAGCTTCACAGATTCCCATGTCATAATCTGCCAAATGCACCACCAAACGCTAAATCCACTCCAGGCAAAACCTCACATGCACAATGCACCACCAAACTCTAAAAAGCCCAATATTACTGAAAACCAAATGCAGTCAGTGACAAGCCATCATGCCTAACCACTGCCTATTTTTCCCCACAATATATATCCTAAATGGCCAAATTGAGATTTCCTTTTAATACAGATCACTTACCCAGTAATCCTGCTATCGTACCACTATCCATTCTAAGGCTAGAAAGTATCTGGCAAGCAGAAGCCCCCACCTTCCCCATTAACACCACCATTACCTCACTGAATGAATAACCACATACACTGTAGGTCAATGACCTTCCATATGACAATGCCAACTCTTGCAACCAGCTTACCTTGACAATAGGCAAGGTCTGCCAGACTTCATACTATCAAACCTACCCTTCTAGCATCTGAACCACCATCCAAAAGTCAGTAAATTAACATAACCCTGTCCGCCATGAAAATGCAAAATTTACAGTTAAATCCTCCCTGACCAACCCTTACCCCTGATGTCTGCAGCACTACCTGGCACCTTCCAATGAAGATCCCCATTACCCCACCCATTCCAAACAATATCTCCGCTACAATAGTGTGAAATGCAGTCCTGATGCTCCCCGCAGAAGATAAAACAAAACCAGACATTACCTTGTGACTGCAGAGAAGAAAACAGAACAAGCAAGCAACTCCCTATTCAGCCACACACCACTACAGTGATTCATAAAAGAAAGACTATACACATTCTAAACAAGCATAATGTAATTTCTTAATGACATTATGCCCCAAGCATCAACTGCATAAAATGCAGCCAGTACCAGATGCAAAAATCCATGAAAGTTAAAAGTCTAAAACAAAGATCCCCATAAAATTACCTCCCACCTCACATAGTAACCATGCAACGGATACCCATGTGAAACAACAAAACATTGCATTAAAATTCTTATTCAATAAAATCAGTCATAAAATCCTGCTCCATGAATTTAACCAAACTGGCAATGCCCTACCACAAGCCTCCCACATAAAGGTGCCCCAAACTCTTCAAAACAAACCTTTAAACGTCAAACCTGATTCCTTGTGTAACCAAAATACACCAGCCATACCACTGCTTTATTAATCATATGAAAATAACTTGTAATCCTGAACAAATTCCAATAAAACACCCACTCCACATTACAGTGAAAGTCCAAATATTCAACCCCCCCCCCCCCCCCACACACACACACACATTCATCCCTCCAGGTCACCCATGCAAATAATAATATCAAATAAACTTCCTTATCTGACTGAAATGGCATACCTTGTTCCCAATCCCCCAATCAATTAAATCTTTCCATCAAACTCATTCCCAAACCAAAGCCGAGAAAGACCACTCCATGTCAAAACAAAACACCAACTTGGTCCTCTTCAAACATAATTTGTACTAAATGAGTAGTTGGGACTTCCACCCAGAAGTTCCACCGCTTTCAATCTTGGTCAAGGGCAACCAGTGCCACCTTTCACTTTTAATTTTTTAATTAGGAAATTTACGGAGACCATCGAAATTCATATGCCCAAATCAATTTTTTTTTACGATACTTGTGCTATGTAGATATCTGTAGTTGTCTCTGATTTTAATATAATGAGGGATATGAATATAGTTGTCTCTGATTTTAATATAATGAGTGATATGAATATATATGTATTACAAATAGCCCTGCAACTTTGGATCACGTATTATAAGATGCATGGTATACGGACATATCCACGATTGTCTAATATGTTTCTGTGTATATTCCTGCAAATTTCAGTTACAATTGCCATCCTGATTAGTTTGGGATACTTTGCATTTTTAATGTGTGTGCATTTTTTTTTTTGTTATCATTACAGAGTCAGTAACATTCCATAGTTGTCTGTAAAGTTATGTTATAGATTTTGTTATCTTTCTAAATAACTCAAGATTCTTGATTTGTGATATCTTTCCATATGTTTGGTAATGTACAACGTTATTGGACAACTATTTCTTATACTTAGGGTTACTTGCGCATTTGTATAGTGCACAGTTAGAATCACAGTACTTGTTATGTTCTCAGTTATTCTGAGTTTCTTGCCATATATTAGTATACTACAATGGTATCTACACATTTCACTCTGAGACCAGAATACTGCACTAGATTCCACAAGCTTTAGAGAATCCAGTCTAATATGTTTGTTAGATACACATTTAAGTGCTATAAAACAGAAAGAGCAGTTAAAGCGGGTGTGGGTTTGGCATAATGGTTAATGTCTTCACCATATCAGACACAGGGTTTGTTTTTAAGCTCAGATTATTTGCTAGACTTAAAATGGCCCTTTAAGGCAGTTACCTAGTACTCAACTATAAAGGTATAAAGCAAGTATAGTTTGGGAAGATCATAATCTCTGTGGGTAATGATTTACATTCTGGAATTCTAATATTGTTTGTTTGTGTCTTTCGGCTTTTCCCGGTTAGGGGTCACCACAGCAGAACTCCGGTCTGCTAATGATTGGTAGTGGATTTTTACGTACCGGGTTACCAGCCCCGATGCACAACCTTCAACGAAGGCACGCTCTAGCTGAGAATCAAACGGGCCAACATCTTGCTATGAGGCGACAATGCTACTGCAGCAATATTGTATAATATAAAATATATTGCATTGTATAAAGCTACTATTGCTTTTTCCAAAATGTGATTATATTAGATTGCTGTATTAAAGGTCCTGAATGAAAAGAATAATACAACAAAAGTGAGGAAAAAATAGGAAAGTTGGTATGAAAGCATTATAGTTAAATGTTACTGAAATGACCCTTGACACAGAATAGAAAGTGATATTAGAGAAGCTATTATTAATGAAAAAAAGAAAAAATAATAATAAATTGGATATATTAAGGAATGTGAAGATTTTTATGGAGACTGATAATTAATAAACTTCCAGTAAGGTCAGCCATGAAGTGTAAAACATCATCTGAAAAGTTTGTTATGGTTCAATAAGAAAGGAACAGCTGATCTTTTTTTGTGATCATGATTGTGAAAGAATAAAAAATGTCTCAACAGGAATGGGAAATAATTGGAATATTGGCAAAAAGATAATAAGATAACATCAAAAAATGTGTGTGGTGTGTGTGTGTGTGTGTGTGTGTGTGTGTGTGTGTGTGTGTGTGTTTGTGTGTGTTATATAAAGGAATTGAAAAAGATGGGTATCTTATAAAGGATAGAGAACTGTCTGCATGTATTTGGAATATCTGTTTGGCTAGATGCAATGATGTTTTATATGATAAAAAATTATCAATACGAAAAAAAGAAAAAAAACTGTAAATGCAGAAAAGTTACTATGGATGAAAGTATCAGGAGGATAAGAAAATTGTTTTTGATGTACATTTTTTATAAATATAACAAAAAGGGAGAAGGACCATTAAATAAAACGTTTATTTTAAGTTGGGGGTTGTGTTTCTATGTTTTGTATGATGTTACTTTAATAGTCTAAATAAAGAATCCATTCTCTTTTTGATAACTGCACTGGGATCATTTACATCTACCTGAGCTGTTACCAACTCCGGCAGACGGGGCCTTAGTTTGCTGCCTTATCCAATGGATGTGTGTTCTTCTCATGCAGTGAGAGCATGAGTGCTGATTCAGGTGCTCTTCTTACCACTGAAATCTGGAAATCAGTGACGATTCTTTTTATTCATAAACTTGATTATGCCTATTAAGCAGTGTGGGAAACTTTTCAGAATTCCTGTATAGTCTAAAAGGTTCTATAGAAAATATAAGGTTTCTTTAACCTGTATGGCTTTCACACTCACTACTCTGCTATACTATTAAACCTACAAACATCATTCACATCACAGAATGAGCCACATTTCTTTTTTTCTCTCTGTTTACTATTATCTCTCATGACATGTCTCTGCCCACTGCTTACTCATTAAATACTGCTTATTATTATTGTGAACTCAGTCATGAGGGTTATGGCCCTCCGCGCAACAGTATAACCAGAGACTCCCTTATATTCCATTTAAATCTCTATTTAAGAAGGATGTTCTTAGTCGCCTGCTTAAATCCACTAACTGTAAATCCTTTAGACTTATATCTAATCTTTTCCTCACATACTTTCCTAACTCACTCATAACCATTACTTTGCTATGTATAGTTGTGCACATTTTTATATTACTTACCTTAAAATCATTTATAATTTCTAAAGGATTTAGTCTTATTTAGTTTGTATATTTTGGGATGCGTTTGACCCACATTAGCTAATAAATGTTACTTACAAATAAATGTCTGTATCTCTGTATATGCATTTAATAGTTACCCAAGATGAAACTTATGATTTAATATTTCAGTTACCCAACATAAATCTTATGAAATAATTACTATATTCTGTGTTTATAGTATAGTTCTGAAGCCTATTGTTATGTACCTGCTACAAATGGCTATGATGTTTACCATAACAATAAAACGTTGAGTAATCTTAACTGTCTTATGTTTATGACCTATGTTTATGACCTATGTCTCTAATGCAGACAGGTAACCTGTAAATGGTTCATCACCAAGCCCCTTGTTTACACTTATCAATGTTATCAGAACTCATCAGAAATTTGGGATGCATGGCTAGGCTTAAAAATGCCCTTGTGGCCGTTAGCCTAGAAAACACCTATAAACACCTATGAACCTATATATTTGGATATTTCCTGCTGTTGTTGCACCAGTTCATGAAAGCCTGCTCCTGTGGTAGATGGTGTCAGAAGCAAAATTTACTGAGGAAGGTTAGTCTGATGAATATGGACAGTGCAGACGTATATAAAAGTCCTTTTACTGCTGTAAGCTGAACTGCGCATCATAAGTGGCAAGTGATACCTCTTGATTAAAGCTGGATTATTACTTAATGATCATTTGTAGAGTTGTATTGAAATTACCTCATGTCACAGCAAAATAGATGAAATTTCAGTGACTGCCTCCAGAACTGGAGACATTGACTTAAAAAAAAAAGTAACCAATGCAGCTGCATCATCTTGCACTTGCATGTAGTAGGTAAGGTTTAAAAACTGTTGCATTGTAATAACCATCATGGCAGAAATGTTAGAATAAGATAAAAGAGCTTAACACAGTGAAGCACACTTATATGAATTCTGATACTGCAGTAGCCTGACACTTTTGTGAAGCTGTTACTGTGAAGCGTGTGGAGAACATGGAATCCTTCAAGTACTGCAGGAAAGAAGTGCAGTCCATCAGATACTGTATGAAAGGAGTACAATACTACATAAAATGAGTGCAATACTACAGTTACCACATGAAAGGTGTGCAATACTACAGAAACTACCTAGTAGGAGTCTAATACTACAGGAACCGCGTGGAAGGTGTGTAGTACTACACATACTGCATGGAAGGGGTGCAATACTACAGATACTGCATGGAAGGAGTGCATCACTACAGATACTGCATGGAAGGCGTGCAATACTACAGACACTGCATGGAAGGAGTGCAGTACTACAGATACTGCATGGAAGGAGTGCATCACTACAGATACTGCATGGAAGGCGTGCAGTACTACAGATACTGCATGGAAGGAGTGCAGTACTACAGATACTGCATGGAAGGAGTGCAGTACTACAGATACTGCATGGAAAGAGTGCAGTACTACAGTTACGCATGAAAGGAGTGCAATGCTGCATATACTGCATGGAAGGAGTGCAATACTACAGAGACCGCGTGGAAGGAGTGCAGTACTACAGATACTGCATGGAAGGAGTGCAGTACTACAGATACTGCATGGAAGGAGTGCAATACTACAGGTACTGGGATATGCATGTAAGCATTCAGCATTGAGAAGTTGAGTGACTACATCAGTCTGAGGCCTTTTGGTGTTAATGATGGACTGGGATATTGTGTTTCATGCAACCAGAACAGCTTGATAATGCATTACAAAGTTAAAAATATGTATGTTGCTGTTTTATTAGTTTACGAAAGAGATGTACTTAGCTTAAAACATTAAGCAGTAGTGGATTATAAGTCTGGAATATGAAATTATCTATACTTGCTTTGAGTAAATTTAATGGTACAAATTAAAATGCATCTGCTGTATTAATGCACATACACATGAATGTGCACGTGCACACACACACACACACACACACACACACACACACACACACACACACACACACACACACACACACACACACACACACAAGTGCACG
The DNA here is from genome assembly GCF_019279795.1 of Protopterus annectens. Classification (NCBI taxonomy): domain Eukaryota; kingdom Metazoa; phylum Chordata; order Ceratodontiformes; family Protopteridae; genus Protopterus; species Protopterus annectens. Next base: position 1,501,333,226 of record NC_056728.1, read on the forward strand.
TGCGAGGACGCGTGCAATCTCACCAAAAAAAATGCACACATATTTTGGTTTTCAATAAAAGAAACGTGTTCATTTCATAAGAAAATTCTTAAAAGGCTGAAATGTAAAACATTAAACTGATCATTTGTTAGTCAGCAAAGGCCTTTACAAGCATTAAAGTCCTTATTCTAACTTCTAATTATCTAAGCTAAGACTTAGTTTAAAACTAACAGATGCTGATGTTACATCATTACCTGACAAAATAATAATATGAAAGATTAGAATTTTATCACTGATTTTACCCTGTATGTCATATTTTCAAGAAATGGATTCCAAGAAATTCACCTATTGAACGAAGCTTAAGAGGTGAATCTTGGTTTCACTTTCAAGAACAGATAATAACTTGTGGTTATGACTGCTGACCTGATTATAAATCTATGGAACACATGGGAATGTTAGCTGCCATGATACATTCATTACCAATTAAAGAGAAAATGAGTGTAGCAGAACAACAGAGTTTACAGATTTTGAATCCTGCCATTCAGAAGCCAGAACTTAAGAGCACTTGTCATCAACCAACCAAGAGGCTCTTAGACACTTTACTCTGATGCTCGAAGTGTGTTTCAGCTTTCAAAGCTATCAGAAGGTTTTTCCAATGTAGATCTGTTAAGTCTGCTGTCTGTGTGGTTACCTCTTTCCATGAGAGCCCATATGGATATACTCAGAATGTCAATGCAGTTACCAATTCTTTCCACCATGTTGCATTTGTAGAGGGTGAGAGTACTTTATTTGTATAACATAAAGGGGAATCTTCTCCAGAAATGAAGAAATCTTTGAGTGAGGTATCTATCATGTCAAAATGTACAGTTTGTGTTACATGAAGGTGAAGGTTTGGGTGTTCATGATATTGTTGGCTTTGAAAGTATGAAATGGTCTCTCAAGGCAAAGTCATTTGAGGCTTTTTAGGTCAGAGTTAAACCCTAAATAGATTATATGCGACTGAGAAGAGAGACGGAATTCTAATGCATTCTCTATGTCCTTAATTGGGGTTGAGGGGAAACACTGGGGTCTTTCCAGATGGATCATATATCAGGGCAGGTACCTGCCAAAACAAGCACTGCATTCAATTATGAGGCTAATAAGGAAGGATTAGGCAGGTATGATACTATCCTTTGACCTGAAGGAAATACCATTATTATTTGTATGGGCTAAATAGACAGATTTCCTAACTGTTTTGGTTACATGATGGTTAAAGAGGAGCTCATTGTCAACAAACATGTACTGATCTCTGTTGACTGGGTTTGTTATAAGTGTGATAACATTCATGTGGTAGAACCAAGGGTGCTGCTGTATGGCACAGGATACAATATTACACATTTTGGCATTTAATTTGAGAGTGTGAGCAAGCTTTCATGTGATTAATGCACCCTGTGGACTATGCTGACTAATGCTCAAGAAATCCACCACGCAATGCATTATGTAAATAAGATTTAGTGTGGAATTAACATATAAGTGAGCAGCATTTGCTGAGCATCAAAGTTAGATAAAGACAGAACTGCCACAGGAATAGTTTCTGGTATGATGCATGTGTGTAGCTGGAGAACTGTGCCAAGTTATCTGCCTGTAGAACATGTCTATTGTGTCATGCACTCCAACAGATCATCACGCATACCCTGTAAAACACATACCATCTTATCAAGGGCTGACGTGTTGCTAGGCTGTCCCTCTTTGATAGCTCATTCACTGGAATACACACATAGAAACAACTAGCCTTGTGGGGGGTACACATGGTGTCTATAGCCAGCACTGTGGTGTTCACCCCTAACTTCTCTATGCTCAGTGGTACTGGAGGCTATAGGTGGTGACATCCCTTTTTCTGTAGATCTGTCTGACTGTCACTCCCTGTTCTTAAATATTTTTGTGTATGTTAGCTGGGATGAATAGGTAGAGCGAGCATGTACCTATACAGTTTTACTTAAACATTTTAGATGAAGGCAACATGTAAGTATAACTTTTGAAGTAGACACACATCTCAAAAACAAGTGTAGTTAGTAGTAAAACAAGTTTCTGAAACAGTCACAGAAGCCACAGAGATTGCCTCAGTGTAGTCTTTAATAGAGACTGACTGCCGGGGCTTGTAAGTAAACTGTGAAACATCTTGAGCATATGATGGTCATTGTCAATGAAAAGGACACTAAAGAGGCAGTAATGAGTGGAAGTACTCTCATAGCTAGGCAATAGGCACCTACTAAAGACATATTTTGCCATCTTTCACACCACCTTGCACCACTAAAATTATCTGTGCCACCTTATGGTCATACTGTGACAATTCACTTTACAAGATATCTTATGTTGTATGGTATGTGCCAAGAAAATGCATGAGTATGACCATGACAGGCCCACCTTAGTTCTCTTGAATGAGACCTTTCAAAACCAGAATACTGCTTTATGTGCTGCACAGTGATCACCAGTAGTGCCAGACTGAGTAATCGTATTAGTGTTTCCAGTATAAGGAGGATGCCTGGCACAGTCTTACTGGAGTGCCATCCGATGCCACTGGCATACCCGACTCTTGTCAACAGTGTTGGCACCATTATAGTGATCTGTGTAGACCTTTTTAGCTGGTTGAACGGAGAGGTCAAAGTAAAGGCACCCAAGATGCAGTGTACATATCTGTCTGCTCTTTGGGGATAGTGGTTGTCAGATTTATAAATGTATGTGGTGGAGACATAGAACTTTGTGATATAGGTAGCTTTTCCATCCAGCTCAGGAGTCTATAGAGATGAATAGACTTTTGTATTGTAGGATAATGGACAGACTTTCTAGGTGCAGGCATAGACATTGTTTTATTTTGTCTGTTCATTGTAATTGCCTTAATATTATATTAAAGCTGCCTTCAGAATGCATTTGCATGACCCTGTTCAGGCAATACTACCTATCATAAAGTGTACAGGGATACACAAACATATATATATATATATATATATATATATATATATATATATATATATATATATATATATATATATAGGTTCATAGGAAGGTACTAGGCTATCTGCCTGAGGGCATTTATAAACCTAGCCAGAGTGTGTCAGCTTTCGCCGCCCCATTGATAAATTAACTGAGCCTCTGTCAAGCACAGCCAATGAAGTGATCCCAGGGGTGTATTTTATGTTACCCATCCACTCGTCAAGGTTTCTCTTGAAGAGTGTTAGTGAAGGGCTCTGCCTAATGTAGATAGGAATTTTGTTCCAAAGCATGGGGAGTCTCTGTGACAGGAATCTACCCTCCAGCATGTTCTATTTATTGTTGTTGTGAAGTTTAGCTCACTAGAGCGTGTGGCTTGCAGTGACTTGAATTTCTTTAGGTGAAGCATGTCCATCAATTCTGAGTTGGACATGGCTTTGTAAGTCAGGCAGAGATCACCTCTGAGTAAGTGATATGCCACTGAGTACAGAGTTTTTTCAGTCGGTCTGCATAGAACCTATGTTTGAATCCAGTAATCCTCTTGGTGAGGTACTTTTGTGGTCTTTCCAGCTGTTGGAAGTGACTTGTGAGGTACTTCCCAAATGGGGCATTGTATGCTATGATGGGTTTGATGAGTGACAAGTAGAGGGACACTATAACCTCTTTATTTCTAGATGCAAACTCTTTAGTAATTAGATGGGCCACACAGAAGGATTTCCTAACTACTTTGACAATATGATTGTCAAAGGAGAGATTACTGTCTACCTGGGTCCGCAGATCTCTTATTACCTCTTCTGTAATAAGGGGGATGCCACCTATGTGGTAATTTGTGGGTGTTTTGTTTTTCCCAAACAGGATGACTATACATTTTTGGGCATTTAGCTTGAGGCTATGACTTTGACACCAGGTGTCCGTCTCAGTAAGGCCTTTTTGGAGGATGTCCATGTTAGATGGAGAGTTAATTATGGCTCGCAATTTGCAGTCATCAGCGAACTTGATTAGCCATAGTCCTCCTGTGTTTGCCTGTATGTCTGAGAAGTGTATGCCAAATAGTAGGGGTCCCAGGACGGAGCCTTGCAGGACACCACTTGTGACTGGATTAGAGTTGGACCTGGAGCCTGCTATTCTTACCGCGTGAGTTCTGTCTGTAAGCCAGTTGGCAACCTATCTTGTGACGTAGGGGTTTATGTTTAGGCTGGTGAGTTTTCTATAATACCTGAGTGTGGAATGGTGTCAAACACTTTGGCAAGGTCAAGGTAGGCTGTGTGAACCACCTTTCCCTTGTCTATGGCCTTGCTGACTGTCTCAAAGAAGTCAAACAGGTTTAGTAGGTATGATCTGCCCTTAACAAATCCAAAGTGGGTTGGGTCAAGTGTATGGTGGTTCCCAATGTCTCTGTTAATGAGTTCCATGATGATGCGCTCCATAGCCTTGCAGACCAGGCTAGTCAGGCTTATGGGGTGATAGTTACCAGGGTCAGTTGCAGCCCCTCCTTTGTGGAGCGGAATAACCATTGCTGTGCACCATTCTATGGGCACATAGCCTGTGGAAAGGCTGAGGTTGAACAGCATGTTTAGGTGGGGGGTTAGTTCATTCAGTATTTCGTGCAAGATGCATCCTGGGACACCATCTGACCCCACTGACTCTGTATTTTTGGCTTTTGAAATGGCTGCTTTCACCTGTGCATCTGTGATTTCCAAGACACTACACTTTTCTGGTATTGTTGTGGGCCCTTTTGGAGGTGAGAGGGGGGTGAGGTTTGCACTGAATCTGTCTGCCAGGATGTTGGCAATATCAGTAGGTTCAGTATATTTTGTGATATTTTGAACTAGCGCAGAGCATATCTGTGAGTTGCCACTTAGATTCTTGACATAGCTAAAGAAGGCTTTGTGGTTATCTTTCGAATCCTTGGCTATTTTTCTTTCAAAGTTAGCCTTGGATGATTTTATGAGAGACCTTAGTTTCTTACTGATACTGATCAGGGATGTCTTTCCTTATTGGGATTTGCTTTTTTTCTGAACTAGTTTCCTCCTTTTATTGTATAACCTGTTTATGGCAGGGGTCCACCAGACTGGTTTTCTTCTCTTAGGGGAGTGAGACTTGGTTTTGCTAGGGATGGCATGATCCATGCATCCTTCTAGGTGTTCAGAGAGTTCATTCGTAAAGGATTCTGCATCTTGGGCAGCATTATCCTTTAACGTGGGGGCTGTGAAACTTACCACCTCTGTCTTAAGTAAGGTGAAGTTTGCTTTAGAAAAGTTTTTCACTGTGGTTTCCTTGGTTGGGGATGGTGTTGGGGTGTGGACATCCAGAGTGATTAGTTTATGGTCTGATCTAACCAGTGACAGGTTGACCTTCGGTGCAGAACACCTGTTGCCCATGTTGGTGATGACCAGGTCCAATATGTTTTCACCTCTGGTAGGGAAATTTACCAGCTGATCCAGGGCATTTGAGTTTATAAATTCCAGGAAGAGCTGAGCCTGGGAGTTTGTACTCAAGTAGTTTTCCCAGTTAATAGTAGGGTAATTAAAATTGCCCAATATTACGGTGTTCGGTGGGACCTTCATGTTTTCCAGTGTCTCCAGAAAGGCAGAGTGGTGGTCCTGGGTCATGGAGGGTCATCTGTAGCAGGCCACAATTTGCATTGCAGATTTGCAAGATGTTAGTTGCACATGGATGATCTCAGAGGTATCATGCTGTGCCACTAACCTGGAGTTGTAGGTATCCTTGATGAATATGGATACACTCCCTCCCTTTGTGTTTCGGTCCGTGTTCTATGGCCGAAATGTGTGGTATAAGTTGTAGCCCAGTAGTGCGAGAGTGGTCTCTGGAACCTTAAACCAGGTTTCAGTTACTGCACAGATGCTGACGTTCTCCATACTGAGGAGTGCTTCAAGCACATGCATTTTGAGATTTAAACTCCTGGCATTAAGTAGCATAACCCTCATTTTTTTATTTGTGCTGTTTATGGAGGTAGGTTTGACTTTTGAGCCTTGCCTAAAAAAGGCACTATGGGGGCAGTATATATATATATCTATATATATATATATATATATATATATATATATATATATATATATATATATATATATATATATATATATATATATATATATATATATATATATATACATATACATATATGTCACATTTCATGGAAGTTCGGACTTGGGCATAAAGTTATGTGGTTTGTCTGACTTGACCACTTTGCAAAGTTCTTTGCTGTACACCAGTTAGGTCTTGACAACAGAATACATATAATAAGGTACCCTGGCTAACCATATAATAACTATTGTCTATAGTCACATCAATATTCTTCCCTATAAGTTACACATCTATATCTGCACATTTCAGGACAGCCTCATGTATCCTTCATTTTCAGATAGCACATCCTACTATACAGGCCGTTATAAAACACATGCAGGCAGTTGGTAAGGTTGCATCAGTATATAACTGCATTGTTGTGGTAATATGAACATTTCAGTAGTGTGCTTTTATGTTATATATCTGTAGATTATGCAGATGTTTATTTTACTCTTCCATACCTTTCCTTGGTCGGTATCCTTACTTTAATAACAAGTTTATGTTGTTTTTTTTTAAATTTCCTTCTTTTTTTTAGATGCAACTGTAATGCAAGGGGCAGTGGCAGTGGTAGAGACAGTGGTAGTGGCAGTAGTAGAGGCAGTAGCAATGGCAGGGGTAGTGGCAGTGGTAGAGACAGTGGAAGTGGCAGTGGTAGTGACAGTGGCAGGGGCAGTGGAAGTGGCAGTGCAGTGGTAAAGGCAGTGAAAGTGGCAGTGGCAGAGGCAGTAGCAGTGGCAATGGTAGTGGCAGTGATAGGGGTAGAGGCAGTGACAATGGTAGTGACAGTGGCAGTGGTAGGGGCAGTGGTAGTGGAAAAAAGAGAAAAAGAATGGATACCTGTTCACCACCCAAAAAAATCACATCCTCATTTCTTTCCCTCTCCCCACTACCATTTTACCCTCCACATTCCCCTGGTGCATTCTCCATTGCTTGCTGCTTGTTTTATCTCTGTTATTGTATATACCCATTTGCACCACTTTTTTACAGACAAAAACACATCTAAGCATTGCAGTGGTGTGCTTCATTTCTCATATTCTCATGTATTAGTGCATATACACAAACTGAGGCAAAGGCATTCTCTGTGCACATCTATTTTATTTGTTATACTCCCAGCTGCCACTTTGGGATTTCCTCCTTCACCACAGGTAATACGCTGTTTCACAAGCAGGATTACTAGTTAGTAACAAACTAAGCTGCAATGTTTTCACTTAATTAATAATTAACCTTGAGCTGCATCATGAGATATATCTGTGGTAGGTGTCCCACAATCATGCTGCATGTTTCTGAATCACAGGGTGTGTTTTCTGAATGTGGAAACTTTGAATTTGATCACAACAACCTTTTGGCTAGCATAATTAAAGGTTTTGATTGATTGTAATGAAGCACATTCAGGACTGTTTCTCTCATCAGTTGGGAACCCGAATGTCTGTTTCATGGAAACAAAATCTTTCATACTGTTGTATCTCTAAGGGCGGCCATGGTGGTGCAGCACTTAGCATTGCCACCTTACAGCAAGAGGTTCTCCGGTCCGATTCTTGGCTGGGTTGCCTTCTGTGTGGAGTCTGCATGTCCTCCGTGTGGTCATGTGGGTTTCCTCCAGGTGCTCCTGTTTCCACCCACATCCCAAAGACATGCTGTAGGTGGATTGAACACTCCAAATTGGCCCTAGGTGTGAGCATGTGCCTTCTGTGGAAGGTTGGGCACTGGGCTGGCACCTCGGCACTGTAAAACTCCACTGCCAATCATGAGAGAATGGGTGATCCACTGTGGTGACCTCTAACTGGGAAGAAGAAGACTGTTGTATCTCTAAACGAAACCTTGTTAGTAAGGAAAACTTCTTCACCCCTACGGTTTTATACTCTCACTAATTTCTGAACACTTTTTGAATTAAAGTGAGAGTTAATTCGAAATGATTGACTATTCCCATTTTGAGTAGTCAGAGTAATTATTCACAATTATCATGCACAATAAACATCTGCTGGGAAATGTTTACATTTTCTGCAAGATTACTGTTGCTCACATTAGGTCACTTTTGCTGGTCATCTAACTTTTATTGCTCCGCCAACAATCTATGTGATAACCAGAAACCATACCCTACCTGTAAAATGTTAGGATAAAACTGACAAAATGTCTGCGTCTCTAGACATTTATGCATTAGGCAAATATGGAAGAAAATGTTCAAATATTTTTCAGCACTCGGTGTCATGTACCTCTTAATAGATAAAAGAAATCCTTTCAAAGCTTACATCGATACTAAACTGTAAACAATCAAAGAAACAAGCAATAAGGACTGACCGGCTTTTCATTAATCTTTTCTAATACCCAGGTCAGCACTCAAATAGTAACAACATTTGCAAATCGCTCATGATATTTGCAGCAAATAATGCTCTTTCTTTAAAGATGCAGAAACAAGTGTTTTGATGTATACTTATTGTTTCTTCATTCTTCCACTAGGTAATTAAATCAAGTAAGGTGACACAGGAAAGAACAGTTTTCAAGTTCTGTTACTAATTGCATAGCCACTTATTTTACAGTGCTTCTTGGATAAATGATACAACTGATTCTGAATCATATCATATCTAGACAGATGAAGGTACAAACCACTGCCTCGATATTTACTAAGTATTAAAGCAGGAAACAGAGGAAAACATTTATATTTATATATATATCTATATCTCCCAGCTAAAGTTCATAAAATCTGCAGAGTAATATGAGACATAGCTCCTGAAAGGCTTTTATAAAGATATAAGATATATTTCTTGAAAGACTTTATAAAGATGTGTCATGCTTTCTTCAGGCTACATATTATAATAAAATAACTCAACAGTGATAAAATGATGCATAACAAAACATATGCGCTGTATTATTCAGAAGTTTAAAATATCATGTTTGAAAAATATTTTATTTGTTGGCTGAGAAAACAGCAGAGTTGAGTAAATTATGTTAAAAAGGGTTTTAGACATAAATAAAAAATAGCAGAACCCTTTTCTGCATACCATTTCTGCACTGACATATGTACTGAATTAGGTTATTGTATCTTATACAGTGGTCACTGGTCATCTGTTTCTTTTTTAAGGCAACTGATATGTTCCTAACCTAAAACTGGAATTTGTGCCATTTTTTTGTCAGAAGATTTGTTTTCAAAGAAAGATATGTAATTAAGTTAAGAACTAGCACAAAATATCAGTTTAGTATGAATGTAAATTAAATGTTTAGCCATAGGGAAGTACAAGGCTCTGAAATCTAAACCATCTGGAGAAGTTTGCAAAATTAAAGACTGCAGCTGTATTACCAAGTTATGATGTAAAACAGATACAGCAGGTATCACACTGAAAAGTCAAATTAATGCACAAAAGCAGTGCATCTGTCAGGCTGCCATTGTGCAAATAGTTGAGTAAGTGTAACCATACTTGCAGGATTACAGTTTCAAGTAAATGGGAGAAAGGAAACACCTTGTTCAGAGAAAATAATTTAATATAATGATTTCTCCACCATGAAGAGTTCCAGTCTGTTAATATGCATAGATTACTGATGGTACTCTCACTGAAAGCAAACATAAACAGTTAAATAGTTTACTTTTAATGTTGGAGTGTTTAGGTAATATTGATAAATGCTTTTGCTGTATAGTTATTTATTTTGTCAACTCTGACTATATGGGATATCAGAAAAAAGGAAGCAATGAGCCAGTAACTGGACATATGGTATAACATGTCTGAAAGTACAATGTTGTTCATGTGTAAGGAGAAACATTATAATCAGTAGTATATGAAAAAAGATTTGTTATAATGTTACGTGAAGAAAATCAAACTATTCAGACTTAACAATCCGGTGATCTAAATGCAACTGCAGATGGTTTGCAGTGGCACAAAAGCCACTGGTTAAACAGTTAAACAGTACACCCATTCTTAACAGCACTTTATATAGAGTTTTGTCATTGTACGTTTAGTTTCACATATATATTGTTGGAACATAATATCATTGGCACATTTAGACACAATTCAAGTTGTCTAATAAGCAGTTGCAGTCATGAGCACTTAATGACAGGTTACAACTGTCAGTTTTTTTTTTTTTTTTTTTTTTAAGGTTTGACAGACACTAATAGTTTCGTAGTAGAGGGTGCCAGATTGACTTGCTACACCTCTGTCAGATATTATACTGAAAACAGCATTGGTTATTCAGTTATTTACTTATGGCATGGTTTGGCATAATAGTTAAGATGTTGCCTCACATACAAAATGTCCACAAGGGCAACTAGCCCAGTACTTACCTGTGCATAACCAGAAACACTTTCCATACATGAATATAGTGCCACATACACTCATGTTCTGCCACTTAGCTGACATCTGTCTTTCATCTGATCAACAGTGTTAAAGATTTAAGTTGAAGCTACAAATTGTAAATATATTCCAACTAATAGAAAGAGTCATTGTGATATACCTAGTTATCCATCTTCCTCCCAAACATGACTTAGTCATCTTACTGTATTCATGTTATTCTGTCTGCTTGTCAGAAGGCAGGAGTGAGCAACATCTGCAAAACAATGACCTATGTTTCGTTTGTGGTAATGATGTTATTTGTGTTTATAATTTGCATGGATATCTATGTTTATAAGGATTATTAAATCAAAATACTGAGATTCTTCTAAGGAAGTAAATATAAACCTTTAGTAGTGAGGGGAAACCACATTGAAAGTTAACATATTATAAGTGACTTGTCTCCAACCCAAATATGTTTAAAATAAATAGAAACATGCTACAATATATATATATATATATATATATATATATATATATATATATATATATATATATGTATACATGAGAATAAAAGTAGTAGGTTTCTTTTTTTTGTCCTTTCCTCCTTGGCGTAATAGTAGGGAATTTGGCATACCTCAGTGTTAAGATGGGTCTATACCATCTAAGGTTCATTTCTGTAAACCTTCGTTCATCAACCCTAATACAGTGAACATTCACATCAGTAAATGTTCACTTCAACGCAAAACTTACCAGAGAAATAAATGAGTTGCCAAGCATTCGGACCGTCACACAAACCACAGTATATCAAACCCACCCATCCCCAACTATATATACCAACTCTGAGATTGCACTACAGTGGGGAAAGGCCAAATTTCTTGTGATGGCCAACTAGTTCCTTTCCCTGTGTAAATCATTTGTTGAAGTAAACATTTGCTGATATGAATGTTCACTGTATTAGGGTTGATGAACGAAGGTTTACAGAAATGAACTTTTGACAAAGTGATATAGACCCATTAAGAGGAGGACTATACTTAATCTCATGAGTTATGCAATCAGCTGGAGAGAATAATTAATGATTAACAAATAACTATTGATATAAACACACACTGAGACATAGCACTTTTTTTTTTTATTTCTATAACATAATCATACTTTTACATTTACCAGTGCAACACAGTGTAAATTTAAAAATGAGATCTTTGGGCAGCTCTGTGGTCACTGCTCCTAGTTTGGATACAGTGCTGGGAACTTGACAGATGGATGTTTTTCATTTAACATTTGATAACTATAATAAAATCATTCTTAATCAGGTAATTTACAGAATAATACATATCGTGTTGCATGTGTCCATAACTTTGGACATGTACAATATTTGATTTGCTCAGTCTTTATAAATGACCATGGTAGAATTTCAAGAATGGGAAACACTTTAAATGATATAATGTTTCTTAACCCATGAAGTTTGTGCTTGGTATGCTTTTCATTTAACAAAAAGCCAGCCAGAACATTACAAATTTACAAGCAGCTTATTCTCAGAAATCCTGCTGGCTACAGCTGCATCTGGTTGCACAATGTATATTATGTTTGGCTGAGAAGATGTCACAGAAGCCCATGTTCGAAATCAATACCTTGCAACATATGCAGAAGGCCATTAATCTCCTCCCATTGTGACTACATTGTACAACAGACTTAGGCTGCTAGTGATAAGGGGAGGTTCTGATACTCAGTGTTAATGCTGCTAGGGGCGAAGTGCACAGGATCTTACAGGAAGCATCCAGTACACTTAGGAATATTCCTCATCCACTGGCATATGTTCTTCAACTAGAGCAACACTTTTAACAGTTGCTGTCATCTAAAAACAGGTTTCTCTCCTCTCCATACCTCTACTGCCTGGTAAAGGTATTTTAGATAAACAAGTAAAGGGACTGACCTTCAAATTAGTAGTATTTAGTGTTTATTTTCATTCAGCAATGTCATGTTTGAATTATACAGTGCAACTTTTACATTTCCATACATGACCTTAAAGTCCAACTGCTGTTTAGAGCTGTAATCATTGACTATTTTCTTTGCCTGTCCCATTTTATTGAAAAAAAATGGAGTAGGTGTATTTTACAGCAACAAGAATTATGGTTGCTTGCCTTGTACTGAAACAAATTGTTCAAAGTTCTCCTTTTAGAAGCAGTTGTGGATAATAATTAATAAAGTGTTGAAATGTTTTATTTGGGAGAGGAAGGGGCAAGGGGCAAGTGGGATAAGTTGATCCACCCAACAGAACAAGAAGGTTTAGGATTTAATGATTTGAAGGTATACTTTAGAGCTACACAGTTAAGGCTCTTATACATAACACAAGCTGAAAGCTATAACTTAAAGTGGAAATGAATGGTGATAACGCGGGGGGGGGGGTAATCCAAGAAATAAGGAAATAACAGGATTTTGGATGCAGATCCTTAATGAAAATAACAATAGTCATACAAAATATTGTATTCATAAAGTATTAGAAAGTATACTAAAAATTAAGCCAACATGGGAATGGAGAACAAAGATTCTGCCAATAGAGATAGCTGCAATTAGGGGTACAGAGAATAGTCAAGAGGGGGCTGAAATTTATTGAAGGGTGCTGGCAAAGGAACCAAGGCACTGGAAACAAATAATTAGACAGGAAAAGGCAATATAATGGGAAGTGGCCAAAAGGCATTTGGATTGCAGGCTAGTGATTGCCTTCCCCGTAAGGGATTCATATCAGATTCTATAAGAGTATAGACAAAGAGAAATTGAAAGAGAAATCCTAAATGAAAGACCTGAACTGGTTAGTTTTAAATGAATCTCGAAAAGAAGCTGCTGTTAAAAGGGGATAATTAATAGGGCATATAAATTATTGCATGATAATTATAGGAATCAATCAGAAAAGGTTAGAAAAGATTGGGAAGAGAAATAAGAAATGCAATTCATAAAGAAACCATTGGACGACATACGTATGGCTCCCATATATGCTACAAAATCTAGAAGATTTAGGAATTTTGCCTGGAAGCATTTGCATAGATACTTTGCATAGATACTTTCATACCCCAAGCAAACACCAAAGAATTATTCCTCAGGTTGATGGCAAAAGTTAGTGTTGTGATGTGGAAGAAAGAGGTAACTGGGTACATATGTTTTGCGAATGTAATGAGTTAGCAGACTTTAAAAAATTCCTACAGAGTACTCAGTCAGGAATACTGGGCAAGCAAATGAATGTAACTAAGGAAATTAATGTTTTTGAGCTGGGACACAGGATTTGAATTTTTTATATATGGTAAGACTTGTTATGTTTAATTTTGGTGGCTGCCAAAAGGGTACTTACTAGAAAAAATGGAAACAAAATCTAAACCAACTATGCTTAAACTATTAACCATTATAACAGAGATAAAAGAATAAGAAGTGGGATCTTTATAAAAAGGGTAGGAGTAACTTGCATAGAGAAAAATGGAAATTGTGGCAACAATACGTGTTGAAAAATGATTTGTAGGAAGAATGAGGTTTAATAATAGGTATAAAATGAATCATTTATGTAATGTTGTTTAGATTATATTTATATATATGTATATATATATATATATATATATATATATATATATATATATATATATATATATATATAAAACATTATATGTGATGTATAATGTTTGTAAATTGTAGTAGTTAATATGGTTTGATTACTTTTCTATATATATATGTTTGCCTGTGTCACAAGTAATAATTCAGTAAAAGCGTTCAAAAAGGCTTCCTTCTTTTAGTGCAAGCTACTGGCTAGTACTGCTTTTGCCTTGCATATATTTCTCATTTTTTGTTATTGCTTAAGTTTAACATTCAGTGCTAGTTTTACTCACTCTTGCAGCAGTAGGGACTATGGTGTGCCAGTGCCAAATGATCCAAGACTAATCATTGGTAAGCCCAGTCTTCTTTCTCACCCCTACTCCCAATCAATTTCATCCATATCTACATTTATAGATAATTATACTCCCAATTAATTCCATCCATCTCAGCATTTATATATAATTATACTCCCAATCAATTTCATTCATATCTACATTTATAGATAATTATACTCCCAATTAATTCCATCCATCTCAGCATTTATATATAATTATACTCCCAATCAATTTCATCCATATCTACATTTATAGATAATTATACTCCCAATTAATTCCATCCATCTCAGCATTTATATATAATTATACTCCCAATCAATTTCATCCATATCTACATTTATAGATAATTATACTCCCAATCAATTTCATCCATATCTACATTTATAGATAATTATACTCCCAATCAATTTCATCCATATCTACATTTATATATAATTATACTCCCAATCAATTTCATCCATATCTACATTTATAGATAATTATACTCCCAATTAATTCCATCCATCTCAGCATTTATATATAATTATACTCCCAATCAATTTCATCCATATCTACATTTATAGATAATTATACTCCCAATCAATTTCATCCATATCTACATTTATAGATAATTATACTCCCAATTAATTCCATCCATCTCAGCATTTATATATAATTATACTCCCAATCAATTTCATCCATATCTACATTTATAGATAATTATACTCCCAATTAATTCCATCCATCTCAGCATTTATATATAATTATACTCCCAATCAATTTCATCCATATCTACATTTATAGATAATTATACTCCCAATTAATTCCATCCATCTCAGCATTTATATATAATTATACTCCCAATCAATTTCATCCATATCTACATTTATAGATAATTATACTCCCAATCAATTCCATCCATCTCAGCATTTATATATAATTATACTCCCAATCAATTTCATCCATATCTACATTTATAGATAATTATACTCCCAATTAATTCCATCCATCTCAGCATTTATATATAATTATACTCCCAATCAATTTCATCCATATCTACATTTATAGATAATTATACTCCCAATTAATTCCATCCATCTCAGCATTTATATATAATTATACTCCCAATCAATTTCATCCATATCTACATTTATAGCTAATTATACTCCCAATTAATTCCATCCATCTCAGCATTTATATATAATTATACTCCCAATCAATTTCATCCATATCTACATTTATAGCTAATTATACACCCAATTAATTCCATCCATCTCAGCATTTATATATAATTATACTCCCAATCAATTTCATCCATATCTACATTTATAGATAATTATTGTTTGTTTGTGTCTTTCGGCTTTTCCAGTTAGGGGTCACCAAAGCAGAACTCCGGTCCACTTATGATTGGCAGTAGAGTTTTACATGCTGGCTTGCTGGGCCTAACGCACAACCTTCAACGAAGGAACACCCATTCATGCATGTTGCCACACAGAAAACGCTCTAGCTGAGAATCGAACGGGCAACCTCTAACTGTGAGGTGACAACGCTACCGCAGCACCACCACCGCAGTCTACATTTATAGATAATTATACTCCCGATGAATTCCATCCATCTCAGCATTTATATATAATTATACTCCCAATAAATTTCATCCATATCTACATTTATAGATAATTATACTCCCAATTAATTTTGTCCATCTCAGCATTTATAGATAATTATACTCCCAATAAATTTGATCTATATCTACATTTATAGATAATTATACTCCCAACCAAGTCCATCCATCTTTACATTTATAGATAATTATACACCCAGTCAAGTCCATCCACCTCTACATTTATAGGTAATTATACTCCCAAGCAATTGCATAGCATCTAAATTTATAATTATAGTCCCAATAAATTTCAGCCACCTCTCATTTATAGTTATTTATACTCCCAAACAATCCTAGCCATCTCAACATTTATAGATAATTATATGCTTGCAACTCCGAAAAAGGCAAACATCTTCTTTTACAATAATTATATTAATGAATACAGCCTAAGATCCTTTACAGTAATCTGTTAGAAGATTATTATGTCTGCAAATAACACTACTTCATGTTGCTAGAGTTTCACAGTATTAATGCTTCTCCTGCATAGCAACATATGTTTCATTTGAGATCTGTTCTATTACTGCTGAACTACAGGCTTGTACTGTAATGTAAGCTTAGGTATAACCTTAGTCAGTCTTTGATTCACTTACCAGCTTGCTAACTTTATATAAAGCCTGCATTATAGTTATCTTTATTGTATGTCTTTTTTGAAGCTTTTCTCCTTGGGCCTCACTGAAAAAGTGTTTTATAATATAATCAGATGTTCATGGTAAATTAAATTTATTTATTTATTGGAATTTGTTTTCCATAAAAGTTTGACTGAACAATGCCATTTTTTCAGTAGAGGTCCTGGGAGAAAAGCTCCATTATATAAACATCAAGGGCATCATTTGCATTGCTTTATAATTTTTTTAGTCTGTTTTAGTCGTGACTAACAGTTCCATTATTCAGACAACCTTGACATTAATACCCATGGATCTGCTTATATAGTGTATCACTAATATGAACAGCAGTGGGATCAATGTTCAAGCATGTCACACACCCACTCCCACTGGGAAACCCTCTGTAAGTATGACCACTAATCATAGTTCTATCATTTAGTTCTTATACAGAGCCTACACTAATTCTACTAATGTTTCTGTGACTTCTAGGCATTTCAGGACCTCCCAATCAGCTTTCTTTGAGATTTGACATATGCTTTCTCCATGCTAAGGAATGTCAAGTTGGATACATTCCTCGTTTACTGCTTTTTATACAATAACTGTCTCACTCCAAACATCAGATACATTGTGCTGCATCCTGTCATTAATACAAGCTTCTCATCTCCCTTTGTAATGTCTGCTGCTCTGCATAATAATTTACCATTCACCCTCTCTAGCACTTTCGTGCAAAGTGATAGCAGATTGATACTTTTGTTTGCCTGCAGTTCTTGTAGCCTAGCACTAGAATATTTTTTTTCACCAGTCAGCTGGGCTATGTCTTTCTATCCATACCACTACTATGAGTACTGTCAGGATCTATTTCTGCCCTGACCCACCCAACAACTCGATCATAATTGTTTTGACATTCTCAGAGCCTGCTATTTACCTTTACTTTGTGTATCCAGAGTGCTGTTGTTACTTCTATGGTGAGTTTTTGTTCCTCTTTTATCATTTGCTACATATGGTGCAGTACAACTTCTGTGAACTGATGAGCAGGTTGTTGTTGGAATTTTTTATGAGTGGTGCCTTTATTTTTCTCTGTTTACCTTGCAACATGGGCATGTTTCTTTGTGCTATCTCTAAGCCACTTTTGAGAAACTAGTAGAGTCCCTCTGACACCTTGTTCTTTGCTATTACAACTACCCTCTTAGCATTTTTATTAGCCAATCAGTATTCCTTCTTAGACTGGTCCATTTTTCTATTTTCCACTTTTTTTCCGGCATGCCTTCTTTTGTTCAATAACTTCATGGACTTTTGTATTACTTTGCTTGCCTTTCTTAAGCAATCTATTTCTATACCAGCCTTGGAAGCTTATTTGTTGTATAGTCTTCATTCAGTCTGTTTTTAAACACTGCCATTCTTATTTATCTCTATCAATTTGCTGTCATTTTTGAAATGCTAGATCCCTGATTATTTCCTGGAACTCCTGTGCTTTCATTCCAATTAACTTTCAGTCTTCAGCACAGTCCCTGTTGACCCAAGAACCTTCTCTTACAACTGTTTGCAGCTAGTTCT
Organism: Protopterus annectens; assembly: GCF_019279795.1. Lineage (NCBI taxonomy): Eukaryota > Metazoa > Chordata > Ceratodontiformes > Protopteridae > Protopterus > Protopterus annectens. The sequence goes on from NC_056728.1 coordinate 1,501,351,215, forward strand.
GGCCTCCAGTCTGTTATGCTTAGGGTTGACAGTTTAAGTGAGTAAAACATTGCAGTCTCTTATTCTAACCCAAAGCCATTCCCTTACTAGAAGGAGGTCTACCTGAGTTGCTTGTTGATAATCTTGTCTGTGATCTTGTGACTGTCTTTCTTGGTGAATCATATGCTTGCTACCAAGTCATTTATCTAATAGAAGTCTAGAATGGCCTTGCCTTTTCCTCCCATTGTGCTAAGCATGTGGTCAGAGACAGTCCTCATATTCTTTTCTGCCTGTCCTGATATGAGCATTCAGGTCAGCGTTATCAACACTAATTGATGTTATTCTGCTTTTAGTAGGTCTTACAAATGTTTATTGGAAGCACTCATTTTCACACCATCTCAACCCTATGGAGGGGGGTAGGCTGAGATTTTGAATAGTGCACAACCTTTACACTGGAGTAAGTTCATTCTATTTACTTCACTCACTGTCTTTTGAAGATGCCCCTCAACACAATTCCCACACCAATTCTAGTTTGTCCTTTACCTGCATAATAGACTGTGGATCCCAACTACCCATCCACCTTGTCTCCTGGATAAACAGAATGTCCAGTTTCCAGTTTACTATCATGTCTTCCACTTCCAATCTGCATCCTAACTGGTTATTAGTACCAATCTTGTACAAACAAGCAAAGCAAAATAACAGTAACTGTACTTTATATTTATCACCATCTTATGCTGCAATGAATGACAAATGTCTACAAGAAATTGTTTATTGTTCTAAATATAAGAAAGTACTAACTCCAGGAGTTCTTAATGTTAATTGACTGCACAGTCAACTATATCTGTCACACAAGTGCCTTACTTTATTCTGTATCTCATAGTGTCTAATTCAATCCAGGCAAACCCTGAACTGGTCATAAAACCCTTTCAGAAGTAATTATTACTAGCATCTCAGAACAAAAAAAATAAATAAATAAATCAGTGCATTAAAATACTACCAAACAGTCTTAGAGACACTGTCATCTGTTTCCATCTTGTTCCTTAAAAACTAGGAAAGTATCCCTAGCCCAGCTAAGGGCTAAACATATTCTTAATTCTTTGCAGACATTAATGCATTCTGAAGTGTATGGGATGATTTATCAATATACAATGACACAAACTATATTATTATATTTTTATGATCTGCTATCCAATTCAGGAAAGACTTTGCACACTTATAAAAAAACAAGTTAAGAGCTATTAGAAAAAATTAAAATTGATTTCTCATACCTGTTCTTAAAACAGACTAAAATGCAGAGATAAGACACGTATCTAAACACTGACAATGAAATGGTTACCAACAAAGCTACAGTAAAGTATTTTAGAAGACCACAAACATTACTACTAGTAGAACACACAACTATTAAAAAACAAAACATAAGTAGCAAACTCCATTTATTTCACAAGTTTAATGATACATTTATTTCTTAACAAAAATGAATAGAATCTAATAACTTATTTTTTCTGCCCCTCCACTAAATAGGACTCTGTGAATTATTTAGACATTTGTCAGATCATTCATGCACCCTACGTTTGATTTAAGGAGGCACATTGAAAAAAAGGAATGTCCAGTAGGATATCATTCACCTTAGGGCCATGTTATGCATCTTAAATCTTAAAATCTTAAAAATTCTAAAATCTGGCTGAGCTGTCTTACCAAAATCATTAACATATAGTACATATTCATTCTTTCTCTGCCTGAATTGTTTCCTGCATTAACTGATTTCAGGCAACAGTGACTAGACGGTTTCAGGTAAAGAAATCAATTGGATTAGAAATTACCTTACACATACTTCCTTTAAGTTATATCTGAAAACAATAGATCACACACATCTACTTTTCAGAAGATTTTCTCAGTGGTTTATATTAGCCTTTCTTCTCCATATTTATCAATGTTCTACCCCTTTATCTTTGCAACTTCAAATGCATTCAGTTTGCTGATGATATAGTCCATTTATCAAAGCAGTTATACAATGACTGCTCCATTAAAAATATTTCTGGGAACTTGGTTAAAAAACAACATAAAAATATTTAGGAATGAGACTAGATTAGTTGACAAAGTGTTATAACTACTAAAGGTTTCTTGCAAAACTGTTTACATGCTAACTACAAATTTTTATTTTTTACTTAGTTTCATCCAGTTTGTCATTCAGTGATTTATAACTTGATAAGATGAAGGGAACCATGACTTTATGGATCATAGTGCTGATCTGGTGTTAAATAGAAATGGAGAATTAGGTAAATTGTTTAAAACAAGACTGAAGTTGAAGGTATAAATTAAATATAAGCATAATCTTTAAAATGCTTTTATTTTGTAGATATTCATTTTTATTGTTCAATGTAGAATAAATGCATCACATTAGACGATCTGATTATGATAAACATGTAGGAGTTCAATCAATTTGAAAATATTTTTTACTTAATAAGTAGCTAGCTAAGTCGATTTAGCATAAGACAGATTTATAGCTTCATAGGTTCATAGGAGGTTACTAGGCTAGCGCCCTAGAGCCTTTACATGCCTAGCCATGTTAATTCCAAGTATCCCCATTTGTGCTTTTCTAGTTAGTTTTTTTGAACAAAGTGGGCCTGTGATCAACACTGGCTACGTATGTCCATGAGGGACAAGTGTGCCACCCCAAGAGTGAATTTGCAGTTTCCCATCAAATTATCTAGGTTGCATTTGAATAGGGTCAGTTAGGAACTCTGTTTTACATAAATAGGGAGTCTATTCCCAAGAAGTGGCATTCTCTGGCAGACATATCTGTCTTTCCAGCATGATATTTTAATGTCAGCAGCTAGGCTGAGATCTTTAGAGCAAGTGACTCTCGTGCCATTTCACTTGCAGATGTGCAGCATTTCTATTAGGGCAGGGTTGAGGATTGCCCTATAGGCCAGGCACAAGTCACCTCTCAGCACCATATAATATACAGAGGAAAGTGACAGAGCTTTCAGCCTGTCCACATAGGTCATGGTTTGGAGTCCCTGTATTTTGTTAGTGGGAGGCCTCTGAGGTCTCTCCAGCTGCTGTAGGTGTCCGGCGAGGTACATACAAAAGGGTGCATTATACTATATTAGTAGTCTAATGAGCGTCGAGTGCAGTGAAGTTATAACATCACTTGACCTGGATTCTATAGCTTTTGCTAACTGGAAGACTTTCCCTATCACAGTGTAAACATGCTGGTCAAAGTTCAGATCTGAACAATTCATTGAAAAATAGAGTAACTTCTTAATTAAAATGAAGTATTTTGGGACTTTTTTAACAATATATGCAAGACTAAATAAATTAATACATTTCATTTGAAGATTTTGATTCCCACAGAATGATAAATTCATTGAAAAAGTAATGTCTTACATTTTTCATTCTCCTACTCTAGCTTTTAGCACAGTTAAGACACAACTATGGCTGGTACTGTAGGAATAAATGCATGACTGAACTAGCCCCAGAAAAATGACGACTTCAAAAAGAAACTTCAGCAGAGAAAATTACAGATTTCAGAAAATTTCTAGCATATAAAGGAACAAAGAAGGAAAATAAGTATTCATTTAGGCTGCGCAATGTAAAAATCAAATTGAAAGTAAGAAAAAAACAAGCATTTGAATTGCATAATTGCTAGTAATAGCAGCAGAGAGCATGTGTAATATAGTGCTGGGTACATTACACTTGCAGGCTGATCTGGCTAATGTAGTAGAGGCTGCAAAAAAAGAAGCATGTTTGCTGTTAAAATGAAAGAGTATATTAAAGTAAAAGAGTAATGCAAAATACTGCAGAGGGTGCTGAGTGTCTCTGCATTACCTCAGTGACAGTAGCATAACTGTTCTCTGAAGCACTATAAATTTAAAATATTTGTAGAATATGTACTGAAAAGGAGAGGGGATGTTGCCAATAGGACAGAATTAGCATTGTTGCCTCCCAGCAAGATGTTCTCCGGTTTGATTCTCGGCTGGAGTGGCTTCTGTGTGGAGTCTGCATGTCGTTCCCAGCGGTCGAATGACGTTTAAAGACATGCAGGTAAGTCCGTGCGTGAATAGGTGTGTCTTCCTTGAAGTTTGGGCATCGGTCTGGCAACTCGGCACCATAAAAATCCACTACCAATCATTAGAGGACTGGAGTTCCGCTGTGGTGACCCCTAACCAGGAAAAGCCAAAAGACATTACTAGAATGGATAATTAGGATGAAAGCTACAATGGAGAAGGGGCTCAATGATAAGGCTTCCATAAAGCCAGTTTTACAGGCAAGGAACTTAGTAAGATGACAATATGTATCTATGGTTTTAAATTTGAATTGTCTTGTTAATGGTTTTAATTGATTGTTAATTACACAGGAGTTTTTATTGGTTGAAATATATTTTAAATAGCAAAGTAAAGAGTTCTGTTGTCTGATGAAGCGGCAAAACTTGTCGCAAAAGCACTCAGCATTAAAAGTTTCTTTTTTCTGGATACTGGCTGTGGTTTGATTCTACTATATTTTTCAGTGCATTGGCTTTTATCATTTAGTGGAACCATTTGCCTGCACCACTTTCTGTTTTTTCTTTATTTGTCAAATATCCCTTATGATACAGTCATTCTTAATTGTGTATACAGGCTTGTATATTACATGAATGAGACATATATAATTTATCCATTCCAGCTGCTGCTGTGTCAACAACAGCCATCAGCATTCTCTAGTTTTATGAATGATTAACACTGAAACACTAGTTTCTATATTTGCATAGTGTAGACTCTTCTTTGAAAATTCAACTTAAAAAAGAGGCAGTTCTAGTAAATATAAAGACATATAACTAGATCACAGTGTAGTTTCAGTATATTGATTACAAGGGAGAAAACATTACAAAGTAAGGATATGAAAGACAGACGAAATGTTAGATGAGGTATTTGATGAATAATTGAAAAGATTGTCAGCTCAGATAGAGATTTTTGATAATGACCAGAGGAACACATCTAGATTAATTCAGACATAAGGCAATATCTGAGGCTAAATAATTGCTTGTTTTGTTCTACCAGAATAAGTCAAAATATGTAGAAAAAGATTAGTAACATGAAACACATGCAGGGAACATAAATACATATTTATGGTCTGATGAAAAGAGCTGAACAATATGCCAAACAAGAAAGTGAACAAGTGATAACATTGGAAAATGTAAATCTTAATCTGCTTCCGTAAATGAAAGCTACTGTAAATAGATAAATTTTGTCTATCTTATGTGAATCATTTGATATCAGAGTAGTTCCTCAGGAGAGAGACAATAACGGCATTCAATTTTCCACAAGCATGCCTATAAATATGAGAGTAGTAATTGTTCACAGACAAGTCAGTACACCAAAGCAGTGATGAAGAGTATAGAAGAGCTACTGTGAAGCAGAAGTCATGCTACTAGAGTACATAATCAGACGTACTACTCATTCCATAAGAGAATGCCAAAACAAATGGGCACCTGGTCCTTTCAACTGCCTTTTTAAGGATGTGAACTCCTTAAAGTACTGATTGTCTCTGCACCCATATGCTTTTCAAGAAAGGGCTTGCTCTGGTGACCATGACATATTATGAAAAAAATGTAAAGCCAGGATTCTGTAACTGTTTAGCAAACTGGACTAACAAATGTTGACATAAAAGAAGACATACCACAAAGACAAGTAAATTATATAAATAACTGTTCATGACTAATAATTTTTTACTAAAAAAAAAAAAAAAAAAAAATATAACATATAACTTCATAGGTTCATAGGTTCATAGGTTGGTACTAGGCTATCAGCCCTAGGGCCTATACAAGCCTAACCATAACAATTCCCTGGCTATTTCTTCCCACATTATTTACTTTCCTGGACCCCTGTCTAGCAGGGCGACTGACGTGATCCCTGGGGTGAATTTCCTTTCTCCCATCCAATCGTCAAGGTTCCTCTTGAAGAGGTCCAAAGAGGCACTCTGCTTGACATGTATGGGCAATCTATTCCAGAGTCTGGGGAGTCTCTGGGTCAAGAACCTATCCCTCCAGCATGTTTTGTTTATTGTGATGACAAGGTTTAGATCCCTGGAGCATGTAGCTCTGAGGGATTGGGATTTCTTTAAGTGTAGCATGTCCAGCAGCTCTGGGTTTGACATGGCCTTGTATGCTAAGCAGAGATCGCCTCTGAGTAGACGATATGTGACAGAGTATAGCTGTAGTTGTTTAAGGCGGTCAGCGTAGGGCATCTGCTTTAGGCCTGTGATTCTTTTAGTGAGGTATTTCTGAGGCCTTTCCAGTTGTTGCAGATGTCTTGAGAGGTACATACCAAATGGGGCGCTGTATTCTATAATGGGTCTAATGAGGGATGAGTACAGTGGGACAATGACCTCCTTTTTTCTGGATGAAAAGCCCTTTGTGATGAGGAGTGCCACATAGAAGGATTTCCTGACTGTTGTGGTGATGTGGTTATCGAAGGTGAGACCACTGTCCACCTGTGTCCCTAAGTCTCTTATCACACTTTCTGTGTTTAGTGTACTGCCACCTATATGGTAATTCATGGATACATGTTTTTTCCCAAAGGGGATAACAATACATTTCTTGGCATTGAGCTTGAGCCCATGGCTCTGGCACCAAGCATCGGTTTCTGTAAGGCCCTTTTGTAGAGTATCCACATCATTTGGGGATTCAATAATGGCTCCCAGTTTGCAGTCATCTGCAAACTTTGTTAGCCAGAGTCCCTTAGTGTTGACCTGTACTTCAGAGAAGTAGATGCCAAACAAGAGCGGCCCCAGGACTGAACCCTGAGGTACTCCACTTGTCACTTGTCTGGAGCTGGATTTGGAGTCGGCTACTTTTACAGTGTGGGTTCTATCAGTAAGCCATTTAGCAACCCATTGGGTGACATAGAGATTAATGCCCAACTTAGTAAGTTTATCTATGATATGCAAATGGCAAGAGAACAACAATTCATAACAAAGTGGTTTTAATATAACAGTTAATGCAACTACTATACAAATGCTAAAAGAGATGATACTTAAATTAGTTCAAGTAACTGAATGCATAACCATGCAAAAAATATTGTATCCTCATTATGCGCTGCCTGTGACATTGTCATAACTAGGTAAGGGTAAAAGAGGTATATAAGCCAGGGTTTGCTTCCATAGTTAGGTAATTCACTCAACAGCTTTGCATTAGAATTGACTAACTCTGCACTTTAGGAGCTCATGACTAATACATTGCTACAGTTGCTGTTTTGGGAAGAAAATTATTTAATGTCTTTAATAGCAATGCTGTAGCAGGTTTGGAAAGGAAGGTATACACCATTATGACATGAACATGGTATATACTCAAGGAGGCATTGAATAAATGCAAGTAGTACAAATAAAAAAAAAAAGATAATATTCTTATGTGGCAGATAAACTGTAATCATGCATGGTTTATTATCACAGTCTTGAGGCCCACAATCCTGAAAATCATAATCCTAAGATCATAATATTAAAGGACTAGAATGCTGAAGACCATAATATAAATTCCTGGACTTGCCTCTTTACAAAATTCATGATAACCTTCATTTTTCGGTCCATACTCCTGCAGGACCAATGTTAGCACTCATTCCTTGGTTAACACTGGTAAACGGATTTAGTATCTGAAACATGTAGAAATAGTGGTAGTGTTTTGGGCTTTCAATATTATGGTGTTCAGGACTGTTATTTTCAGGACTGTGGGCTTCAAGATTGTGACATTAAACCATCAGGTACTACAAAGAATGGCTTAGTATTAATACTTCACAGGATTATGTGCTTATAGACAATACCTTTTTTGTAATAATATATCTTAATGAAATTCAAAATTACCTCAAATTCATTCATAGTGTTCAAAAAACGCATTACTCAGTCCATTTCATCTGCATGTAATGGGTGGGAGGTGGATCACTGCCGCCACATTGCATATTTGGGGCTTTAAATTTCCTGTTCTTCCAGATATTATTCTCTTTCCCTCATCCTGATATAGCAATATTCTCATGTCCATTGCAAATATCTGTCTGCAAATGCTTACCTGCCAGCTGCAGCCAGCCCTCCCCTCCCGGTGATGGCAGGCATATTACAAACTCAAACCTACCACCAAGAATGGTAGTTGGATACATACCACTCATCTTCCCTTCCACCCAGCAATCTATGAACCACTAAGGTAACATTCAGAGCTGGAACATCAAAGATAAGACTTCTCCCTCATTGCTATCTTATCAAGATGCTCAGGATTTATTTAAAGTTGCTATATGAGAATGGACATAGAAGATGTTGTCCAAAATGGAATCAGAGCAGAAAATTTTGGATTAAGGCAGCATGAAAGGTCAACAACACTGTGGATATAATAAAAGCTGCGTTAACTACTAGTAATTCCCTGAATCCATGCTGAACATATAGAACTACTGAATAACACACCTGACCAAGATTTTTAATAAAAAAAAATGTATTTATTTATTTTATTTTACATTTGTTGACCGGGACATCTGACTGGTCATATGTCCATTTTCAGAGGAGGCCCGGGTAGAAAAGCTCCATTTCAGTACATGAACAAACTCTTAAGAACAGTGGCATTCACATACAAATGAGGCATACTAACATTAGTAAATATAAGACAGTATATACACAGGCTCATAGTAAGATTTACAGTTCAGAGGTATCACCCTTTTTAATACATGCAGTTCTTTGCAGACTTATAGATACAATATGTTACAGTACGTGCTTTTCTTTGCAGACTTATATATCCCATATGTTAAGGTCACACTTAGACCAGAAACAGGGTGAGAAACCAGACTTGACATATGGCGGTGTTAAGAGATATTGCTTGTATGCCCATCTTTACCCAGGGGTGAGACAGGAGAATAGCCAGTTGTTCATGAGGTGGGCTTTTAGGAGTTTTTTAAATTGTCTAGCAGAATTATTGGATGTTAGGTGGGCAAGGAGGAAGTTCCAGAATTTAGAAATAAAGTAGCTAAAGAGAAATTTTCCTGCCACATTGTTATGTTTGGTGACTTATAGGAGGTTTGGGGTGCTAGATCTCAAGGTTTCTGTTGTGGTGTGAGGAAGACTTGTAACATGTTGGAGGGCTAGAATTTTGTCTGAGTGGTAGCATACCTTGTGTGCTAGTGACAATTGATTGAGTTGAAATAATAGACGGTACTCCAACCAGTTTAGCTTTTTGAGAGAGTCACAATGATGTGTTCTATATGAAGAGTCTGTAGCAAATCTAGCTATCTTATTGTAGCAGGATTCTAGTTTGTGTAAGTTGGTTTTATGAAGGTTAGTTAGTACATACTGGGGATGTGTAGAGGAGGATGGATAGCAGATGTGTCCTGGCTATTGTGGTTTTGGATTGTTTTGAGATAAATTGCTTGTTATGATAGAGCAGTCCTATTTTTTTTGTGAACTTTCTTGATAGTTTGGGCAATGTACAAGTCAAATCTTAGGTGGTTGTCTATTTCAATGCCTAAAGATTTGGTGTCGGTGGTTGGGGTAATCACTGTTTTGTTATTAGAGGTGATAGTAAAGTTATCTATTTGGGGGAAGGATCTGTAAGAGCTGGCCAGGAGTAATTTTGTTTTAGTTGGGTTAAGAATAAGCTGGTAGTTGGTGAACCATGTTTCAGCTAGTGAGACGCTTTCTTGTGTTTGAGAGTGGAGGAGATCAAGAGTGGGGGCGGCACATATGATAGTGGTGTCTTCTGCGTATTGAATTATTGAGGCCTTTGGTGTGGAGGATGAGAGTTGATTGGTGAATAGAGTGAAGAGTAATGGGCCTAAGGTGGAGCCTTGATGGACTCCTAATGATACAGGCAGTAGAGAGGATATTTGGTTTTGCCCATTATATTACCTGCTGCCGACCTGATAGATAGCTATTAAACCATGTGATAGAGGAGATTCTGAGGCTTAGGGCAGAGAGTGAATGGAGAAGTTTATTGTAGTTTACCATATCAAAAGCTTTAGATAAATCTAAGCATATGGCAGAGACTAGTTGTCCATTATTTCTATGGTGATTAATGGTATTAGTGAATGATATAACTGAGGTGGTGGTACTAGGAAGGGTCTAAAGCTATGCTGGTTTTTAGATAGCAAATTGTTTTCTTGAAGGTAATTCATGAGTTGTGTGTGTATGACCCTTTCTAGGATTTTTGATAAGGGTGATAAAATAACAATAGGACGATAGTTATTGAGTTCAAAGGAGTAACCCCATTTGTGTAGTGGTATGATATGGGAGGGTTTCCATATAAGGGGGACTTTACACTCTGAGATCTGTTAATGAGGATAGCAACAGGATAGTCTTGAGCTACTGCAGCTATTTGAAGGTATTCTGCAGGTAGGTTATCGGTGGCCAGGGTGGTGGACTTGAGTTTTTGGAGGAGTTTTAGAATGGTTTTGATTGACACCAGCTGAAAGCTAAAGTGGGAACTGTTATCTTGTGTTTCATTTGTAGTCGGTATATTTGTTGGGGTAGGGTGATTAGTATTAATTTGGTTATTAGCCAGGGCCTGGATTGTCTCAGTAAAGTATTTATTGAACTGGGTGGGGATGTTATCCTGGTTGTTCCCTGTTGTAAGTGTGGGGTTTGTAGTTTTCCCAGGTTGCAATACAGATTTGATTGCTGCCCCGAACTTTGGGAGTTTTTTTTGCATGCCTTTCTTGTAGATTTTGGTAATAGGTGATTTTGTTTATTTTGATGAGTTTCTTGGCTTTGTTATGTAGTTCTAAGTAGTTTTGTTTGTCTACTTGTGTTTTGTTTTTGTGAACTTGTATCCATCCTGTTTCCCTTTCTTTGAGAATTTATCTGGTAGGTTTAGTTAGCCAGGGGGCATATTTAGCTTTTATTCTAGTGTTTCCGGAGGGAGCATGATGGTTTAATATTTTTAGGAAGGTTGCATTAAAGTATAGTACTGCATCTTCAAGAGTTAATTGTTTTAGAGGGGTCCACTTGCAACATGTTAGGTCACAGATAAAGTCATTAGAGTTAAAGTTGTTTTTGTTTCTGACTTATCCTTGTGTTCCCTGGCTCATTTGGAGAGTTTTGGCTCTCAGTAGGTATGTTGGTTGGTGGTCACTGAGAATGTCTGGCAGACATCAAGCTAGGAATGCGAGGGATGGGTGGGATATAAGTATCCAGTCCAGTATGGCATTTCGATCTTTTGTCATTTCATGTGAGGGATGAGATAACTTGGGTAAATTCATGGAGGTTAATGTGGGTGAGTAGATTTTGGCTAGAACAGTTGAGCCAATCAATATTAAAGTCACCTAGCAGGATATTTTCTTGGGGTAGGGAGTTTGATATCCATTCTAGTAGGTTTTCCATGATTGTACTATTGTTTCCTGGGGGGATGTAGCAGCCAATGATATTATTATATTTTATGGGGTTCAGTTTAAACTTGGCAAGGATGAGTTCTATATTTTTGAAGTCTGGGATGGTAATATCAAGTTGGAATGATATCAACATGGAGTCGAGATAGCCAAAGTGTAGTCTGTAGCATTCTGTACTGACAACAAATATTGTCAATACTTCAAGAATATTCCTCAAATACAATACAGTATGACTTGATTAATTAAGATATCATGAGCGTTGCCATGCAAATATACATAAAGCATAGTGAAATCCAAAATAGAAACTTAAAATGCAGCAAGCAATGCGAATAGAAGGCTCCATTTGTGGATGACAATATAAAAAAGGAACAAATGCAAAAATCACTGAAATACTACTAAAACTGAATAATAAAATATTGAATACATCTCTCTCTCTCTCACTAAAAGCCTTACCTATGCCAATAAACCCCTTCAGGAAAAAACAGATCACAGATGGTTTGAGTACTAATGCTGTTAGCATAAGGGTTTTAATAATATAATGTGCAGAGCTGAGGTAAATAGTGGGAATAAGATTAAGGTTAAAGCACACAAGTAACATGCAATATGGAACCCTAACAGATGGATTAAAGATCACATGAGTGTAGCTCAAAAGACCAATCAGGAACATAGAAAACCCAGAAGGCTGAAAAGCAAATACATTGACTGCACAGGATCACAGCATAGTGGGGATTAGGATTTTGTTGTCCCCACTGTAGTGTGACCTTGAAGTTTGTATATATAATTAGGTGGTGTGTTCTATTTTGTCTTTTTGACCTTCTGGATTTTTCTGATGTTCCCAGTTTGGTCTTTTGACATTTGATGTTGTAAGTTTTCATCCTTCTGATAGAGACCCACTTAATATATGAACATATTTAATATACATAAGTATATTTATTTAGACACAGTATAGTTGTAACAGGGCTACGTTTTCTGTGCAAAGCTCTCTGAAAAGCAGAATCCTTCTTGGAACATTAAATTCCACAAGAAGATTACTGAACTATTCTTAGATAACCCTCAAATAACAAATGACCATTATTTGGAAGAGTCATTTAACACAGATAAAATACCAAACACAGTAATAACCGCCAAAACAGTCAAACAAATCAGAAACTAGAATTGCAATGCTAATTAAATATAAAAAAAACAGAGGAGTAAAAGGACTAAAATGCTAAATTATGTGCATTACCTGCTCTGGAACAGCAATTTTCTTGGAAAAAGGTAAAAATAAAAAACCTCATGATTAAAGTGAAAAGTATAAACCCTGCAAACAGGAAATGAAGCATTTCAGGCCTGTGCTTGATATGAATAAAGTGTACATGCAGAAAAGGCCAGCAATCCTCACAGCAATAGTAACAGGTGGTCATTGCTTCTAGCTTGGTGTTGTTTTCCATCTGCCTTTTCAGAACCGCGTGGTGTATATTTTTGCTGATATAATGTACTGGATGCTCCTGCCTGTGAATGTCTTGGGATAATTCTTTTTCTAAATTATCCCTGATGCATCAGTAAATAGACTGCATTCTTTAGTAAAATCAGAAGTCACTAACACATTCAGAAAATACATTGCATTATGGTCCGTAACATGCTTTATCGACCTCAAGAGACTACTGCACCTTTATAAGAGCTTTCCGTCTTATGAAATGTGTCAAAGGACATATAATAGTCAAAATTAGGAGCAAACATTCTGGAGTACCCACATGGTCCAAGAAAACTCCTCACTTGTCTCTAAATGCGGAATACTGTGCAATATTTTTGGCCTGTACTTTTTTAGTTATGGTCTTACCACCTCTCTTTCTAGAAGGTGCCATAAGATATTAGCTCCCGCTAAATCCAGTTTACTTTTATTAGCATTCATGGTCAAGCTTGCCTATATTATGGAATCTTACACAGTCTGCACATTTGATAAGTGACACTCCTATTTCTAAGAATGAAAGACATAATTTATTTATGTTGCAGCACATTAGAAGTCAGTCTTCATTATATCAGCAATCAGTCTCAAAAAGGCAACTGTAGCTCAATGTATGCCAAATGGTAACACTGCATACTGAAACAGACCTTCAGAGGATACAAAGTCTGCTTTTTATGTATGTATGTATGCATGTGTATATGCATTTATTTGTTGGGGGGGGTAATATCTGCTAGCATCTGTTTGCATACTTAATATTATCGGATATCTGGTACTTCCTAGATTCTCTCTGAACTCACAAATTTTGTTCATGAGATAGCTATAAAATTTTGAAATCTATTTATTTTCCTAAAGCCGTTACAAAATTTAATATTTGCATCAGATTTAGAAACTAGCACTACTGGCTTACTCCATTTACTACTGGCATTTTGTCACTTCTAACTTGAACGTTTTTGAACATCGTTTCTTGCTGTTTTTGTGACTGTTGTACTCTGTAAAACCACAGTCTAACCTTCATTTTTTTCTACTTTTGACAAGAATTTCTCTGACTGCACTTCAGAAGAGAGTTTCTGGTCTGTCTCATATGATCTTTTGCTTAGAAACTTGTGAGTGAACTTTTCACATTTTTCCAAAGTTTCAGTACGTTAATGTGGCAGATTTGCATTATCTTTCTGTTTCTTGGCTTTTTAACCTTAACATTTTCCACAATTAGCATTTCAGTCACTTCACTTGGCTCTGACTTCTTACCATAAGTTTATCAGTGAAAAACACTGAACTAAATTTTTAAGACATTTTATTCTAAACTCACTGTTACATCTCTTGGGTGGGGGGGTTGGGTTGTATGTTCTTCAATATACATTTACTGGACTTAAAAATTTATGACACATAATGACAACAATTGCAACTTGAATGTACCCCGTAACTTACAGGACTTTGCTAAGATATAATCTGATGCAGAAATATCTTGCAATACTATAGGGTTATGACTAGCCATATCTTTAGCATATGACTTGTTATTATTAAAGTTATGAGTGTATCTATCACTTGCTCTTATATTTACAAATACCATTACCCTGGATGGTCATGGGCTAACACATGCTACATGATATCATTAATGCTGAAAACTGTGCGGGGCACTATTTCAAGCTATGCAAAACTATTTTCTAAGAGAAGTTAATTGTACTCTAATTCAGCAGAGGAATTGTTGGTTTTATCTCAGTCATTTTTATTTATTCAGTATTTGTTTGGTTTTGCTCAGCTGTATGGACTGCTGCATTGCACCTAGACAAATTACACGGTCTCAACATTCTATGTATAGCAATATGTGAACCAGTAGAAGGCAGTGGGAAATTAGGGTTCACATACCCCCTAATCTTTTTGGAATTATCATATTGCAACCTACAATATCATGTGCATCACTCTGTTAAATGACTATGGCAAGGATTCACGAAGCCTCCGTGAAAGAGTTATAACTCTTACACGGAGGCTGCAGTTAAACGGAGTGATGTCAGCATGCTTTGCATATTCATAAGAACATGCTGAATCACACCTAAGTCTAACACGGTCCGTGTAAGACAGTAGGGGGCGTGTCCGTAGGCTGAGCCCTGCAAGCGGACACGCCCCCAGAAGTGTAAAAGTGCCCAAAGTAAACACCCACAACAGAGTCCACGGAAATGTGAATAAACACAACACAACACATGCCCCCACAGACTATGAACATAAAATATATATAAATGGACATGTTATATATTTTTTTTAAATTGTAAAGATGTTTAACCGTGAGTGCGCTCATTTGCGTGGGCGTGCCCATAGCACAGCTACAGTTAGCAGTCAGTGGGAAAGCATATAAGAACTAAATATGCAAAATAAACCAGGAAGCAATAGTGTAGTGGTAGAGATGTTGGCTGAAGAGTAGGTATTCATGGTTCAAGCCCCCACAACACCAATTTTTTTTTTTCAAAATAAGCAGGAAACAAGTCCCTGACAAATATGTACACATAAAACCACAATTTATGTAAAATGTAATGAAATAGCCCATTTATATTGAAGACATGTGAGGTAACAAAAGAAGAAAAAATGCCAGATGTGCTCATAGCTGAGCTACAGTTTAACAGAGTGAGTTCATGTGCCCGTAGATGAGCAGTGGTTTAACTGGTGCAAAATGAGTGCCCGTAGCTGAGCAGTGGTCTAACACACTAAATCTATGTGCCCCTAACTGAGCTGAGCGTAATATGCGTGCCTATAGCCAAATGAGGGTTAAACCAGCGTACCCCATTTGCGCGGAGCTGCGCACCACGCAAACAAGCTAACCAATGGGCAACGTTGAGCAAGCCGTATAAAAACTGCCTTTACACAGACACACCCCTCAGCATGTCTAGACAGTCATGAAAAATAAAAAGCAGTGGCCAGGTTCGAACCCAGTATACTATACACCATAGTCAAGGTACCGAACCACTAAGCCATGACAGCAGTACCTAGAAATGCAATAATAGCTAATATATAGGAATGAATACAAACTGGAGCATGACAATGCAGGATTACTGAAGTTGATGCAATTCCAAAATGGCCAATCACAGATATGTGCGGGAAAAACGGACTATATAAGCCCCATAGGCGGGAATACACAGCATAAACAATTGTAGAATTGACCTGCAGGCAGAATGACAGGAGTAGGAGAGGGTAGTTGCTTTCGAGCACAGAGGTGGGGTGTTGAGGAGTCCAGTTTCATGGTCTGGCTCCTAGTCCATAATCATGAGGCCCAACTCATGCAGGGCCAGGTCCTCTGGGGAGCATACAGGGCCGAGGCATGGGACCGGTTGGCTCATGATCTCACCAGTGCCACAGGGACTCCAAGGACTGGTGAGCAGGTCCGTCACCACCATGCGGACCTGAAGAGATGCAAGCAGGACCAACTGAACCTTTGGATCCAGGAGGCCTGGCAAACACCCAATGCCCCACTACTGAGTAAGTAACATTTAATTATGTATGTAAGAAATTAAACTAGCTGATATTATGGAGATGTGTATTCCAATATTACTTCATTTATATTACAGCTGCAGGTGTCCGTTCTGCGAACTGCAGAGCCTATGGCGATAGGCTGGTGCGGTTGCGCCACCAGGCAGGTCAGTAATCCACTTCTAGTAACTGTAAAGAAATATAAAAGTATGACAGTCAGCAAAAGAGTGCAGTGTAGTCAGTAAGGAATAAAATCTGCAAGTAACAGTGTGAAAGTGTATGCAAGTATTGCTTGATTACAAAAGTGTGTTTCAGCCTGTAAGTTAAACCAAAAAATGAAACTGTCTGACATATATTCTGAAATAAAAATGCCCTACCTGTAAGAAAATAGTACACAACCTGCAGCAGTCTGAAAAGTATAGCTGCAGAAGATGATGAAATCACATGTGTGAAATATATCCCTGTGGAAATACTGAAACATGACAGAAGTGAGACTGCTGGAAATGATTGTAATAACTACTGGTAAAACATGTCAATAAAGCCTAGAAGTACCATCCTGAATAGTAAAATGAAAGCAAGTGAGAGAGTGTGAGAAAGTGTCATGAGTCCAGCAATACAGTAGTAATAACCCCTGAATAAAGTATACTGCAGTCAAGACAGAATGAAATGCATGTGAGATTCAAAACCAAACAGTAAAATCTGTTCAACGTGTTGCTGCATCTGGAATGTGTATCCCAAAATCTGGATATGTTGCTCTCAGTCTGCAATATGCAGATAGGATGATTGTCTGATATACCAAACATCCACACTTGTCTACAGCTATATAAAGCAAATGTAGCAGGATGATGTAGCTGAACAAAGCTAGATATGAATGTGTATGAAGAACCATAAAATGTATATTGATGTTGCAGTAACAGTCCTATCACCAAGTTGAAATAGTTATCATATAGGAAAGTGTAGTTAGAACAGTAGTGTGTATATAACTGTAGCTATTAGAAATGTACAGCATATGTATTGTTATTCGAAGGTGTTAATATTACTTTCTTTACCCCACCCTATAACCACATATAACCCATTCCACGTGAAAATGGTATGTGCAATCACAATTAACACCCCTGGACATTTGTCCTGTTGGGTCATATATATTTGCATGTCCGTTGATGCATCTGCCCTGTTCATACATCCACATCTGATGGCCTGTTGCCATCAATTAACCCTGCATGTTGTTGGACTGTGTATTTCTGTTCAAATTATGCATGTGTTATGCACGCTGTTCAATGGTGTGAATATCTGGGTGTTTGGTTAATGGGAATACTAATGCATGCTGTTACAACTAATTGTGAATGGTATTATATGTCACTAACCCAAGCTGTCATGACATAATGCAAAACATAGGACGACAGGGAAGGCGGGTTCCAGCGGACCCACTTCTCCCACCTCAGCTGGCGAGTGCACCTGGCACTAGTGCCGAGTCCGGACCCTCCTCCAGTGGCCCTGTGCCACCTGCGGGTGGAAGCGCTGCAGGGGATGGGGCTCACCCCCCTCTGCAAGTGTGGCCAGAGGAGAACCACCACTCACCCTTCGTAGCGTCCGGACTGTGGTGTGTAGGGAAATTCGGGACTCTGTTCTCGAGCCCCTACGCCAGCTCGAGGCATGGGTGACGCAACTTATGAGCATGCCTGTTGCCCCGCCTACACAGCCCCCAGCACAGCCCAGTCCTGGGCAGTGAAGGAACAGTGGCAACTGCCTATGGGTGGGGATATCAGTTCCACTGTTGCCATCTGTGGGCTCATGGGCTCTGGATATCCAAATATCCATCCCCGTCAATTGCGTAACCCCCCCACATGTGTCATACACCGCTCCTGTATGCATCTTGTTTGTCTTGTCTGTTTACCTACCTCCCCAGCTGTACCGACTTCCTTCACCTGACATACCACTCTCACCTGGAAAAAAAAAAAAAAAAAGGGCACTCTGTACCCACAAAAGAATTACGCCCCATACATAGCTGCCCATTCTGCACACATGTGTGCTGGACATGGAACCTATCAATTACAATTGGCTGTACAACAAGTATTATTGTTGTCCTGACACCTCTCTCAGGGGTGGAAGGTTTTAAATGTCACACCAAATTACATACATATGCACAGCTGCTGCTGCTGAAGAAATGGGCAGCTATGGGCCTTACCTACATCCCTCCTGCACATCCCAAGCTTGTTTCCCTACTGTCTTACCCTCTTTGTGACCCCTTTTTCACCACTTTCCTGTCTCCCCATTTTCTTTTCTTTCAAAGAAAATAGCGCGGGTGTGCACAAGAGTAAGCATGTTTAAGCGATTGTAAGCGGGTGTGCGCTTGTGTGCACAGAGCTAACTGCCAGTGCGCATGCGTGAGCTCCGCGCAAACCAGTGCTAACCCAGTTACAACTGCTTAAAAGTGCCTTAGTCACTTTGATTGACAGGTCTTGTAGTCAGTTCAGAAGCAAAATAAAATCCCACTGGCAGTCCCGAACCCAGGACCTTGGAAACAGTAGTCTGCATGACTTAGCACTAAGCCATGACTCTTATACAAGAATATTGTGCTAAAATAAATATATCATGTAATAGTAGGAATGAATGTAAAGAGAATATAGATGTGTAGTACACAAAGCATGCCATTTAGAATTACTATCAAAACTAGTGGATTTCCATAATAGTAGTGTGTGAACAGAAACAGCCATGCTAGTTTGAAGCTAGTAGTTAATAATGTCACTATAGCACCTTGCAAGCCACACACATACTCACAGCAGGGTAATCACTGCCCATACCCCACAACCTCTTAAAGGTACACATCTGGGCCAAGTAATAAAATATGTGGAGCAAAGGCCCAAAACCAGGGACACATTACAAATAATGTTACAACAAACGCAGACAGTTCAGAGAGTAACAGGGTCTGCACTTTGTGGGATGTTTGGAAGGGTATGAAGTCTGAAACTTGAATGTTTGTCACCATATTCTAACTTGAGCCCAGAGTGATTTGCCAGAAAAAGGTGTGCATGAGATATTGACCAAAATATGAGGCAGAAATGTGGACAACCTGCAAATATCTGTACACATGATGGGTCTGACAGCACCATATTTGAATAGTTAAGAGCCTAGACATAGCAACAGTGAATGACTTACAGGGATGCCCCACAGACTCCATGTGAAATGTACAAACAGTAGGCAGAAAGGTGTAACACATGCAATGGTAACTATGGAGTCCTGAAAGTATTCACCACTTGCATGGCAGAAAAAGTGTAGTAATACATATGCTCATGCTAACCCACAGTCACAACTGCAGCATACCAGACATTTTAATGGGTGTACCCCACTGATATGTACCATTCCATGAGGCACATAACAGATGAACCTGAAAGTCTCTGGGGCCTGCTCAGAAGCATACTCAAATACCCTAATAGATGTCAAGGCCCACATCATGGCCAGACCACACTGCATGCTGTAACACCCTAGCAGATATAGCAAGCATTCCAAGGTGTGAATGTACATGGAAAATAGGAAAGCTACAGCAGCACACTACAGTCAGGACACCTAGCAGGCATACAAGTAGTGACTGTAAAGGGCAACTATTGAAGCCTTAGCAACAAAGTGCAAGCAAAACTGAAAGGAAAGCACACACACACACACACACATTAACAGTAGTAGTAGTTGTAGGTGTCAGTGTACATACACAGTTAGTTCAGGAAACTGGAGAAATGAATGGAGGAATGTTAATCTACAACACACCTGGAAATATGAGAGAGATACCAACCTTTACACTCACAGAACGTTGTCCACAGCATAACAGCATGGTCCCTGCCCTTAAAATCTGAAAGGGCTATGCCTATCTCACATACCTTTTTATAGCACTGATCTGAATTCACAGTGAGAACTGCAATCAGTACACAACTGGCTGCATGCAATTAGCAAATTCTGGCTAACAATTGGTGCAGAGGCCATCACATGGGCATATGCAGATACCTACAAAAGTATGCTGTACTCCCAGTCCACACATGCAATACTTTCATTGCACCCTGAGAAGGACGTGAGAGACAGACAGACAGACAGACAGAGAGAGAGAGAGAGACAGAGACAGAGAAAATTGCAATTAAGCAGACACAAACAAATTGTTCAGCAACAGCCACCTGAAAGCTGACAACTGGGAAGTGGAGCAGCAGGACAGAGAACCAGATGGCAGCACAAGCAGCTGTGACAAACACAGGTAATGTAAAGTAATACTATAAAGGTCTACATACTGTGAACCCTCCATATGTGTCATTGGTCTGTATCCATATGTATATGAAGATGTGTAAAGGGCAGGGGACATACAGCAACTATCAGTGAAGGCTGTACGTACATTTGTATGTGAGAGCATCTATGTGCACATATCAATGTTGGTTGATTGTAGGTTGTAGTGCCATGTACAAAGTAGGTTTCACAGTTATGTATGTTTAGCAGTATGTTAGTGTGTGTATACAGTATGGTAGACAAACATGTTGATATACCTGTCTATCATATGGATACATATGTATGTCAACATATGTATGTGTATATATATATATATATATATATATATATATATATATATATATATATATATATATATATATATATGATATGCATATATGTATACATACATAGAGAGAGAGATGTAGGAATACATAGACAGATGTAGATAGAATATTGTACAAACATATATATGTAATGCACACAAACAGATATAGATATAAGTAGATATATATACATAGACAGACTGATCTGACTATCTACAGGTATGACTGTATATGACGACCTTCAACACAGCCTGACCCACCCCCTCTGTCACTCTCACCCCCTCTGTGTCTCCCCCCTCTCCACATCTATAGCAATATATGTACATCAATATATATATATATATATATATATATATATATATATATATATATATATATATATATATATATATATATATATATATATATATATATATATATATATATATATAAATATATATACATATGTACAGATGTATTGTAACAGGTGCCTGGTGACAAAGGCATGGAGTGAACACCAGTGTCAAAACCGGAGTACCATACCACATTCCAAATCACCTACACCAGTAACCACCAGATATGTGATTGGCTGCCCACCACTGCATGTGTCAGGGGTGAACAGGGTCATAAATGTGTACAATAGTGGCCCCAATGATATTCACAGTAGCACACTATCCCTGGAATACCTGCACATGGTATGTGTCAGCGAACATGGTGTGTCAGCTATGGGCATGTAGGTTGGTGTACCCCTCCACACCACATAATGGATGCCATGGTATGGACCTCACATGACAGCTACAGATATGGAGAAGGACACAGTGACATGTACAACACTGTGACAATGCACTCAAACACATTACCAATGCACAGTGACTGACAACACCACAGAGTACACATATACTACCCACATAGAGGTTACCACTCCCGGATTTACATATGTAAGTCACAACCATGACAGATGTCCAACAACCATAGTAACACCTCAAACCATCCACAACCTAAATGACTGCTTTGTGTCGTCCATGCCACTGCAATAGAGTGCACATGTGGAGGTAAAAGTTCCTACCCACAGCTAAGACATACCCTGCAATAAACCACACAGTGTTAAGAAGCAAGACTCCCCATGAGTACATGTCACACATACCCCTGCTGAATGTTAGTCAGATAGGTAATATGCCATATGAGTCACCCTGTGTAACTGTGTGACAGCAGCAGGTACCATCACACCACATGTGTCACAATGGTCAGGGTAGCAGAACAGTGCGCTGCTGTAGTCCCAGGGGCAATAGCATATTGTATATTATTGTATTGTAATGCAATGTATTGTGTTGTATTGTATTGGTATGTTGAGGTGCCTCCTTCGTGGAGTGGAACCACTGCTGCTGTGCGCCAGTGTACAGGTACATATCCTGTAGTCAGGCTAGTGTTACATAGCACTTCTGTATGTGTGTTTAGCTCCTGTCAGAGTTTATGTAGCATGCAACTGGGGATACCATCAGGTCCCATTCATGTTGTGTATTCTGCTGTCCTGAGGGTGGCTCTCACCTGGACATCTGTGATGACAGGGAGGTTACAGTCAGCTGGGATAACTATGTCTTATTTTGTGAGAGAGGGCGGGTGACACCTGCACTGAACCTGTCTGCCACAATGTTGTCAATATCTGTGGTGTCAGTGTAATATGTGTTGTTGTGTACTATCTATGGGCATAGAGGATGGATCCTGACCAGGTTGCTAACATAACTGAAGAAGGCCTTCTGGTTATCTGTAGTGTCCCTCTTGATTTCCCTCTCAGAGTTGCCCATGGATGTTTGTATGATGGAAAATAGATCCTTACTAGTGCTGCTCAGACATGCCCTCCCTTTATGGAATTATGCTCTGTCTTGCAGTAGCTTCCATCTTCTGTAATACAATCTGTCTATGGCTGGGGTCCACCAGACAGGATGCTGTCCCTTTGTGGGGAGTGTCTTGGTCATATATGGGTTTGCATGATCCATGCATTCTCAGAGATGTCTGTAGAAAGCAATTGTGTAGGGGTCAGCATTGTGGGTTGTATCTGCCACTGGCCCAGTGGGCTGAAAGGATACCATGTCACTGTTACAAAGTGTAAAGTTTGCATCTGTAATGTTATTCACTATAGTCGTTTGTGCTGGTGGTGGAGGTGGGATATGTATATCCAGGGCAATCAGTGTGTGGTCAGCTCACAGTAGTTGATGATGTAGGCCATACAGTACCTAGATACAAACCCCCAGAGTGAGGAGGTGCTCTTGACCTGAATCAGTGTTCTGACTGCTGGGGTTTGGTAGCATGTCGTATAGAGTGTGCCAGGTACTGTTGCACAGTTGCTGGCTGAGCATTGATACCTGGCCATTTACATGTGTATCCACCAATAGACAGACAGATGCTACATATGTGAGATATGTTGTATCATAGCAGTCGAGTACCATGTGTAGTATGAGTGCCAAATTCTGCTGACATATATTGCTGATATCAGGTTATTTTCTTTCTCAGGCACATGGCCCACCCGCGGAATCCCACTTACTCCACAGCTGAGGATGAGGAGATACACCAGAGCCTGGAGCAGGATTATGCAATACTCTTTTCCCACACCAGCCAGAATCAGCAGGAGAGGGCTGCACTGTGGCAAGACCTTGTCCGTCGGGTAAATGACATAGGCACGCATAATAGGACATATGAGCAGGTACGACATCACTGCAGTGATTTAATCAGACATGTCCGTCAGCGTGCATCGGATATCCACAGGCAACAGGTCACCACAGGTGGTGGGGTGGCTACACATCCCCCACTCACCAGACTGGAGGGACTACTCATGAGTGTAGTGGCTCCAGTCTGCCAGCAACAACAACAGCAGCAGACATGCATTATGATGGAGGCTGGAGCCACGCAGCAGCAAGACAGTGAACGTGCAGGTAATATGCCATATGTATAGTTGACTGTTGTGTACACTGGTAGTTAATGCATGTGTGAGGTGTGTCCTTGGTTTGTAGCTGTCACCATAGTATTTAATGTGCAAGTGTGATACCCTCAATATTAGCAGCTGACCTGTGAAAGGCGACTGTTGTACTACTGACCTGTATCATACTCAGTAACAATGGCACAATTGTGCCCACTGACATTAGTTTCTTCACGTCTGCAGGTCCCTCTGGTATAACAGCAATGCAACCTATCCATGCTGGTGAGTGTGTATTAACAATTCCTGTAATAGTCTTGATAGTAATAGTACTATTTGGCTCACTTAGTAGTGCTCTTTGTATGCATGTAAGTGTGTCTGTGTGTTAATATCAGCATACTGAGTACTGTACAATTGTGTGAAACTGTGTGCATGTGTGCATGTGTGCACGTGTGCATGTGTGCATGTGTGCACCTGTGTACATGTGCATGTGTGCACCTGTGCATGTGTGCACCTGTGCAGGTGTGCATGTGTGCATGTGTGCATGCGTGCATGTGTGCACCTGTGCATGTATGCATGTGTGCACGTGTGCATGTGTGCATGTGTTCATGTGTGCATGTGTGCACCTGTGCATGTGTGCATGTGTGCACCTGTGCATGTGTGCATGTGTACATGTGCATGTGTGCATGTGTGCACCTGTGCACGTGTGCACATGTGCACCTGTGCATGTGTGCATGTGTGCATGTGTGCACCTGTGCATGTGTGCATGTGTGCACCTGTGCATGTGTGCACCTGTGCATGTGTGCATGTGTGCACCTGTGCATGTGTGCATGTGTACATGGGTGCACCTGTGCATGTGTGCACCTGTGCATGTGTGCATGTGTGCACCTGTGCACCTGTGCATGTGTGCATGTGCACATGTGTGCATGTGTACATGTGTGCACCTGTGCATGTGTGCATGTGTGCACCTGTGCATGTGTGCACCTGTGCACCTGTGCATGTGTGCATGTGTGCATCACTGGTAATGTGTAGACATTGTAAACTGTGTTTCCTGTTTCCCTCCCACAGGTTCTGGTGCTGCTCTGGTGTCATGTAGCAGGGAACCTGAATCAGGTGCCGTGGGTACTGATAATGATGACATCTGTGTAATGGCACAGGAAGGTATGCCAGGGTCTGCCATTGGTCAGCCAATTGACAGTACACAGCTGTCGACCCCATCAATGCGCACAGTTATCCTGCCAATACACGCTTTGTCACCAATGTCCCTAGGTGATGGACAGCATACAGTGGGCACATGCCTCCCCACACAGCAGCCATGGGCATGGCCCAGAGATGGTACCACACAGACAGATGTCCAGGGGTTCTCATGGGAGCATCCGTGGGTGTACTGCCCCTGTCAGACGTGCCCACAGAGGTCTTACAACCTCAGCTATGTTTCGGGCTGTCATGCAGGCACAGTCACGTATGGAACGGTATACCGGACAGGGTCTGAGGGAGCTGACAGCATGTCGCACAGCCATGACTGACAGTATGCGTGACATTGTGGCTGCCATCCGTGATTTCACCGATGTCATAGACAGACGTTGTGGGGACATATTAGACCAGTTCCACAACTACATGTCCATGAGCCAGGGCGATGGTGGGCGGTTGAGGCGTCGACATGGCCGTATGCCAGCAACAGCAGCAGCTGGCAGTTGTTGTGGATGACAACAGGGCCGCGGCTGCCCCCGTAGTTGCAGCAGCAGCCCCAGCAATGCTGGGTCTGTGCTGTCATCAGACCACCCCAGGAGACCACGTGCACGTGGCTCTGGCCAGGCCCGACAGGCATCTGTGTCCAGTCAATGAATACCTGCTTCTGATGACAGTACCCAGTCTGGGTTGGTACCGGATATGGTCCGTAGCACCCCTGCAAGGCACAGGTACCGTGTCCGTGGCCAGAGACACTGATCTGTATGACCTGGCAGGTACAGTCTGTGGCTGTCCACAAGCACCAGTATATGGCAGCCATGAGGTGGAACTGTGTGCATCCATACACACATGCGAATTGACAACACCTATGGCTACCGCATACACGCACACACTGCATCAACATTACCCCACCTTCTACTGCTGTCCCTCACCAACAC
This sequence comes from Protopterus annectens, assembly GCF_019279795.1. NCBI lineage: Eukaryota > Metazoa > Chordata > Ceratodontiformes > Protopteridae > Protopterus > Protopterus annectens. Next base: position 1,501,376,996 of record NC_056728.1, read on the forward strand.
ACATACACATACATGTCAATTGGTGGTATTGGTGGCTGACTCAGGCATACCAAGTTCACACCCTGTGCATATGATGAAACTGTGCCACCTCCTGCAATCTGTAACAGCTGTGCAGGTACAGGTTAACATGTTGCTGATGCACAGGGTGACCACATAGATATGTAGTAATAGTATCATGTTGTTAACAGTACTGTGTGCTGAATTAATTCTGGGTATATCACAGCATGCCTGATGCAGTAAGTGTGTGATTGTCATGTACTGTTGTCTACAACCATGGTAAGTACCATAGTGTATCATCTGCACATGTTGGCATACTGGTGGTAATGATGTCAACAGAAGGCTACATACATAGGTAGCACAGGGGATAAGGTAATGAATGTAATAATACGCAATGATGGACATGTAAATTGCAAGTGGCATGTTGACCACACTGGACTCTGCAATGCAGATGTTTGAGGATGTTGATATGTGTGCAGTACTACACGACTGGTACAGGACACACAGGAGCACCCTAGCACTGCATGCTCACATCTCATACCATGCTAGACAGCCCCAACACACAAAATTAACTGTCACAGGAGGGAGTCCCCATATATGTCAGGGATACTGTGGTGGCAGGCCAGGTAGCATACATCCTACTAAGTATGGAACCAGTGAGTGAAGGCTCAGTGTCTGTTATTTGACATGTGTATTACTGCAGGTATGAGCACATGGGTTTCCATCCAGTTATTGTACATCCTGACAGTACATGGTCTGTACACTTGTGTGCACTGAGACTGGACCCTAGCCATCTGACCCGTGTATTTCCATGTACATGTGCATAGTGCCTGCATATTTGCAGTGTTACCTACTGGAACTGGTACAGCTTGTTTGTTGTACAATGGACTACATGCAGCCCTGTGTACTGTAGCTTTGTTTGCATGCATGTTTGCTTGCTATCACCCTGGAATACTGATCACACCTGCAATGCTTAGTTATAGAGCTTCTGTGGACTCCTAGTGCCACCTGCATAGCTTACTATATGTATGTCCATGTCCCACTTGACAGGATGTCACTGTTTGTCCTGTTCACATGTACATTGCCTGTGACACAGTGCATATGACTTACCTGGCATGTGTCCACATGAGCAGTCATATATGCTACTGCTAACTAATCACAGGCACTACACCTTCACATATTCATCTTCTGTTGAACTACCTGCTTTGCTAGGGACGGCCTGCACCTGTCACCCCTGGGCTTTCAGATATTGGCAAAGGCTCTTGCTACCCCCATAGTGCCTATGTTAGGCAAGGCTCAAATGACAAACCCACCTTCATAGGTCTCACAAGGGATAAGAAACTAAGAGTAGTGCTACCCAACGCCAGAAGTCTAAACCTCCAGATGCATGCACCTGAAACTCTTCTTGGCATGGAGAACATCGATATCTGTGCAGTAACAGATGCCTGGTTCAGGGCTACTGGAAGCACACCAGCACTACCAGGTTTAACCTGGTTGATTTCTTTGAAACAGTCACCAAGGCCATTGACGAGGGGAAGGTGGTTCACACAGCCTACCTGGACCTCGCAAAAGCCTTCACAACAATACCCCACTTGGGCATTCTAGAGAAGCTCACCAGCTTAAATATAAGCCCCTATGTCACTAGATGGATTGCACAGTGGCTCAAAGACAGAACCCACATGGTTAGAATTGCTGGAGCCATGCCAGACTCCAAACCAGTTACGAGTTGTGTCCCACAAGGCTCAGTCCTGGGACCTCTCTTGTTTGGTATATATTTATTGGAGGTACAGGCCAACACGGACGGACTGTGGCTGACCAAATATGCAGATGACTGTGAACTGGCCACCATAATCGACTCTCCAGCCGACACAAGCATCTTCCAAAGGGGCATCATAGAAACAGACAACTTGTGCCAGAGCCATGGCCTTCAGCTGAACAGTGTTTATAAAGGGAAATGTGCATCCTGTAGTCTGTTCACCTAGTTGCCAAAAGGGACATTTTCCTCACACACACTAACCCCCCTCAGCCAAAAACACACACTTGCCAATTGCAGGATTCAAACCCCTATCTGACTGTTATGACACTTGAGAAGGACACATTAGCAGAGTGTGCTATTTGCAATACTGGGAGGTTTATCTTCTCTTGCTGTACTTATAGGGTGCTGACATCATCAGTGTTTTGAAGGGGAAATGTGCATCCTGTAGTCTGTTCTCCTAGTTGCCAAAAGGGACATTTCCATCACACACAGTAATCCCCTGAGCCAAACACACACACTTGCAGGATTCAAACCTCTGCCTAACTATATTATGATACTTGAGATGGATGCATTAGCAGAGTGCGCTATTCTTATAACTGGGCGATGTCTTTTCTCTTGCTGTACTTATAGGGTGCTGACATCATCAGTGTTTAGAAAGGGAAATGTGCATCCTGTAGTCTGTTCAACTAGTTGCCAAAAGGGACATTTTCCTCACACACACTAACCCCCTCAGCTAAAAACACACACTTGCCAATTGCAGGATTCAAACCCCTATCTGACTATGTTATGACACTCGAGACGGACACATTAGCAGAGTGTGCTATTTGCATCACAGGGAGGTTTTTCTTCTCTTGCTGTACTTATAAGGTGCTGACATCATCAGTGTTTAGAAAGGGAAATGTGCATCCTGTAGTCTGTTCAACTAGTTGCCAAAAGGGGCATTTTCCTCACACACACTAACCCCCCTCAGCCAAAAATGCGCAGTGGCCTATTACAGGATTCAAACCCCTATCTGACTATGTTATGACACTCAAGACAGACACATTAGCAGAGTGTGCTATTTGCATCACGAGGAGGTTTGTCTTCTCTTGCTGTACTTGTAGGGTGCTGACATCATCAGTGTTTAGAAAGGGAAATGTGCATCCTGTAGTCTGTTCTCCTAGTTGCCAAAAGGGACATTTCCCTCACACACACTAACCCCCTCAGCCAAACACACACACTTGTCACTTGTAGGATTCAAACCCCTACATAACTATGTTATGACACTTGAGACAGATGCATTAGCGGAGCACGCTATTTGCATTACTGGGAGGTTTAACTTCTCCTGCTGTACTTATAGAGTGCTGACATCATCGGTGTTTAGAAAGGGGAATGTGCATCCTGTAGTGTGTTTTCCCAGTTGCCAAAAGGGGGATTTCTCTCCCACACACACCAACCCCACTCACACACACTGAGCATTTGCAGGATTCAAACCCCTTTTTAATTATGTTGTGACACTTTTAATGGACGCATTAGCAGAATGCGCTATTCACATTAATGGGAGGTTTTTCTTCTCCTGCTATACTTATAGAGTGCTGACATCATTGGTGTTTAGAAAGGGGAATGTGCATCCTGTAGTGTGTTTTCCTAGTTGCCAAAAGGGACATTGCTCTCCCTCAGACTTACACACACACCAACCCCACTCACTCACACACACACACTGCGCTTTTGCAGGATTCAAACCCCTACCTAACTATGTTATGACACTTGCGATGGACATTAGCGGAGCGCGCTATTCGCATTACTGGGTGGTCTCTTTTTTCCTGCTTTACTTATAGGGTGCTGACATCATCGGTGTTTAGAAAGGGGAATGTGCATCCTTTGGGGAGTCAGACGCCAAGCACACTCTGGCTAAGCTGTCATTCCCTAGGGCAAACAGCCTAGTGTTGACCTCTACACACATATGTTTAATTGTCAAATGCACATTATTTGTTGCTGATAGACTGTTTGCACATCTTTATTGCCATAGCATTCCCTGTTTGTATGAACAACTTGTGCATCTGTGGAAGATGTTTGCATATGGGAGGGATCCACTATATCACGTATGTCTCTGTAGTCATTTAACTGTGTGCACTGGGCAGACTGATGTAATGTGGTTGGTTCCTGGAATAACATGTAAAAATACCAGATATGTGTGTCCAACTGCTAAACTGAGATTTGGCCTAAGTGTGTGAGCATGCCCAGTTCAGCCTTCCCATGGCATGTTGTCTGACATATGTCTCATTTATCAAAGTGTGCGAGCATGCCCAGTGTGAGCATTCCATATGTTGGCCTCTGCAGCCCACTACATTTGTGGATGAGTGTGAACTTCAACAAATATCACCCGTTTATGGTTGTGTGTTGTGTGTCATGTTGTGTAGTTACTGTACAACTGCTTTGTGTGTGAACACAACAGGATTATACTGTGCCTGCAGTGTTTGCATGGGATACTTTGCGTACAGTTGTCAACATCCTTTCACACTGACCTAACACTGTAGTACTGTATAGTGTACTGGTAGTACTTTGACTGTGGTGGACAGCATCCTGGGCTTTAGTGCTATCACTGCTTTACATTTCGATAGTGAACACAACAGCCTGGTTAGGGGCCAGTTGTGTACATCTGACCATGTTGCCTTCTGTTCAGATATGAACTACTTAAACCAGGCTTGTCCAACATTGGTAGTGTATTCCATAACAAAGGTGTACATTTGCAAACACTAGCGATGTGCCCTAGTCCATGTCTAATGCTAGTTGGAGAGTGTGTTTGTCCTTCAACACACATTGTAAGTGGAGTTTGCCATGACATATGTCATGGTTAGTATACGGTGCCTCTGTCTACCTGTGACATGACAGAGATACCCAGGATAAAGCTACCATCTCCCATCCACTCATCAAGATTCCTATTGAGGAAGATTGATAAGTGACTCTATGGGTAGCCTGTACTGGGAGTTCACTCATGGGTGGGGGGTGGTTTCTGTGTTATGGATCATGCAGTACAGCTTGTCCTATGTAAGTCAGTGCTGGGGTTCAGGTCTCTCATGTGCATAGCTCACTGCCATTCAGATTGTACAAGGTGCAGCATGTTTATTGAAACCAGCAACACAGGCAACACATGGCATCTGTGCAAGCTCTTTGATACTCCTGGTGAGGTACTGTTGGGGACTTTACAGTTGATGGAGGTGTCTGCTGAGGTACATCCCACAGGGGCTATTGTAGTCAATTGTACCGCTGATGAAGGATGACTGCAGAGCCACAATGACCTCCCCTTATCTAGATCTGACAACCTTCATGATTAGGTGGGTATATGGTATGTTTCTGTAAACACTACAGCACATGTTTGTCCAATGCAGGATATCTATCACCTTGTGTACCCAGGTCTCTCATTACATTTTAACTACATAATGGGTTAACACCTATGTGGTAATTGGTGGGCACTTACTGTATATCCACGGGGGTTGACTATACACTTTTCTGCAATTAGCTTGCTGGCATGGCTATGGCACCAGTTGTCTGTTTCTATGTGGCCCTTTTGTGGGATGCTTGTGTCAGCTGGTGGATCATATGTGGTGAGCAGTTTGTAGTCCTCTGCAAACATGTTCAAACACAGTCCTTCCATGTTTGCCTGTACCTATGGGACATATATACCAGATGAGGGAGATCCCAGGACCAAGCCATGTGGGATGCCAGTTATATCTGGTTTGTAGACTGACATGGCTGCAGCATGTCTGACCATGTCTGTTCTGTCCTTGGTCTGGTTTGCAACCCCTCTACTGACATAGGGGTTTATATTTAAGCTGGTGAGCTTATCTATAATGAACATGTAGGGTATTGTATAGAAGCCTTTGCAAGGTCCAGCTACACTGTGAGGACCACATTGCCCTCATCAATGACCTTAATGACTGTTTCAATTGAGTCAAACATGTTTAGGGGCAGGATCTGCACTTAAGAAAGCTACACTGGGTAGGGTCCGGTGTCAGTAGGTCCCCAATATCTTTATGTCTGTTGTACATGCTGATCCTTTCCATAGCTGTGGAGACCGAGCTTCTCAGGACTCTGGGGTAGTAGTTTTCAGTATCCATTCAGGCAACACCTTTGTTGAGAAGAACCACTGTTGTTGTACACTGCTCTTTGGGTACATATTCTGTGGTAAGGCTGACATTGAGCAGTAGTGTGATTTGGCATCCCAATCATCTTGGAGTCCATGTTGCACTAAGCCCAGGACACCATCTCATACCATTGCTGCTGTGTGTTTTGCTTTGTAGATGCTGGCTGTTACCTCAGCATCTGCAATGTCAGGGGGCCAGCAGTCTGCTGGGATAGATATTCTGCATTCGGGGGGGGGGGTTGCTCTGCACCTGTCAGGATGTATGTTGGCAATATATGTGTGTGTTTGTGATATTTGTGTGATTCAGAGCATATCTGTGAATTCCCAACATGGTTCCTACCATCAGTTGTGAAAGCCTTGGGATTATCCTTAGTGTCCTGTACAATTTGTATCTTCATAGGTTCATAGGTTCATACTAGGCTATCCACCCTAGGGCATTTGTTAGCCTAGCCATAGTGTGTGTGGCTTTTGCCACCCCTTGCTATGTGAATATTATGGCCATTTATGATTTGCTTTGCTGTGCCTCTGTCTGGACATGACACAGTGAAGACCTCCAGTGTAACTTTACAATCATCCATCCACTTGGCAAGATTCCTGTTGAAGAGTGTCAGTGAGGGGCTCTGCCTAACATGGAGTGGGATTCTTGTCCAGGGTGTGGGGAGCCTCTGGAGTATGTATCTGTCCCACCAGCACATCCTATTTCATTATTTGTTGAGGTTGACATCTCTCACTCTCACAGCTCCGATGGCTTTGAGTTTTCTGGGGTGGAGCATGTCCATTACTCCTGTGTTGGGTATGGCCTTCTACAACAGGCATGCAATGCCTCTGTGTAGGCAGTATGTGACTGCATTCAGCTGGGGTGTCTACAGCCAGGCAGCATATGACATATATTTGAGACCCTTTATCCTCTTGGTGAGGTACCTTTGAGGTCTTTCTAACTGCTGCAGGTGTCAGGTAAGGTACATCCCATATGAGGAATTGTACTAGATTATGGGTGTGATAAGAGAACAGTATAGGGGCACAAGGACCTCTGTTGACGTAGATGTGAATCCTTTCCTGATACGGTGTCAAATGTAGACAGTCTTCCTAGCCACATTGGCAATGTGGGTGTCACGTAACAGGTTACTGTCCACTTGTGTCCGTAGGTCCCTGGTTACTCCTTCCATACATAATGGTTTACCACCTATGTGGTAATTTGTGATACCTTGTTTGGTATTTGGTGGGACATTCATACTGTCCAGTGTCTTCAGGACGGCTGGATGGGGTTCCTGTGTGTGAGATTGTGGTCTGTAGCATGCTACAGACTGTACATAGGTCTTGCCTACAGTTAGTTGCACATGGGTGGACTCCAATGCCTTGTGCATTGTCAGTTACCTGGACATATGGGTGTCTGTGTTGAATATGGATACTCACCCTCCTTTTATGTTTTGTTCCAGGTTTTGGGGCCATGACACATGATAAGTGGTATAACCTGTTAGTGCTGGTGTGCTGTCAGGAGGCTTGCAGCAGGTTTCTGTCACTGCACAGACATCGATGTTCTCCATACTGGGGATGGCCTTGGGAGCATGCATATTGGGGTTTACACATCTGGCACTGGTCAGCATTACCCTTATGTTTCTTTCCACTTATGATTTCTAGGATGGTGAGTCAGTCTTTTCAGCCTTGCCTACAAAAGGCTCTATGGAGGTGGCAAAGGCCTTATCCAATATCAAGACGCCCAGGGGTAACAGGTGCAAGCCATCCCAAGAACAGCTGCGTGGTTTGTCAAGCATGACATCCCAAGCAGACAGACATTGGATCCCCTTGGAATGACACCAGTAAGTGTGCCACTTGCTATGACTGATCATTCCGTGTTTGTACTGTGGCATTATTCTTGGTAAGGGCAGGATGCTGCAAATGGTGAGTGTCATACCGGCCTGGACTACATAATCAGAGAGCTCATCTATGTCTCTTTTCATGTAGTCTAGGGAGGTACATCTCAGGTCATTCACACAAGCATGGACTATGACTGCATCATATTTCTACTTGCTTTGGAGTGACCTGCATACTTCTGTTATGTGGCGTATTGTGGCAGCCTACAGGCAGCTTACTGTACCCTTTCCCTTGTTCAGTCTGGTGAGCGGGACAGCAGTGTGTCTGACTATGGAGTCACCTATTACAACTGTATCAGGCATGTTGTTTCTCCTTCTGGCCTGTGACTGTTTGGCACACCAGCTTTGTGTACTATGTGTTGCATGTGCTATGTTTGGAGGTTGTTTGATTGGGTGTCTGCTTTAGAGGCCTCTGTTGGTGTGCTGTGTTTGTAATTTGTGCCTCCGGGAATGTTTTTCTGTGTTTATGTGTTTGGTTTGCAGTTGTGATAGGTCTATGTGGGACTGTGTTTGTGGTGTGTGTGGTTACCTTTTCCTCCTGACTAGTTTTAGGAGTACTGAGTTGAGGGAGCTCAGCCTCCAGTTTGGATAGATGGTTGCATCTCTCACATATATTTGTATTTCTTGGGTGGAGTTGGGGGTTGTCTGTGAACTTGGGGCAGGTGTAACATTGCCTCAGGATTCACAGATTCAACTTGTTGTGGCTGGCCTTAGTGGATTGTATATGTGGACAGATTTTATTGCCATACTACTGATCAGTGATTACTTCATTGTTTATGTTTGCTCTATCATGTAGTAGCTTTCTCATTCTCTTGCATGGTTTGGTTATGGCTGGTGTCCACCATGCCTGATGCCTGCGTGTATGGCATTGTGTCTTGTTTTAATTTAGGATTGCATAATCCAAGCATTCCTGGCAGTGTTCATGGAATGACTGTATTACAGGTTCTTAGGTGTGGCCCGTATTTTGCACCTGCACAGGACCTTTAATGGATTCCACATCAGTTTGGAGGAGTGCAAATATTGCTTTACACATGTTTTCCACTGTGGTTTTCTGGCCAGGGACTGTGGTCAGGATTTGTATATCCAGTGTGAGTGTTCTATGGTCTGGTTTTACCAGTGAGCAATACACTTGTTGTCTTGCCATCCAGTACCCATGTTGCTGATTATCACATCCAGTATGCTTACCCCTCTTGTGGGAGTGGTACTTTGTTCCTGGGCCTTTTGGTTTATGGATTCTATGAACTTTTGTCCTACACTGTTGGAGCTAGTATAATGCTCCCAGTCTATGTCTGGGTATTTTCAGTCACCCAATATAATGTGGTTTGGAGGACTTGATATATTCATGTATTCCAGCATAGGCCAGGTGCAGTTCCTGGTGTTGGGACAGTAGTCTGTAGCAGCTATAAACTGGGGGGGCAGTTTTAGCCACTGTTACTTGACCATGGCTAGTCCATGCTGCTTTTTGTTGTGGTACCAACATGGGGGTGTGGTTATCCTTGACAATTCTTGCTAGTCACCCTCCTTTTGTAGCTTGTTACATGTTTTGAGGCTGTACAGCAGAGTATGAGGTGTAACCTGGTAGTGTTAGGGTGCTGTTGTGAGCCGACTCAGTTTTCTGCTACAGCGCAGATGTCAACATTCTCCATACTGGGTGAGTTTAGACTGCATGCATCTTGCTGTTTCGACTTATCCCTTATCTTATTCTTATCCCTTCTGATACCTATGGAGATAGGTTTGTGTTTTGAGCCTTACCTATTCAGGGCACACTGTGGGTAACAACAGCCTTTGCCAGTATCCATACGGCCTGCACTGATAGGTGCACACCAGTCCTAGCAGGTGGAGCATCATGTCATGCTCAGCATGTCATCCCAGACTGGCACACATTGGATCCCCTTTGACTAACTGCGATACTTCAGTCAATTATTGCACTTGATCATCTCATTGTCATATTGTGGCATGATGCTTGATGAGGGTAGGATGTTAGTCAGGGTCCTCAGGTGTGCATATAGTATATGGTGTTACATTACTTAACACATAGCATTCATGCCTCAGGTGGTGCTGCAGGGCTGCCTCTGTCGGATGCACATATTACACTTCCCTGTACATGTTTGTGAGCAGGTCATGTCATTGTAGGCATCCATGTTATTATTTGAGTGAGTCAGAGGGGGTATCATTCCCAGGGTTCCTACTGAGCCAGTGTATGTGCTATGCGTTGCCTCTTTGCCAAGGCAAGGGCATACTGGGCATGCCTCCTTCTGCCTACTGGGGCAGGCTCAGGTTGTTCCTCCTCCGAGTCACGCTCTGCCTGTGATGGCCTTGGCAATGGTGGGGGGCTGTTTGACCCAGCCCTATGCTGGTCCTGCTGCAGCTGTTTTCACAAGATCATATTATGTAGCATAGCACATACCATGACAATTTGGGTACATGTAGTTGGTGTGTACTGCAAGGCTCCACCAGATGTGTCCAGACACCGGAACCATGACTTGAGCAGCCCAAACACACGCTCTATTACATTACGTGTTTGTGCGTGTGCCTCATTATGGCATTCCTGTTCAGGTGTGTGTGCATTTCTGATGGGTGCCATCAGCCACAACTCCAGTGCATAACCTGCATCCCCCACTAGGTGTCCGTGCGGGATGTCCCCATTGGCAAATGCCTGGTACAGCTGCGTCAAATGCCAGATGTGGGAATCATGGTAGCTCCCAGGACAGCCAGTACACACATTCATTATTATGCCCTGGGCATCACACACGACCTGGCAGTTGATGGAGGGGAAGCCCTTGTGGTTGATGTATGCCCTACCCCGCACACCGGCTGGTGCTTTGATGCGTATGTGCATGCAGTCTATTTCACCCACTACCTCAGGGTATTCCGCTATTTGCTGGAAGAGACGCATATTGCTGGCCAATACCTCACGGGCATTGGGGAAATATACATGATCACCGACATGTGCTGACATGGCATCCAGGAACTGGTGCCGTACCCTGGAGGCTGATGCCTGTGATATCCCCATCATATCACCAGTTGGTCTCTGGAAGGTACCTGTTGCTAGTATTCTTAGGCCAACACATACCTTGGTTTCCACTGGGATGGGTTCCCCTCTGTTGGTTCTGTGTGTGAGGCATGGCCTGCACAGCTCCACTATTTGCTGCAGGAGGTCTCTGTCCACTCTATAGCGCTCTACTATCTCCAGCTCATGTAACCCGTGGTAGGTGACCCTGGGCCTGTACACTTTTCGCCGTCTCCTCACTGTGGGCTGTCTGGCACCATCTGCATTGTCACCACCCTCAGCAAGTCGCCTATGTCTCATTATGACAGCTATGGCAGCCCTAACATTTCTGCTCTGAGTTCAGCTTTTTCAGTTTTCACTTCTAATAACTTAACTCCTGTCTTGCAGTGTCTCTTGAGAGAAACATCCTGCACTGCTGTTTGCAGAGTTTTAAGTGCTGGGCTGGGCTACTATTCTGCCTGTGTAATTGCCTGCTTCTAATTGTTTTCACCTGCTAGCTCCAGCAGTATTCCCTGCTAGCTTCCTACTAAATCTGTTGCTTCCTTTTTCCTCTCTGTTTCCTCAGGAGGAGCCGTGCAGACCAGCAGAAACACGCTCACAGTGGCTTACACGCACACATGCTTACACGGTTCAGAATCTGCTTATTTGGGTTAAAACGCGTGCACACCCGCGCAAACAGTGTTAAACATCCCCCAACACGCTCCCACATGCTCAGTCTGCCTTACCCGCACGCACACTGCCTTACTCGAGCTTCATGGCGTGCACACGTGCGCATGCATGCCCAGCAAGAAACTTTGGTGTAGGCAACAGTGTACACCTTCCATTTCTTGACTTTCTCATGCTTATTTAGTGGCACACCTCTTTCCATGATATCTGTCTGACATCTGTTATGTAACTCTGACCTCCAATGAACTGCATTTCTTTCTACCATTCCCCCCTGTGATGTCACCTATCTCCTACTCTGTTCCTCCCCCTTCTGTAACTCTTACACTACTCAGACTGTACTCATTTGCTATGTGACAGTGGAATTCAGTATCCTAACACTCATTTGCATCAGATTGCCTACTAATGCTTAGTTACATCTCTTAGACTCAGCTTCCCCCCTTAGCAACCACTACACGGTGGCCATGTTGGTTTTGGTCTGCTGGACCCTGCATTGACATTCCATGTATTGCATAAAACCCACATTTGTGGGTTTAAAACCTTTGTTTTTATGTTTTATACAGTGCAGCCTGTTTGCGCGGGGCTGCGCTGGGTTTAAACATTATATTTTTAAGATATTTGCATCAGGTTACCTTGCCAATGGCCACATATTTGGCCATTGGCATGCTGCCTGACACATATGCACCCTTTATTTGGAGCTGACATGGCTCCATTGGGGTTTTTGCAGAAACGTACTCAGTTGTCAACGGAGTACATTTCTGCAGCTAAAACCGCTCTTACACGGGCTGTTCTGGGCTTCCTGGATTGCTAATCATCCTCATTTGCATGCTATTCGGCTGCAAGTGAGGTGATTAGCTTATCCACGCCCACTCCGTGTAAGAGCCGTTTTAGCTTGTCTCTTACACGGACTTTGGGCTGTTCCTGGATCGCGAAGGCTGCATAGAGTCTTACACTACTCTTAGACTCCGTGCAAGCCTTCGTGAATCCGGCCCTATATTTGCAACTAACGGTAGAGTAATGCAGTACTGCTGCCCCACTCTGTCACTGTTATTCCCTCAGGAAGAATATATATTTGTTTGGCAGTACATGTATTGTTTTACTTAGTAGCAATGCCCTGCTCCTTGTTCAAATCCCTGACTAAAACAATATGTAAACAATGATATCTACAGATGAGTCATTGAATATAAATGTAAACCATTGGAACTATGCACACTTACTAGCAATAGTCACATGTCTTCCATTATGAGAAAGACAGAGTTAAGACTATGGAGGAATATATATACACAGCACCTGTAGAATCACATGCCATGAGGGCTTCTACTGGGTAATTTTGAGAAATGCAACAAGCTGATATTTAATTCTGTACCTGGCGAATAACCATCTGAAAATATGTCGCTACGCAAAGCATTAAAACTGTAAGTTAGTAAAAATGAACATGAGTGGAAAAAAACAGAATATTTTCTACAAGAAAATGAAAACTGTTTCAGTTAATACTAATATATCTTTGCAAGGAAACCCCACATTTACCAATTTCAATAAACAAAGATGAAGGAAGAAAGCTCTGTATATTATGGGTGCAAAGGATTGCAAAAACACATTGATTTATTTGTAAAATGTTCATGTTATATTTTCCCCAGTTTGGAGACTTGTTTTAAATGGCTCACTGACTTTCTACAGTATAAAAGTTATCAGAACATTTATTTTGCTTGCTCTTCTGAAATTGCCAGCATTTTAACTTATGTTCCCATATTTTATACCGAATATTACATTTCTTATAAAATAACTGAATGTGTATTTTATTTCATTTGCAGGTAAATGTTTGCAAGCAAAACATAATGTAGAAGTATGAGTAAATTTTAAAAAGTTAAAAGAATCCCATCTATACACGTTTTCAGTAAATGTTTGCTAGAGTTCAATTACACATTTATATTAATGAATAGCCAATGTTATAAACTTTTGTTTAATTTAGAAAGACAGTTTTTAAACAATGTTACAAAATAAGTGCTTTTGAAAATGGTCTCTGTGTACACTGTTTACAATATACTAACTTTAGAAATATTTAAGAAATACATGGCTTGCTTCAAGGTATGCTTATGGAATATTCACTCCACAAATTATTTTGAATGGATACAGTTCTGTTTAAAAAACACCAACGTGAGTTATTAATTAAAAATGTATATAAATATATATATATATATATATATATATATATATATATATATATATATATATATATATATATATATATATATATATATATATATATATATATATATATATATATATATATATATATATATAAACCTATTTAAGACACATACAATTATATTGGCAGAGTCCCTATATGAAGTATTCATTCATTTTATAAACTAAGAGAAATATGAAGTTATTTTACAATATTTGCTCATAGTAACAGTGCACTAAATCAATCCACAGCTCCTTTTTCCTATTTTTGAACATGGGGTTGGGGTGTCACACCAACAGTGACAATCATCTAGAGCCAAGGTTTGTACCGCTGGGTGGCTAGCCCTGTTAAATTAATCACTAAGTTTTAATTTTCAAATTTGGCATTTACAAAATTGCTCTGCTTGACTAATTAAAAGTTTATTTAACTTTGATCTTAGTCTTTTACTCATACATAATAGTCTGCATTTGCCATGCATACTGCATATATTCAGTGCTCTATTTGGTGCCTCTTTTGGAACATTTGATGCAATTTGTAGCATAGCTCTGATATTCTTTCTTTTTCTTGCAAGTCTGGTGGACTCATTTGTCTTATTTATGAAGTACTATAGATAAATGATGAATGCTAGTGTAATTAAATTGCACTTTCTGCGTCCTGTTTTGTTGTGTGATGTGTTACTGGTATATCATTAGTTTATGACTCATACCTCTTTGTGTAGTATTTTCTATTTTGTAAAAAAAAATAATAATAATATTAATAATAATAATAAGAATTTACAATCAAGTAAAATAGATAAGGTTAACAATGTTCAGGATGCTACAAGATATATGAAATGCATGTAGTGTTTAACAATCTGTTTATTTTTTTCATTTAACAATATATTATGTTTTGCAATACTAAGGACATTACACAGAAATTAATATAACTAAAAATACTCTTTTAACTGAATTAGTCAACTAGGCAACAAGTGCCCATTTTCAGGGGGTGATCCAAGACCAGTGCCTGATTAAGCGACTTGCTGTTAGTTGCGCAGTAGTGCAGAACCTATGGATAACAGCACATTGCTTTAAACCTCTGTATCAGACTGATTGACTAGTTTGATATTTAATCATAGTTAACATTACACAATATGCAACTTACATGCAACTAGAGTATTAACACAAAAATATAGATAAATTAATTTATCAACAATAATTTGAAAAATGTCAGTCTGCATGAAAACAGTACATTAACATTCAAAACAGAATTTTGAAAACTACAGATTACACACACATGATCAGTAAAGAATGATATTTAAAAGCACTATTAAAATAAAAAAAAGTATTTACTATGACCCCTATCCCCTATACC
>NC_056728.1:1501396950-1501454450 GCF_019279795.1 Protopterus annectens
AAAGAGATATGTATAAACAAATATATATATATATATATATATATATATATATATATATGAATATATATATATAAATATATATGTGTGTGTGTGTGTGTGTGTGTGTGTGTGTGTGTGTGTGTGTGTGTGTGTGTGTGTCTGTGTTTGTGTGTACCCACACACACACACACACACACACACACACATATATATATATATTTATATATATTTATATATATATATATATATATATATATATATATAGATATATATAGATATTTCTGTGTATATCTATATATGTATATATATATATATATATATATATATATATATATGGATCCACGGTAGAGGTGCTGCGGTAGCGTTGTCACCTCACAGTAAGATGTTGCATTCGATTCTCAGCTAGAGCGTCTTCTGTGTTTAGGAATGCATGAATGGGTGTGCTTTTGTTGAAGGTTGTGCATCAGGGCTGGTAACTTGGCACGTAAAAATCCCCTACCAAACATTAGAGGACCAGAGATCCACTGTGGCGACCCCTAACTGGGATAAGCCGAAAGACACAACAACATATATATATATAATATATATATATATATATATATATATATATATATATATATATATATATATGGATCCCCTTCAGTTGATTGACCTTCCAAAATGTTGAAATTCATGTGACATGAAGGTTGAAATAAAAATAATAAAAAAATAAATAAAAATAATGCTTTTTTGTTTTTTGAAGGGGACAACCCCCTAGCATCCCCACACCTCCTGCTAAATAAATATACCAACTCCGAGATTGCATTACTTTGAGGAAAACATCAAATTTCTTGTTCGGCATTGTATGGCAACCTCCATTCACACTGTTCGACCTTCAGAAATGTCAGTCTATGGTCTCGGCCATATGACGTTCAGCATTTCCGAAGATCAATCAACTTATGGTGATCCATATATATATATATATATATATATATATATATATATATGTATATATATATATATATATATATATATATATATATATATAGATATATATATATATATATATAGATATATATATATATATATCTGTTCCTATTTTGAAAAATCAAAATGTAAATTGTAAATGCTCGAATACCACTGGTTAATAACTAGCTGATCAAAAAATATAAAGAAAAGTAAAAAGTTTTTGGCAGGTGGGGGTCTTTGTTGAAAACAAACCTGAAACAACTCTTGAGATAGCACTGCAGTGAGAAAGTGGAAATTTCCCATTCCCAACTGTACCAAAATGTTAGCTAACTTTCAAGAGCTGGTATGTCAGATGAGATGATCTGCATCCAAACGTACTGTTCTTTTTTCCTATTTGATGAAAAAAATGCATTCAACTAAAGAAGTGTAATCCATATATATATCTATATATATATATATCTATATATATATATATATATATATATATATATATATATATATATATATATATATATAAATGGGTCAGTTTAGATGATCGAAGTCTTAGAACTTAGAATTTCATATGGCTGACACTATATGATCGAAGTTTTAAGACTTCAAACGTTCTAAAAGGAGGTCTGCATAAAGCACAGAACAGGAAATGTTCCCTTTTCCTCACTGTAGTGCGATCTCAGAGTTGTTATATTTAAGTAGCAGAGGGTTAGGGGGTGCATGGGGGCTTGTCCCTTTGCAGAAATGTTCAGGATTTTATTTTGTTTTGTTTTTGTTTTTTTTTAGGTGTTCGAAGTCTTAAAACTTTGATCATATGGTGTTGGCCATATGAAATTCGAAGTTCTAAGACTTCAGTCATCTAAATGGGACCCACGCACACACACACACACAAATATATATATATATATATATATATATATACATATGTATGTATGTATATATATATGTATATATACATACGTGTGTGCGTTTGTGTATGTGTGTGTGTGTGTGTGTGTGTGTGTGTGTGTGTGTGTGTGTGTGTGTGTATGTGTATACATTATATATATATATATATATATATATATATATATATATAGAGAGAGAGAGAGAGAGAGAGAGGGAGAGAGAGAGAGAGAAAGAAAGATAAGTTGGGATATATATATATATATATATATATATATATATATATATATATAAATATATATATATATATATATATATATATATATATATATATATATACATATATATATATATATATATATATCAGTCACTGGATTGAATGACCAGGTACATTGACATCTGTTTGGTCAAAACCATTTGATCACCTCAACCGGATGGTCAACAGATTTGTAAGACTGACAATCCCTGGGTAGGGGTTACTCTATTTCCTTGTGGTTGTGCAATTTCGGAGTCTAGAATATATATATATATATATATATATATATATATATATATATATATATATATATATAATTGGCATGAGGTGCAGGGGCGAAGCTGGGCTTGCCCCCTTGGAAATACATTTGCTTTTGGTTTATTCTGCTCTGGAGTAATTCCTGGAGAATGTGCAGAAAGTGTCAATGTTTGTTGTTTCAACATTATTACATCGACATTGTGGTTGTCAACATAGCAGGTCATTCGACATATATAGATAGATAGATAGATAGATAGATAGATAGATAGATAGATAGATAGATACATAGATAGATTTATATATAGATTGACAGATTTTATTTAACATTTGTTTACCAGGAAATTTGGACTTGGACCAAGGCCATTTTCAGTGGAGGCTCAGGATAAATACTCAAGACGCATGTCTTTGGAATGTGGGTGGAAACCGGAGCACCCGGTGGAAACCCACACGAATGCAAGGAGGACATGCAGACTCTGCACAGAAGGCACCCCAGTTTGAATCAAACCAGAAAACCTCTTGCTGTGATCACCACCCATAAGATATATATATATATATATATATATATATATATATATATATATATATATATATATATATATATATATATGTGTGTGTATATAGATGGATAGATATACTAGACTCAGAGTAAAGTGCAGATTGCACTTAACACGCTTACTGAGTTTTATTTTTTGGGAAAACATAAATCACTGCTACTACTAATTACTGGTAGAATCATGAATACTCCTTCACTTTCTCATTGAATGACATTGAGTGGCATATTAATTTAAAATTGTTCTATAGCAGCTCTATGTGGTGTATCCAGAGGTCCTCACACATGTCACACAGTATACATTATTATAACCAAAAACACTGTCAGCATGGTAGAAATTTCAAAGCTGAACCAAAGTAGAGTGCCATGATTAAGGCCGATTGTATCATGCACACCATGTTCAGGTTAGCTTCTTCTTAATGCTGTTCAAATGTCTGTATTAAATTGTGGTTTGAAGTTTATTCATACAGTTTTACTAAAACTATACATGCTGAAATGTGATGTTTTTCATTTAATTAGAAAGCTGCATCTTATTTTTTGTTTTAATAGCTCTGACAGTATTAATGGTAATGATAATAATTCATTTAGAAATAATTCAATAGATTCAATATTTGACGGGGCTGAAAGTATGGATGAAAGTTTCAATTCATGTGTATCTGATAGAGAAGACTTTTGTGAGTGTAATGCATACTGTCAGTTAGATACTAATCATATAGTTTGTAAAAGTAGTTTTATACCTCCTTTTACACATGAAGGAGTTCAACAATGTTCTGCTATGGTTAATTTTGCTATTTAGTCAGGTTTTTGGACTTCATTAAAATAAAAGTTTAGTTCATTAGAACTTAACTAAGTCAGAATGGGGGGCTTTGCAGGACCTTGGTGGATGGGAAGAGTTAATTTTCAAGCCATCAGATAAAAGCAAAAAAAAATGTAATGCATTATACGCAGTACTTGAAATGTGCTGTGATAATTTAAATGATGAAAATGTTTACGAAATAGCATCTATAGCTGAGTATAAAATTGCTAAAATAGAATTTCAGGAATTGCTAATAAAGGTTACAGGTTGGGTTATTTTTCCAAGAGTGATGTGAAAAACAAGCGTAATAGTGAGGTATGTTGTATGGCCTTTTTTATTGTCTTTCTAAAATTGATAAGAATTTACAACGTAACCCGCTATAGTTTCTGCATGTAATTATCTTTTACATAATATCGGTTTGTTTTTACATAAATATTTGTTATCTTTTGTTAGAAAATTACCTTCTTATGTTAACAATGCATTTTATTTTCTTGAAAAAAATATCATATTTTGAATGGACCAGTAAAATGTGTTGGATTACTATAGATGTTTAAAGCCTATATACCAGTATTCAACATAAATTTGGTATTTAGGCTGCAAGTTTTTTCTAAGAGATAGTCCTGTAGCACATTATATAATAGAACTTGACCATTTCTGTTTGACTCATAATTCTTTTGAATTCAGTGGGAGTTTATATCATCAGCTACAAGGAACAGCTATGGAAGCACCTTTTGCTCCCATGTATGGGAATTTATTTATGGGTCTGTTAAAAGTAGAATGTCTTTATAGATAGGATTTCATGCAGAAATTTGTATTAAAATATTAGAGATATTTTGATGATTTGGTTTTTGCATGTAAGGGGAGGTATGATTTATTGCAATCCTTTATATAAAACTTGGTTGCTAATAGATGTGGTCTTAAATTTGATGGATCATGGCAGGTCCATAGCTTTTCTTTTTTTTTTTTTTGACATCTATCTTTAAGGTTTATTTAGTGGAAAAACAAAAGCTAAAGTGCATAGGAAATTTGAAGATGTTAGCCATTTTTTGGATGGACATAGTTGTCATCCTTCTCATCTACTCAAAGCAGTCCCCTATGGTGAACTATTACAGATTTACATGCTGGGTAATTACAGTAATGAATTAGAGAAAGAGTTAAGTAAAAGTGTGACCATGTTTGTAGGGAGGGGGTATGATAAGGATGTGGTTATGAGGTCTCTGATCAGACTAGATTAAGAGACCCAAAAGTTAATATAGGGACAATGAGATGTAAGTAGAATAAATCTAATGGGGGTGTGGATACCGCCTGCAGAAATGTGTATATAGCTACTACACATGATGTATTTAGTGAATGAGTAATTAATAAGAATAAGTACTATTGGGGTTTCTTGATGAAGTTCAAAGAATTTCTAAATATTTTAGGTAATACCCCCATGGTCTCTTTTAAGAGGGGACATACTATTAAATATATTATTGTACACAGTAAGTTTATTATACCTGATAATAGATAATATAAAGAACTTCAATTTATCGGGATGTTTATTCGCAATGGCTGCTCAAATTGTAAATATGTTGTCAAAACTTTTGATAAAATTAATGGTATATTCTTCAGATGCCATGGGATATATTATTGTAATACATAGGTAATTATTTATTCCTTAAGATGCTCTTGTAATTTATTTAGGAGAGAGAAAGCAGACTTTTAAGGTCAAATTGCAAGAGCATATAAGGGACATAAAGAATGTTAAACTTGAGAGCCTTCTTGCTGTACATTTTAAATTGCATCAAAATAGTGACCCAGAAGCACTTAGTTGTACTATTTTGAAAAAAAAATATATCATTTCATGATTAATATTTAGATGTTAAGAGAAAGCCTCTGTACAAAAGAGACTGTGTTTATTTTGAAATATGGAACTCTTTCCCCTGCTGGCCAAAATACAGACTCCAACTGGAAATGTTTAATTTAATTTAAATGTTTTATTACTTTATTGGACTGCACAGGTGCTTATAGTAATAGTATTTAAGGTGTGGTTTAATATAGCAATAACCCACGCCTGGGTGTGGGTAATGCTAAATTTACCCACGGTTGGCGTGGTTTGGTCCCGAGGGCGAAGCCTGAGGGACCAAACAAAAGCCAACCGTGGGTAAATTTAGCATTACCCACACCCAGAAGTGGGTTATTGCTATTATACCATGACATTATTTAAGAAAAGAAACTATTACTTTTCTTAAATAATGGCATAGTATAATGCCTGTTTGCTGCCCTTCCGCAGATGTCTGGCATCTGCGGCAGTTCTGATGTACTGCGCGCCTGCGCAGTACATCAGAGTTGAGCAAAAGCAACGGAGAAAGCAAGATCTCCATTGCTTTTTAGTGTTAGCTATGTTAAATGAGTTTAACATAGGGAGACAGTTTTAAAATAAGCAACGGAGATGTCTGTTGCTTATTTTAAAACTGTCTCGCTATGTTAAACTCATTTAACATAGCGAAACATAAAAAGCAACGGAGATCTTGCTTTCTCCGTTGCTTTAAACACTGTCTCGCTATGTTAAATGAGATTAACATAGCGTGACAGTTTTATAATAAGCAACGGAGATCTTCGTTGCTTATTTTAAAGCTGTCTCGCTATGTTAAACCCATTTAACATAGCGAGACAGTGTTTTAAAAAAACGAGTTATACTAATGGAAAAAAGTCCGGGCGACCGGACCTTTTTCCATTAGTATAACTCGATTTACAACGGGCACGCTGGCCAATCAGCGTGCACGTTTTGGGGGGGTCATGGTATAATGTAAAATGTTTTACTCCTTGAAGGCTGTTCCAGCCGAAGCATTAGATTTTTGGATTTGAGCTGTTTTTACAAATAAATATCTGTGATGGGGATTCACTGGCTTTTGTCGTTTTATTCAGTGGTTTACTGTTTGTTGAATTTTGTGGTGTTGTCCTATAGCTTGTAAATTTTCCTTGGCACTCTAATTTCATCTCATCATGTCAGTTAAATTGTTTCTTTAATCTGACTATAAGTATTGCATTATCCCATCCCACTGTGTTTGTGTGTGTATATATGTGTCGATATATGTGTATTTGTTTTTGTATTCAGCTATGCAAAATGTATGCTGCAAGACAGATAGATAGCATACAAAAGTGCTTTCACAATACAGTGCATAATTTCAAAATGTTAATGTAAGTATATAACTTGAATTACTGACATGGCTTTTAAAACATACCAGAAATGGATGTTTAGCTTAACAGACATACTTGTTGTTGTGATTTTGCCACATTATATTTTATATGCACTCTTATTTGCTTATATTTCAGGACAGAACTTGTGTTGTACTTGTACTTACTTTTTATTTACTCTGTTTGTTTGTTTATTTATTTATTTACAGAGATCCTTTGCTGAACATAACTAACGGAAGACTAGGAAGGTCAGGAAGAGAAAACTAGAAGATGAGCAAATAGAGTCCACAATCTGAAAATCTCCATATTTCAGCCGCCGATATTATACACATTCTGCGTTATAAAGACTTCCAACAATCATCTCTAATAAAAGTCATATGTTAGCAACAGAATATAAAACTCTAGACGTCTAGTCTGATCTGGTAGCCATACATCACAGTGAAAAACTGTGGTGTTCAAGTACTGATCAAATTTTGCCTATTAAGCAGGGATTTTTACCCTCCACCCCTCACCTGAGCAATAACGTCCCATAATAAATAGGCATTAGAAAAAGGCATCTCCTTCAGAATTGACCTTGATCTCAGTAGGCAGGTATTACTGCAGTTTAGTATCCCATATAAAATCTACTGGCTATACGTGCTGCTTCCACCTTAAAAATAAAAACAAACAAAAACTCACTATCCCAAGACATTCAGAAAAAAAGTTGGCCCTATAACCTTGATACAAGACTTGGAGTGGTGTGGAACTGTGAGTAACTAGATTTTCATCAAAAAAGGAAAGAGAATTCAATTATTTTATTTATTTCAATTCTAATTATATATTTAAATTGTATTTATAGTGATCTGTGTGGTGATATTACTTTGTTCTTTTCTACTCTGTTCCATCTGCTTGCATTTTTTGGTTTGTTCTGGGACCTTAGTCTTGTATTTTAATTAACAGTTGAAAGGAGACTGTATTTCTGCATTGTTCTGTTCGCATTTTAAATCTTTCTGGGCAGTAGTCTTGTAGTTTCATTCACAGTTATGGCAGTTGCTGCCAGTTTTGGCCTTAGTCATTTATTAGTGCATTTCTTCCAGGCACAGTGCTACTGGCCAATGTCTGCATAGTCTGGTACCTTAAACTGCAGCAGAAGGTCAGTATTGAGAGACTAGTACTTTTATATTCTGCCTAACTTTTACCTGCTTAAACTTCCATCCTCAGCTTATACATTAAGCTAAAGTTTCTGAAAGAGCTCTGATATTGCCTTTATTTGACTGAATGTCTCTCTTGCTAGCCTGCTTGCTCACTGAACCCACCCACACAATTTTTGCTGCTATTGTTTTATAATGCTGTGTCTCTGGCCTCAACTCGTTATGATTATCTGATTTCCAAAGTCCCTTCCTCTGTTGTATAATCTACTTTTGTAATCATCCCACCCATTGTTTTCCATAGATCCACTTAACTGAGTGCTCATCCAGTAAACTATTATTGCTACTGAGTAAATCTCCTTGACTAGATATTGTCTCCTGCTCATTTTCCTGGAGCTCAGCAATGCCTTGAGTCTTCACCTGCATTCCAAATGTGCTTTACTTGTATTTATTCCCATCCAGGCAAATGCATGCATATTTGATTGCTAAATTTCACTTGTTATTTTGAGTAATCACTACTGTTTCCTGACTTTGTTAGCTGCGAAGGTGCATGATTAGCATTGTCATCTCACAGCAAGAGGTTCTTTGGTTTGATTCTTGGCCAGACTGCCTTCTGTGTGGAGTCTGGCTGTTCTCCCTGTGGTCAAAAGAGTTTTAAAGACATGCAGAAGGTACGTGTGTGTCTGCCTTCTGTGAAGGTTGGTCGCCAGGCTGGCAACTCAACACCATAAAAACTCCAGTGCCAATCAATCTGCAGACTGGTGATCCGCTGTGGTGACTACTAAGGGGAGAAACCAAAAGACATTGCTTTTACTACCATTTCCTGCTTTTAATTGCGCATTTCACTGAATTTTTTGTAAAAAAAAAACTTCTTCCTATTGTTATTGCTGTATGACTGTCTTGAAATTGCACTCAGCAAAGGATTTCCATTGAGTTGTTTAAGTGCTTTGTGGCAGCATTACACTTGTGGGTCTCTTCTACTGTGTTTCTACATTTGAAGAGAACAAGGATGTATTGCAAGTAGTAGCCAGAGACTTGTGTGCAGATGACCTACATTGTAAAATGGCCATACATTTAGCACATATTAACCATGTCAAAACTAAAATATGGCAATGGTCAATAACTGCAACAAAGGCAGACATATCTGTAAAATATAACAGGGAAGTATTTGGGTGGCAGTGAGCTGGATAACCTGGGCCCACATCAGAGAAAAGCAAGACGAGGTAAGTTTACACACTCAAATGCATGCATGCAGTACACAGAGTGTTGTAGAACCAAAACAACATATATATAGCAAAATGGAAAATGCATGTCACATGAGCAGAGCAATTGCTGATGTCCACGGAACTGACCATGTATAAAACATACATACACAGTAATCTGTAATCATGTAGCATCAACATGCAAAGGTAAGCAAGCTAAGAATTTCAAGCATATGCACACATACTGTTGTGCAAATGTTGAATAAACAAATGCAGGTGTATATCACCCACAGTGCTCATTACTGAGCAGAAGATACTACTGTGAGTATTATTACAGCACATTAGCAGTAAATCAGTCAATTCTCACATGTCAAAAGTACATTTTGTGTTAGTATGTATCTGACTATGTGCATATACACGTACAGTCATTTAATATACCAGTGTATGATCCCACATGTCAACAGTGTTGCCAAATCATGACACAACACTACATCATGACAGTGGGACATCATGACAACTGTCATCCAGAAAACATGTGGAATGACATGTCTGTATGTTGCACATACCTGATATGGCAAAACAGAAATCCAAGGCATGTAACACTGTTAGTGATTGAGTATGGACAACAAATGTTTACTGGCTACCTCTTGCAGTGCTATCTGCAAGTTAACTGCCACAATGCATGGACAGTTGAATGTGTGTGGAAAATATAATGTGTTAATGTGTGTCATGCCCACATTGAAACTGAAGTAAATGTCACATGACACTAAAGACAGATACATGGCATGTATCCACAAGAGTGCATATACAGTCCAACCAAAGAAATAGCAATCACCATGTTGGCTGATAACACAAACAAAGCACACAGAAAATACATATGGAAAGGTGGGACCAGGATGATGGTGTTCAGACTCCTGAATGATCTCATGAGCTATTGCCTTGAATGTATCCAGCATAGCCTGTGCCATATCCTCAAAGAAGGATCTCATATATCCATCATCTGTGTTTGGAACACATCTGTCATGACCTCCTGGATCCCATCCTGATAATTGTTTCAATCCCAGTCATGTCAATGTCTACTCTGTGGTGCAGGCCAGATGGCTTGGGCAGGGGCGGGTCCAGGTTCCTCAGCATGGTTGTTGTCATCATCATCATCACTGTCATCCTCAGATGACTCTGCCAGTGGTATCTGATGTGCTCATCATCTTCTTTGAATAGGAGAATGTCCATGGGTCCATGTTCTGTAAAGATTAATTGCAAAGCACAATAGCCCCAT
This sequence comes from Protopterus annectens, assembly GCF_019279795.1. Classification (NCBI taxonomy): domain Eukaryota; kingdom Metazoa; phylum Chordata; order Ceratodontiformes; family Protopteridae; genus Protopterus; species Protopterus annectens. The sequence continues at coordinate 1,501,407,396 of NC_056728.1, forward strand.
GAATATTTGAGAACAACGCAATATGATAATGATGACAATTTACACATGTCCATTATGGACTGCGTTATCTATGGCCCTATATGTCACAGTCCTAAAAAGAAAGTCACTATTCTTCTCTAAACAATTTTGTATGCTTAGACAAACACACACATGGATCATTAGCTTTGTAAGAATGTATGAATGCATAGATCAACAGATTGCACTGTCTGCATTTAATGATTTATATGAGCAGCCACAAAGTGTCATTGTTAAAATGAGGAGAAAGTGATCTCACAATATTGCGGACAATAGGCCAGCCATATGCCAAACATCTGAGACAAGCAGCATGATATCTGGCTGAACACGCATCAACATAATGAGCACAACACTAAATATAATGTGATATGTTCAGTCAATATAACTATTGGCATATGAGAATCCTAATATATCTGTAACTAACAGTATTTTATGTGTACAACTGTATGCATTATTTACCAAAACAATTAGCAATCAGTAGCTTGAAAAAGCAAAACATTGTGAACATCTTGCTGATACTGAACTGCCAAAATCAAGTGGGTGCCTGCCCAAATATCAGTAAAACTTTCACAAAAACACCCAAGGGGTTGGAGACAGATTCAATACTAATGTTTACCTGCAGGGTGTGCTGTATATGGACTGTTGCATTTAAATGGGGAATCTGCTGAACTGTCAGTAAACCTAGGCTACAAAAAACACCCAAGAGGTTGGAGGCAGATGCAATACCAATGTTAACCTGCAGGGTGTGCTGAATATGAACTGCTAAAATTAAATGGATATCTTCTCAAATGTTAGTCAATTTAAACTATAACTGTGATTTTTACAAAAACACCCAGGGTGCCTGAGGCAGGTGCAACTCTAATGTTAGAAGTGAAGGGCATACTACACATTCGATATATGACAGTGCAAACCCTGACATAACAAATCCATTCACTCTGCAAATAGGCAGGCTATACACAATTGCTCATTCATCACAACCAAAGATACAAGTACAACAAATCATGCATCATAAGTATTAACATAAACACTTGTGAACAATACAAGAATCTAAGATGTGTGACAGATACACCAAACTAACAGTTATTTAGGTTGTGAAGTACATTTAAAAAAATGTGTGCTGAAACATTTGATCAACGATGCATAAAATATCAACATTGTTAGATTTTATTTATACATTGCCAGATGTGTGCTATGGTGTGATGATTTCACTTATCTTATTCATGCATGGTGGGTATTCCTGCATTCTAATCAAGAAATATGTTATTTGTGAAAAATACAGGCCTGTAAACAGGGGAAGATACATTTCAGTTCATAAATTATGTAAAATAATCAACAAATCTCTCTCCCTCCACTAGTCCTCAAGCTTGTACACCCGCTCGATACACATGGCTCTGTTCCAACTGTCATCTTCATCACCTAAAATGAAAAAAATAGAATGTATGAAAAATACATATGATATACTGCTATACATTTCTCACTACAGTTTGTAGATATTTCTTTCTGAAGAACATTAGATAAACACTATACACAGTTGACATTTTTATATTCAGGTGTTAAGATCTTTGAACACAGATTGGAAAAGATGAGATTCAAACCTGAAACTCAATCTAGATACAAATTCTAACATTGAAAACTACCTACCTATCTAACACATCCTAACTGAAAGCACATCTTTTGCAGGCAGTAAAAATACGTTATGTTATGACATCATCTTGATGGGGATGGTCTACTAATAACAATCTTGGCTTAGGATTGCAAAGAATGAACATGTGCTGCTCATGTAGCTAAACAGTTGGAAAAATACATTCATGTTGTCACTGTGTTCAGATACATTACGATAATGGATTGTATATGTTCTTCAGGTAGTGTGACATTGTCGTGTAGCATAGAGCTTCTGTGAGCAGAACCATACATATTGCTGTACATTATAAACACAGAAAGGTGTATATAAGGACTATTAATCCTTGCTAAAGTGCACATCACTAGGAAAATGCATACATATTCCCTGTTTTTTATTTCAATTGTTTGTCTGCCAATCCCAGTCCCTCAAAATTTGCTGATGATGTTGTTCTACTATTAACTTTAACAGTTCATGGGAAAACAGACCTTCATAGCATTTTTACAAAGTATACAATATTAAACAAAAGACATATAACAGGATTTAGAAAGCTGTACTGCCCCCACATTTAAGTAGCTGATCTTAATAAAGTTTACTTTGACTTTGACTTAACTGACTTAACAGAATGCTATAGATTACAGATATATTAGTAGGAATTCAACACATTCAATAAATAGCCAAATTGTTTGTGACTATGCTCAAAATATACATTAATATCAATAAGTGCAATATGCTTCTATAAATAAATGCTATGGGTATATTAAATCAAGGTAAGTTTCAGATATACGTGTCCTTTTTCCAGATTTGAGCACACAGCACACCAACATGCTGGCCTGATTCCTAAAAGCTGAGTTAACAATCAGCACATGGTACTCATAAAAAAAACAGGTACTGCTATCCAAACACTGTTGTTCAACAGCTGATGTTATCAGAGAATTACGGATTACGGCCATATTCAGAGAAATTCAAAAACCTAGGTTAGTGAGTCGTTACTATGCACAACATGAACATTTATATAATGGATTGCAATACGCTTCTTCCTAAGAATACTATGAGTGAAGTTAACAGGTACAGATATAGGCTTCCCCTATGTGGATTGGAACAAACAGCCCACCAAACTGTAGACACACTGGCCAGTTGCTTCACCGATCAAGATAACATTCAGCAAGGGTTTCATTTTAGAAAACATGCACTGTGGGTGTTTATTAGAAGTATGTAAAATACAAACAATTTTTGGACCTTTCATATTAAAGAAATAACAGATATCAACACATGACTAAAAACACGTGTAAGCAATGGGACAGGCATCACTTTTTAAATTAAATAAATATCTGCTTTGTTTAAGAGGAATAATGTCATAAAGTTATATATGTGTTTCTATTCCAACATGTAATGGTCCAATAGGTGGTGCTGTGGGACTATAACAGAAAACTATGAAGTGGACAGTCTTCTGTGGCCTAGGTGCAATAGATGTCTGTGACGCATGACGACAGTGGCTATGTGAAATTATGTAGTTAGATGATGTAAAACATGTACATCTACAAAGGACAAACTTATGAATATTATACATATTATTAAATCATTTAAAAACATGGGAATCAAACCCACAGTTAAGAGGAAAGTATTTACCAAGTCGACTTAATTATTCCCACAAGCTAATTATCGCAGCAGCTAATGCACGGTTATATGGTACAGAAAAATGTATGTAATATCTGTAGCAATGCTCAGGTATATGTAGAATATTGGTGCTTACTGTAGGGATCTACAGGCTGCCTTCACACCTCAGCAAACCTCCTTTGAAGCTCCTCTGCATCTCTCCAAAGCATCATAGAAGTGAGGTACATGCCAAATGGGGCATTATACTCAATGACTGGCCTAATGACAGAAGAGTAGAGAGAGATGATCACCTCTTTCTTCCTGGAAGCAAAACTCTTGGCTATGTGGTGGTCGAAGGAGAGGTTGCTGTCAATCTGTGTCCCCAGATCTCTTATAATAATGCCTTCAGTGTTAAATGGGCTCCCATCAATGTGGTAATTAGTGGGAACTGGGTTTTTCCCAAAGGGGATGACAACGCATTTTTTGGCATTAAGCTTAAGGCCATGGTTTTGACACCAGTCATTGGTCTCAGTGAGGCCTTTCTGTAGGATGTCTGCATCACTTGGGGAGTTAATAATGGCTAACAAAGAAGCAATGAACTGAGTAGTATAAAAATTTAATAAAACAACAAAGCTTTCAGGTCAAAAAAAACCTTAGTCACTGCTGAGTTAATAATGGCTCCCAGCTTGCAGTCTTCTGTGAACTTGGTCAGTTAGAGTCCCCCTGTGTTGGCCTGGAATTCTGAGAAGTACATGCCAAACAGTAGAGGACCCAGAACTGATCCATGTGGAACTCCACTCGTGATTGGTTAGCAGTCTGACTTGGAATCCACTACTTTCACACTGTGGGTTCTATCTGTAAGCCAATTTGCAACCCATCTAGTGATATATGGATTGACACCTAGTTTGGTGAGTTTATTAATAGTTCCTGAGTGGGGAATGGTATAAAAGGCCTTGGCCAGATCAAGGTAGACTGTATGAACTGCCTTGCCCTCATACACAGCTTTGGTGAATGACTCAAAGAAGTCAACCAGGTTGAGTAGGCATGATCTACCCTTCACAAAACCAAATTGCATGGGATCTAGAGTATGGAGATTACCTATATCCTTGTTAATTAGGCCCATGATGATGTGCTCCATAGCCTTACATATCAGACTCAACAGGCTATTGGGGGCAACAATTCCCAGGGTCTGTAGTCACTCCTCCTGTATGGAGAGGGATGACTATGGCAGTGCGCCATTCGGTAGGAACAAAGTCTGAGGTAAGGCTGTGATTGAACAGAGCACACAGATCTGGTGTCAGTTCACTTTGTAGTTCATGTAGAACACATCCAGTGGTATTATATGATCCCATGGAACCTGTATTCTTGGCCTTTGACAATGCAGCTTTATCCTGTGCTGTAGTAATGCTAGGAGCCTGGCATTCTTCCAGTATTGTGATTGGTCTTTGGGGGGGGGGGGTGAGAGGGATAAAGTTGGCACTGAATCTGTCGGCCAGTATGTTGGCAATATCCGTTGGCTCAGTATAGGAGGTACCATTGTGCAGTAACTCAGAGCAAACATGGGTATTGCCGTGGAGATTCTTGATATAACTGTAGAAGGCTTTGTGTTGTTTTTAGTGTCTGATGCAATTCTGCCTTCATATCTGGCTTTAGAGGTTTGGATGAGGGATCTCAACTTTTTCTTGAGGCTAATAAGGGAGTTTTTCCAGCCTTGGGACTTCACCTTTTTCTACAACAATTTCTTCCTCCTGTTGTAGAGTTTATTAATGGCAGGGGACCACCAGATTGGATTCCTTTTTTTTTGGAGGAGAGCTTCTTGGTTCTGTTGGGTATGGCTAGTTCCATGCATTTAGGTATGTGTTCGTACAGTGCCCCTGTGTATGATTTGGCACTCATGCATATTTTTCCATTGACATGGTTGCCGTGAAGTTAGCCACCTCTGTTTTTAGGAGCCCAAAGTCAGCTTTGGAAAAGCTTTTCATGGTGGTTACCTATGAGGGGTGTATGGGTGAGATGTGGATTTCCATGGTGATTAGTTTGTGGTCAGAACTAACCAGGGAGGAATTCACTATTGATGTAGAGCAATGGTTACCCATGTTAGTTATAACCAGTTCATGGATGTTGCTTCCTTTAGTGGGGGGTAAGAATGAGCTGGTCCAGGGCACTAGAACTGATGAATTCCAGGAAGCGTTGGGCCAGTGTATTGGTGCATGAGTAGTTTTCCCAGTTGACGGACAGGTAGTTGAAGTCACATTATGCTGGGCTACTAGTTTGGAGGTGTGCATATCTTTATGAATATGGAGACACCTCTGCCTTTGGAGCTTCGGTCCATGTTCTGGGGCCGAAAGGTGTGGAATGAGTTATAGCCTGGTAGCACAAGGGTGCTTTCTGCTGCTTTAAACCAGGTCTCATTTACAGTGCAAATGTCGATGTTCTCCATTTTGAGGAGTGCTTCGACCGAGTGCATCTTGAGATTTAGACTTCTAGCATTGAGCAGCATGACCCTCAGACTGAATTTATTTATAGCTGTTGTGGTGGTAATTTGGTCTTTGGAACATCGCCTAAAAAGGCACTATAGGGGTGGGAAGAGCCTTGTCCAGTCTCCGGAAACCCAGAGGCGACAGATGCTGGCTATCTCTGGCAAAGCATCAATGTCTGTCAATCATGTTATACCAAGCAGACAGAAAACAGATCCCCATAGACTGGTAAATGAAACTTAGCCAATTGTTGAACTCAATCATTTTCTGCTTGTAATGTTGCATCATTCTGGGCGATGGTAGGATGCTGCTCAGAGCTAGCGTTATACCTGCCTGGGCCACATAATCCAAGAGCTCCTCCATGTCTCTTTTCATGTAGTACAGTGAGGTGCATCTCGGGTCATACACACCCACATGGACAGTGACAGAGTCATACTTGTACTTGTTGTGGAGTGACCTGAGTGTGTGTTATGTGTCAGATTCTGGCACCTGATAGAGAGCTGACTGTTACCTTCTCCTTATTCAACCTAGTGAGTGGGATATCAGTGTGCCTCACTGTGGAGTCACCTCTGATTGGTGTATTGGGCAAGCTGTTTTGCCATAGGGGTTTAGGTTGAGGGGCACACTGTGTAGGTGAGTTATGTGTCTTGTGGTTTGTGCTGTGTTGTGGTGGTTGAGTGGGTTTCTGCCTTGGAGGTCTCTGCTGTTTGGGTAAATTTCTATTGAGATCCCCCATGAAGGTAGGTGTGTGGCTGGTGTTTTTATGTGAGAGCTGTGATGGTCATGCTCTGGAGGGCTATGTGTTGCATGTGGCGTGGTGCAGGTGTTGACCTTCTCCTCTTGACCAGTTATTCCTGCCTTGGCTTGAGAGTGCATGGCTTCCAAACTGGATATATAAGTGCATCTCTCACAAGTCTGAGTGTTGGGATGTAAGAAGAGAGGGTTGCCTGTGTACATGAGGCAGTTGCTACACTGTCTCAGAATTCCCAAGTTCATCAGGTTAATAGGAGAAAGCACAGGAAACTGACCTATAGACATGCCAGGTGGGATGGTCATTATTACTATGTTCTGGGTCTGTTTCCTTATATATTTCTTTTACCAAAAAAATGTCACTCGTCATTCATTTTCTTTATGAATCATGTTTGTACTATATACTGTTAAGTATATGGTTTCTCTTTTTCAGAGGTATATATTCGTTAATCGTGTCACACTACAATTAAAACTTCTGTCTAGATGCCCACCTTCTGCCATTTTTATTATTATTCTCTTTAATGGCATATTAGCGATATTCAAATGCAAGATTCTGTTTTTGCCATTTGTTTAGATAGAAATCATTTCAAAGTTGGGTAAACAGCTTCTAGTTTTAAGATAAACATGACCTTTGGTAAATGCATGCACTATGCAAGTGACATAAATTGAAACCTCACAACACAGTAGAAGTAGACATTTTGACTTTTTCATCCTGCCTAACTTCAAAAACTCTAAAACTGGAATGCAAACACTCATGGGAAGAATATTATTTCTGTCAATCCTTGCACAATTTCCCTTTTTCTGTACCTATACTGTTTTGCTGATGAAAACGGCACAGTTTTTGAATGCATTTCTTAAATCATATAACACTGCAGTTTCTAAATCATTTGAACAATAAACCCAGACATTAAAGGCAGCACGAGGTAATAATAAGAGTGTTTCTGCTTGAATCCTGGATTTTCACAGAATTTAAAAAAGAAAAGGATTATTTCACATTTTGCAGCTGACAACATATATTCACTATAAGCCTTACCTCAAATGCTATTGCTTCTTTATTTCTACAAAATAAATCAATATTACTTAATAAAGAAACTAAGAGAATATTCTTTCAAGGAATCTCAAGGGAGATAATCTCTTTGTGTGAACTACTCATTCTTCTAATAACCTATGTAGCACTCTGAGCAGTTTCCATTTAAAAAAATGATCTTTTTCTGTAACATCCTTTAATCAATAGATTCTACATTTCACAATTTTACACTGAAGCTGAGTGTGGCTCATTCCTTAGCTGTTATAAAAAGTTGATAGGCTGATGTTTTGAATTTTCTCTACAATATTACTAGCGATGTCTGTGGTCAATAAAATCACTTATAGCTCTGTTTAAAATGTTCTTTTGTGTTGGTGTGTGTGCATGTGCGTGTGTGTGTGTGTGTGTGTGTGTGTGCATGCATGCATTTGTGTATGCATTTTGTGTGCACATAAGCATTTTTGTGTGTCGGTATAAACACATACTATGTATGTATATATATATATATATATATATATATATATATATATATATATATATATATATATATATATATATATATATATATATATATATATATATATATATATATATATCTGTGTGTGTGTGTCTGTGTGTATGAAAAAGGGAGTGAAGTAGAAATGTTAAATGCATGCATACATAAGAAAAAAGATTAAATGCATGCATACATAAAGTGTATGTTGGTTGAAGTACACAAACGCTATTATTTTATTTATTTCTGCTTTGCCAGCTGCAGCCCTAGAGGTTTCTCTTCATTATGTAGCAGCTTGTTTATGAAGGCATTTAAAGTCATTTTAATAAAGACTGTCTGACCTCACTCTACACTTAATGTATGACATCATGACCTTTTCTCAGTGAACGAATGAAATGATATGAACAGCAAATCTCAGGTCATTTCACCACACTCAGTTATCGATGCACATCCTGTAATTAAACACAAGATGATAACGCTAAAGGACCAGTGATTAAAAGTGTCAACATTTTAGAAAGTATTACAATTTAATTAGTGAGAAGTAATCTTGCTTTAGCAATCCATTTTAAATGTATCTCTGCTTTTACTGTAGTGTACCCAAAAGTAAAGATCACAAAAAATATACAGTTGCATAAGTTGAAAAAAAATTGCAGATCAAGATCCTTAACGGTATTTGCTAATTTCTTTAAACTGCTTAGCACTGCATCAATAGGTTATAATTATATGCTGTTATTTTCTGCAGTATTTAATGTAACAATTATTATGTATTGGGCCTTTTATTTGGCTTAAACCTTGCTTAAGACAAGACATGAAACACTTAAAATGAAAAATATAAATGGATTATATACTACTCATGCATGATTTTACTTGGCTAATGACAATTAAATTTTAATGAAATACCAAGTTTTGTAAGGATGGGGGTGACATCTGAAAGTTTTATTTTTTAACTTTGGAAACTCTACTTTTTGGTTTGTGTCTGGCCAGTTAATGAATAACAGAAAGCCGACAGGTATGCAGGATTGACAATTCCCATGTAGGGGAATATACCCTTTTCCCCTGGAACTGTGAGATCTTGCAGCTAGAATATATAATTATCAGGGGGTATAGGGGACTGTTGGAGGATTTGTCCTTCTGCAGAAAATGATGCAATTGTGTTTTTTTTTTTTTAGTTTTGCATGTACCAAGCAAGATTCATTCTAGGCACATGTGTGGTATTGTGACAATGTGCATAATGTTGAACAACTTGCATATAGAGAAACTACATCAGTATGCATTTTGTGTTTTGCTTCCTTGAGAGTGTCACTGTTTTGAGTAACAGCCTCCAAAGGTTTTAAATGGTCCAATTTTAAAGAATCATGTGTTGATTAAATCAGACAAAATGTTCCACACTAGATACATATACTTGATCTTACTTGAATTATTCAATGAGGGTTTGGTGTTTTATTTTAATACCATAAGTGCTAACACTGTTTTCATAATTTTTAAAATGCAAATAGTGTTTTCAGTCTGATTTTTTGCATTGAAGAAAATAGTTGAAATGATGGTCTTAAACCTAGGCAAAATAGGCAATTGTCTATGGCACCATGCTTATAGTTTCATAGGGTCATACTAGGCTATCTGCCCTAAGGCATTTATAAGCCCAGCCAGAGTGTATTTGGCTTTTGCCACCTATTTTAAATTAATTTTGCTATGCCCTTTTTCGAGGTTAGTATACTGTGCCTCTGTCTAACAGTGACACAGAAGTGATACCCGGGGTAAACCTACGATCTCCCATCCACTCATCAAGATTCCTCTTGAAGAGAGTCAATGAGGGACTCTGCCTAACCTGGACTGGGATTTAATTCCAGAGTGAAGGGAGTCTCTGGGTTATGAATCTGTCCCACCAGCATGTCCTATTTATTTCAGTGCTGAGGTTCAAGTCTCTCGAGCGCGTAGCTCTATGGGATTTGGATTTTCTGAGGTGCAGCATGTCCATTAATTCCGGGTTGGACATGGCTTTATATGTCAGGCACAGATCGCCTCTGAGCAGGTGGTATGCCACTGAGTAGAGCTGGAGTTTCTTTAACCGGGCAGCATATGGCATCTGTTTGAGCCCTTTGATCCTCTTGGTGAGGTACTTTTGGGGTCTTTCCAGTTGGTGCAGGTGTCTAGTAAGGTACATCCCAAAAGGGGCATTGTACTCAATTATGGGTCTGATGAGGGATGAGTAAAGAGGCACAATGACCTCCCCTGATCTAGATGTGAATCCCTTCATGATTAGGTGGGCTATATAAAATGTTTTTCTAACCACTTTGGCCATGTGGTTGTCAAATGAGAGATTGCTATCAACTTGGGTCCCCAGGTCCCTAATTACTTCTTCTGTACTTAATGGATTACCACCTATGTGGTAATTTGTGGGCACTTTGTTTTTGCCAAAGGGGATGACTATACACTTTTTGGTGTTTAGCTTGAGGCCATGGCTCTGGCACCAGTTGTCTGTTTCTATGAGGCCCTTTTGGAGGATGCTTGTGTCGGCTGGAGAGTAGATTATGGTGCCCAGTTTGCAGTCATCTGCAAACTTGGTCAGCCACAGTCCTTCCGTGTTGGCCTGTACCTCCGAGAATATATACCGAACAAGAGAGGTCCCAGGACTGAGCCTTGTGGGATGCCACTTGTAACTGGTTTGGAGTCTGACATGGCTCCAGCAATTCTAACCATGTGGGTTCTGTCCTTGAGCCAGTTTGCAACCCATCTAGTGACATAGGGGTTTATATTTAAGCTGGTGAGCTTATCCATAATGCCTGAGTGGGGTATTGTATCGAATGCTTTGCGAGGTCCAGGTAGGCTGTGTGGACCACCTTCCCTCATCAATGGCCTTGGTGACTGTTTCAAAGAAATCAACCAGGTTTAAGAGGCAGGATCTGCCCTCAACAAAGCCAAACTGGGTAGGATCCAGTGTCTGTAGGTCCCCAATATCTTTATTTATAAGGTCCATGATGATCCTTTCCATAGCTTTGCAGACCAAGCTAGTCAGGCTTATGGGGCGATAGTTTCCAGGATCCGTTGAGGCACCACCTTTGTGGAGAGGGACCACTGTTGCTGTACGCCACTCTTTGGGTATATATCCTGTAGTAAGGCTGAGATTGAACAGTAGTTTTATGTTTGGGTTTAGCTCTTCTTGGAGTTCATGTAGGACACAGCCCGGGACACCGTCTGGTCCCATTGATGCTGTGTTTTTTGCTTTGGAGAGGGCGGCTCTTACCTGAGCATCTGAGATTTCAGGGGGGCAGCACTCTGCTGGGATAGATATTTGCCCTTTTGGTGTGGAGGGGGTGAGAAGTTTGTGCTGAACCTGTCAGCTAGGATGTTGGCAATGTCTGTGGGTTTGATGTATTTCTTTGTCATTTTGGACTAATTCTGAGCATATCTGGGAATTCCCACCCAGGTTCCTAACATAACTAAAGAAAGCCTTGTGATTATCCTTAGTGTCCTGTGCAATTTTTCTCTCGAAGCTGGCCTTAGATGATTTTATGAGTGCCCATAGTTTTTTGCTAATACTGATCAGAGATGCCTTCCCTTTTTGGGATTTTGCTCTATCATGCAGTAGCTTCCTCCTTCTATTGTATAGTTTGTTTATGGTTGGGGTCCACCAGACAGGACGTCTGCATTTGGAGGATTGGGTCTTGATTTTATTTGTGATTGCATGATCCATGCATTCCTGAAGGTGTTCATAGAATGCATTTATAAAGGATTCTGCGGTCTGGGCTGTATTTTCCACAGGCTCAGGGGCTTTGAAGGATTCCACCTCGGTTTTGAGGAGTGTGAAATTTGCTTTAGAGAAGTTTTTCACTGTGGTTTTCTGGGCAGGGGTGGGGTCGGGATGTGAATATCCAGTGAGATTAGTTTATGGTCTGATCTTACCAGTGAGGGATACACTTCTGGTCTGGAGCATAGAGTCCCTATGTTGGTAACAAGTTGTTCCATAGCATTTGATTTTATAAATTCTAGGAACCATTGGGCTAGGGTGTTGCAGCTAGAGTAATGCTAGTAGTAGACTATGGTTGGGTAGTTGAAGTTGCTCAATATAATGGTGTTTGGAGAGACCTTCATATTTTCCAGTGTTCTCAGGAAGGCCGAGTGGGGTTCCTGGGTTTGGGAGGGTGGTCTGTAGCAGGCTATAAACTGGAAGGCAGTTTTACCCACTGTTAGTTGCACATGGATAGTCTCTGATGCTTTGTGCTGTGCCACCAACCTGGAGGTGTAGGTATCTTTGACGAATATTGATACTCCCCCTCCTTTTGTGGTTCGGTCCAAGTTTTGGGGCCGAAAAGCATGGTATGAGGTATAACCTGGTAGTGCTGGGGTGCTCTCGGGAGCCTTGAACCAGGTTTCTGTTACTGCACAGATATCAATGTTCTCCATGCTAAGGAGAGTTTCAAGTGCATGCATCTTGAGGTTTAGACTTCTGGCATTGAGTAGCATTACTCTTAGTTTCTTATCCCTTGTGATACCTATGGAGGTGGGTTTGTCTTTTGAGCCTTGCCTAAAAAAGGCACTATTGGGAAGCAAGAGCCTTTGCCAATATCTGAAAGCCCAGGGGTGACAGGTGCAAGTCATCCCTAGTGAATCATCGTGGCTTGTTGAGCATGTCATCCCAGGCTGACAGGCATTGGATCCCCTTTGAATGACACCAATACTTAAGCCAATTGTTGAAATTGATCATCTTGTCTTCATAATGTGGCATCATTCTTGGTGAGGGTAAGATGCTACTCAAGGTCAGGGTCATACCGGCCTGGGCTACATGCTCAGAGAGCTCCTCTATGTCTCTTTTCATGTAGTCCAGGGAGGTACGTCTCAGGTCATTCACACCAGCATGGACAATGACCGAGTTATATTTGTACTTGCCTTGGATTTACCTGAGTGCTTGTGTTATGTGGCGGATCCTAGCGCCTAACAGGCAGCTCACCGTGACCTTCTCCTTGTTCAGCCTGGTGAGCGGGACGTCAGTGTGCCTGACGATAGAGTCACCTATTACAAGTGTATCAGGTGTGTTGTTTAGCCTTAAGGGCTGTGACTTTTCGGCACACTGGCTTTGTCAGCTATGTGTTGCACGTGTTTTGTTTTGGGGTAGTGGTTGCTTGGGTGTCTGCTTTGGAGGTCTCTGCTGCTTAGGAAGATTTTTATTTAGAGCCTCTGAGTATGTTTTTGTGTGTTTATGTGTTTGGTTTGCTGTCATGATAGGTCTATGTGAGACTGGAATCGTAATGAGTGTGGTTTCCTTCTCCTCCTGACTGGTTACGCCAGTACTGAGTTGAGAGAGCTTAGCCTCCAGTTTGGCTATATGGTTGCATCTCTCACATGTGTTGGAATTTGTTGGGAGGAGGAGAGGGTTGTCTGTGTACATGAGGCAGTTGTAACATTGCCTCAAGATTCCCATATTCACCAGCTGGACCAGAGAGGAGATTGACAACTGACCTTTGGACATGCTAGAATAGTATTGGGAATTCCTTTATAATTGAAAAAAGGGCCAATGGGGAACAAGGTACTCAAGGGGAGTTTGTGAGGATGTAGTGCTTTTAATTTTTTAGTGCTGACTTATATAATTGCTTTAGTGAGCAAGTGCCAGGTAACTTAAATGCAATGTGTTACAGGTAACTTAAATGTAAAACAACAAACAGTAACTTTCTTTCAAGTGAAACAAGGAAATAAGTACAGTAAGCAATGCAGATATCACTAGGGATCCACAGAAGTGCTGAAAAGCCACGTTTTAAGAGGAATTAGTGTTTCAAGGAAATAACAAGCAAACAAACAACAAGCATACAAACAAAGCTAGATTCAGCAGGCCTGGATCTAGTCTATGCTTCAGCAAACAAGGTGTACCAATTTCAGTAAGAAGCAGTTCAAATATACAGACACTATAAGCCTTTAACCAGAAATTCCCAGCTCATAAGGGCAGAGTCCAGCCTCTCCTCCCACAAGAGTGCAGACCACGAACCCTCTTAATGTAAAATAACTGGCCTGAAGCCCAAGTGCTTAAACCAGAATTAATACACTTTTAGAATAACAGACACTGAGCCCTCAATCAGCAGTTCCCAACTTAGAAGGATGTAAGCTACCTGTTCTGCCACTACAGTGCAGTCCACAAACCTTCTTAATGTAAAACAACTGGTTTGAAGCTCACATGCTTAAACTAAAAGGCTTAGAATGAGTTACACCAAGCAGTAATAAATACAATTGAGTACTATTAAGATGACTCAAAATCAAAATAAAGTAGGAAGAAACACAAATACAGTAAAAGCAGATAATTTTTTTTTTTTTTTTTTTTTTGAGTGAGCAAATGAGATGGGCCCAGGAGTTACAGGACAGAAACAAATGCAAATGCAGGCCTTCAAATCAGAAAGTTGAGAGTGATGGAAGACCACCCAAATGGCCAATAACTACAAATTCTGGGCCAGAACCACTCCTTATGTGGTAGACAGGTTACCTAATGCTTACCACTCCCACTGATAAGCTAGAAGGCTTCCCTCCAACACAGAAAGGCTTGGGGGGCTCAGAAGCTTACAAACAGTCCTGGATACAGCAAATCTGTATCTGGAACACTAATTACAGGAAAGGTAGGAAACAGGCTTACAATTTTTTTTTTTTTTTCAGAAAAGTAGCAAAAACAGTAAAAACTATTCACATGCAGTGCAAGCTGGCACACTTGAGTATGTAGCAATATTAGTCCACACACAGTTTGAAAAAATTTAATTAAATTAAAAAGGACTAAAAGCAAGTGCAGAAAGGGTTTATTAGGTAGAATGTGGTAAAGAAATGGGACTGGGGGAGTGTCCTAGATCAAATCTACAGTGGGGCGGGCACTGCAAAAGCCACCAAATTTAAACTACAACCAAGAACAGAGAGGGGGGTGGGGAAGACAGTTTCAACAGAGATGTGAGGAATCACAGTGCAAATTATAAATCCAGAAAAATATATACTGATCTCTGTATATTTGCAGAACAGTAAGACAAAAGATATCTAAGCAACAATTTAGCTCTATAATACAGAATAATACAGAGAAATATACTCAGCTCTATATATTTGCAGATAGTCTTGTAAGGTTCTCTGTCAGTGCACAGGTTCCAATTTGCTTGTAGGGATGTTTTCCCAATTTTTCTTTATTTTTTAGAGGAATAGTTCTTTTTTCTAAAAAAATAAAATAAAATACATAAATAAAAGTACCCCTGCAAAAATAACTATGCTCTTAGCACAATGAACACTGTGTTTGTGTGTGGGTGGTGGTGGGGGGGCAGTGCTCCAGTCCTTTTAATTTAAAGTTTACATCAAGTTTAAACATTGTAATATGATGGGAGTAGAGATCTTGGGGCTCATCATGGAACCTAAGGACATCCTGGAAGTCTTGGCCATCAACATCCCCCTTTTTTTTTCTGTTACACCCTACCTACCACTCTTCCTCCTCCAGCCTGGTATTGCGGTGTAGGCACCTGAAGAGAGTTTTTTTATTTTATTTTAAATACTTGACATGAAAGAATGTAGCAAAATCACAGACATGCTGCAGACATTCAGGAATGGAGCAATAACTTGTGCAGTTAGATGATTTTGATTACAGGAATGGTGCTGTGAGATGTGTTATTACTGCTAACTAGATAAGATTGGACAATATTTCTCTGGCTTTTTGGTTTGTGTGAAGAAACCTTCATTGGAATATTTTAACCTGGTGGCAACTTGTTTGTATGGACTGGTGGCGTCCTAATTCTGTGCAGAAAAAAAGACTAGTTGGCTACTGCTACTTCTTTCTGATTATTTTTCCATTCCAGGGCAAATGTGAATATCGGATATAACATGCAATGTTTTACTGTTTGGCACCTGTTTCTTTGGACCAAAGCTAAAATACATTATATTGTCATACTCTTTTATCACAATAAGAATGTTGAAATTGTACAACCAAGTGGCTATATAACTGCTTGGTGGGGGTTGACTAGATATAAGTAATTGACCCTGTTGTCATTTGTTCAATTTAACTACTCACCTCTCTAAAAATTAGAGATAAATGCATTACAGAATAACCAAGCATTGAGAACTTCTCAGGGGCTGGGGGGACCATCACTCAAAGGCTGTATAAGTGTACTTTCATGTGGGCTTAATGATCACTTCTGCCATTAACCCCCATAGTCTAAACCTAGCCCTACTCATATGTGTTCACAGCAGGTCACTGCACTTGCACTGGTGACCGGAGACAATGTCATTATTTCTTTAATACTCCTCCCAAACTTCAGAGGTTATTATATGTTGTGTTTGGCTGAGGAAAGTGTGATCATCATTTCTTTAACTTTCAAACTTCAGAGGGTTGCACAGATGGTCACTATAACTTGTATAGGAACACACAATAATGTCCAAAAACTCACCCTTCCGAATCTTCTCCTTTATCACTGTCAGAATATTCCAAGTTATAAACACAGCTACAGAGCCACTGCCAGCTGAGATGTCCTGGATCTTCATCCTCAGTTGAGACCAGACTAACATAATTGGGGAAAATGTGGCTCCCCTCTTTGTTCTCCCTCCCTTTATCTCCACCTTCCTGATCTCTGTATTGATCCTCCCACACACCCACCTGTTCCTTTTCCAACCCAACTGCCACTAGCAGTCTTATCAACCTATGCTTACCTGCCTTATCTAACCCTTGGTACAAACTGAGCAAATGATCTCCGGCATCATAAACACTTATACATTGCCCATGCAGAATTATCAGCAATAGCATTACCAGCAATGGCCAGCTGCTCCTCCAGCTGTGACACCGCTACCTCACCTGGGTCTTTATGGATTGTTTCCTCTGTTGCATCAGTCTTTCTGAGACTACTTTCATATCATGGCCTGCCCATATCTTCCACCCTTTTGGCTGCCTTGTGGGAACTATCTGTTTCTCTGATGGCTGCTGACTGGATGCTTCCTGGACGAATGCCTGTGCCTGTTCCAAAATGTCTTCCTATTTCTTTTTTAGCTGGACACTTTCGACACCCTGCAAAAGATATAAAATTACTATCCTTACAAACTGCATTTCTCTCCTTTATAACCTTGTGAATCCGTTTTTATACCCACCATCTTATCTGCTTTCCTGTCTCAACCTATCCATATCTTCTCTCATCATTGTGCATACATGCTCATATATATATATATATATATATATATATATATATATATATATATATATATATATATATATATATATATATATATATATATATATATATATATTTGTCTTACCTATGTACTTAACTTACCAACTGTCCACTTCTGCCCTACATAATCTTTAACTGACTCTGGCCTTACCCTCTCCCTCCATTGAATTCACCATCCCTTTCTGAATACTACTTTTATTTTTAGTATACATGCTTTTCCATTTACGTTGGTTACCTGTTCAACAGCCAAAGCATTCACAACCTAAATGTAGCCTGGCATGGTCACAACATTGCCCTTAACTTCTTATTACACACAATGCACCACACAACTTCACATATTGTTTACCAGAAACGAGTCCTCCCAGGTCCTCAGACTACAGGAACCTCAATTGTTTATCTCAAGACCTTCTACCCTGAAAGGTAGCAGCTAACTACCAACCCCTTGTTCATTCCCTCACAGGACACATGCTCCTCTCTTTCCATCGCCCACACTTCTAACCTACACATCACATGTTTGTCTCTAATACTATATAATATGCTAGCTTATTTTAAAACTTCACGACTGCAACTTGGTTTAGTTATTAAGGTGAAAAAACAAAATGTTCATCTTAATTCCTATTATGTTCCACAAGGACAGCCAAGTATATCCAGATGCCATATCTCCCAAAGATGTAGTGCAAGAAATCTGGACAAAGTCAACAAAATGGAGGGACAAAAGCCTAAAATAGGGACAGATTTTAATTATTACTCTTATAACTT
The DNA here is from genome assembly GCF_019279795.1 of Protopterus annectens. NCBI lineage: Eukaryota > Metazoa > Chordata > Ceratodontiformes > Protopteridae > Protopterus > Protopterus annectens. The sequence goes on from NC_056728.1 coordinate 1,501,425,283, forward strand.
AGAAAGTTGCTATAATAACATTTTTGTTTTTTATTTGTACGAATTTTACAAAGGATAAGCAGACTGAATTCAAAATCTTTGACAGTATTTAGTCACTTCCCTCAGTGCTTTGTCAGAAAAACATAAATTTATGTGGAGCAGACAGAAATATTATAAAAATACTGGACATTCTACACAATCTGGACCAATGAGAGGTGCACTTGCTGTACAAAACTCAAAACCTGAATAAACTTTCTCCTAATCTACCTACTTGCCACTTCTTGTCTCCCCTCCTTATTGTGTTAGTTGCTGCCTTATTTGCTTCTTTTATACTTTTTTATATTCCAAAAATAAATCATAACCTCAAAGCACAGACAACATCTAATGCTGAATGTTGCCAAGAAATAAACTTCACCCTGGGTGGTTCCTTCCAACTGGCACTCTCCTAAGAAGCCACATGGCACCATCCATTTATGTCACTCCTTGTGTCTAAGCCCTAAGGCCAAATGAACCTGTTCGGTCTGTGTGTGCGGTTGTTTTCTTTTCTCTTTTTTATTTATTTATTTATTTAGTTTTTGGATATGTCTGACCTACACATCAGTAAGCCACTTGTTATTCTGCTATGTTTCCCTCAGCTTGTTATTACTTCAGACATACTTCTGCTCAAATCATTCATGAGTTTACATGTTGAAGAAAGTCAATAAATATATTGTTTTTAAATGTCATATGGTAAAATGCAAATAGCTTAAGACCACATAATCTATCCATTACATAATTTTAATATTTATTTTGTTAAAAAAGGGAGAAGGAGAGAAGGACAACACAACCACTCAGCCACTATGGAACATGCACTGTCATTCCTCTTCTATCAAGCCTCTAGTAGAAAATGACACTGCAGTATCTTTTCTTCATGTTGTTAGGTCTCCAGAAACAATAACAGTGAATAAAATCATTTAAATTAAGTCAGGAAAATAGAAGAATGATTCAAAAGCCAATAGATCTTAAATCTGGCAGAATGGCACATTTACTTTTTCACCTGTATTAAATTCAGTTTCAGGAAGGTGTAAGACTGGATACCTGAATGCCCCCCATGATGAAAAGAAGAGCTCTTGTTAGCATTATCCATTATCCACATGGACTTTGAAAATGAAGGGAGAAAGCCATACCATACATGACCTGTGGATGTGCTTCATTACAATTATTCAGTACTACACCATTTGCACCTAACAGAAAAGAGAGTCAGATGGTACATAATACATTATCCACAGTTTCCCAGCCTTTGTGTCACCCTATTGGAGAACATTCTTACTGAATCGTTTTGCTATACTGCCTTCTTGTGACTAAAAAGACCTTATTTATAGCAGTGACAGGCCAGTGACCAGATGGGTGTAAACAGGCCAATGACCAAGGTGGAAGAGGAGTGATCACAAAAGCATACACAGTGACAAGGGTTCAACGACCTAAGAGATCAGGTAAAAAAAAAAAAATCTAGTACAGGGAAAATTAAACCATGTGGTTTAACTGCTTCTTTTTTGAAACTACAGCAGCTACTTGACAAAGAAGTGAACGATGCATTTACCTGTGGCAATAGAGGTGAGGTGCAGGGCAATCTGTGGAAAGGTCTTCCCTCATAATTTCTGATTATTGTGCTTTTGAGTTCTGTTAGAAAAAGGGATGAAACATGGAGCTCACTTCCCTTATTGTTTTGTAAATGGGAATCTGTAAACAGTAAGTACAAGCAATGTGTCTATAATATGAGCATGAGTCTTCAGCAGAGTGTTAAGAAGTAAATGACATGCCACTATAGCATTGCCCAACAATTGTTCATTTTATACTTTTTTCTGTAATCTTCTAATTATAAGCAAATGTTTGCAAAATAATCAGACATATACAAAATATGTATGAACAAAAAACATAAAACTTCTGAACTTTCCTCACCCTTGTCTTTTGTTTCACCCTACAACTAGCCCAAAATAGAACAGAACAGAGTATTGGGTCAGTGTGTTCTATATGTAAAAATGGTTACATGTTGGGATGCATTGTCTTCCTACAACACAGCAAAAGTCACATGTATGAGCTGTGTATCTGAACTGCTTCAAATCACAATGCTAGTAATGTGCTGATATAATAAAGGATGTGTCTTGTAGAACGCATTGTGCATTAGCTTTCTTACCAAGTCACAGAGGCATTAAGAGGAGTTTGTTATATTCCTGACAGCATCTTTATTCTCACTCTAATTTAGTTATATACACTAGCCCACTCCCTATTTTCTACATCTAGTTAAAGTCTATTTATTGGACAGAACCACTTCTACCCATTCTCTATATGTGAACCTTTGGCGTCCTGCTCCTCTTTAACCTTCTTTGTCTGACTATTCTCCCAGGTGAGGTAGGGATGAGTTATAGACCATAAATCCTATACGTGAATGTTTTTTATCAAGGATCCAAACTGCAGCATTTGAAATGCAAAGGATCTCACTATCAAGAAAATTCCTGTCATTCAAAGTGAAACTTGTTTGCTAGTTCATCTCCAAAGAAAGCTATGACTAGTAACATATACTGTGTCCTGTTGTCTGTTATTGATCCTAATCACTTTTGGCCTCATGGAGCAACTTAGTTAGTTTGCTTGCCAAGATGCAATATGTGCCCACAAGTAAAAATGAATGTTTTGCTTGCATCTTGTCCTCTTATCCTCCCTACAGCAAAACTGATTTGTGTCCCCATATCATAACAAAAAAAACATTCCCTCCCCATTTGAAGGTGGTGTGAAACCTGATGGATGCACTGAATTTTTGACCTGTGTGTGCTTTCTTTCACTATGGCGCATGCCATAATTTGTAAACAGGACAAAGAGTGATTGATAAAGGAGTTCTCACAATATGCAGGAGGCTAAGAAATTCATGTTCAAGTTAACAGGCAGGGTGTACAACAAGAAATGTTAAATTAAGGCCTACTGTGATAGCCTGATAAACTTCAGAATCACTTGTCAGCTTATGTTCATAAGACGGAAAAGGACTCCACATTACATTTTGCTGGTGGGCCTTATACCTCCCTGTAAAACCTTTGCAGAGAAATGGAAATAAATAAAACTGTTGCTTTCTTAAGGCTATTTATATATCTCTTAATAAAGTGACATGGGCCTAGCACATTGGCGTTTTGCCATTTTCATTTCAGTGTGGTTCTCTGAGATTAATGTAAATGATGACAATCTTAAAAACCAAAACCAAAGTCAAAACAGCCTTCACTCATATCTTGGCAACAATACACTTTTTACTTTGTGAGGATATACAAGGCAAGACAGATTTGGCATTCCACAGGCAATAATTGAAAAACCTGTGTGTCATTCTAAATGGAATTGCCAGTCTTTTTGTGAATCTTTCAATAAATGAAGTGCTGTAACATTTAAGACTTATACTGCTATGCAATACAACAGCACTCAGTAAAATAAAAAAAGTATTTTTTTTCAGGCAATAGATGCACACATCAAGTTCTTTGTTGTAAGTTGATTATATAGCCATGTAAAGTAAGATATTTTTATTCAAAAGGGTTCATTTAAAAAGTCTAAATGCCCCTCTAGATTTGTAGCAGTCACATGTTGTGACATATGATCTAAGATGCAATAATGCCCCTACAGTCAAACATAACAGAGTAGAGCCACTGATTTAACAGCTCTTGGCAAAAGACAATCTTATCTGTGTGTCTATTTCAATGGTATTATACATGGTAAACTTTATTTGAAATGTTTTCTTAGCATTATTTATTTGTGTTTTTAATTAGTTTACACTATATTTTAAGATTAACAAAACAGTATGCATTAGGATTTCATAATAGACTAAGATGATTTCTTATATGAAATGAATGGAAAAATAAAAAGGTGCTTTTTAATGCCTCAGACAGAGAGGTGGAGTGGTAAAAGGATGAATGAAAGAAAGCAGACAATGTCACATCAAAGGAAGGACTGTCTAAAGATAAACAGGTTACTCATAGGAGAAGCACATGGATGGGAGTATGAGTACGCCTGCTTTCCATGTCTAATTCTGGTAATTGCGCTGCGGTTGGACTGAATGGTTTCTCTTCTCACTGAGAAAGCCAGGATGACTGTGCTGGTAAAAGCAGAGATGCAAATCATGAGAAGTGATCTGATGTACTTTGCTAAAAAGACATAGAGTTAATAGGAGAGAACTGACTCTAGAAGTGTTAAGCAAATTAATTAAGAAAAGCCAACAAATTCATAGATGCTAAGAAGAGAAATACAGTTGTTGTGAAAATAAAAAAAATAAATAATGCCTGCATTTAGCTAGGTGAGTAGATCCAGGAGATTATAAGCATTCCTCCTAATGCACATAGCACTGTTAAAGCCTCATGTGTCCATACTGTTGGCCATAGTATGTAAATGAGATTAGGGTGCAAAAAGTATATGCCCAAAAGTTCCGTTAAAGCTAAGTATAACAGATGGGCAGAGCTATGAAAAGACTGACAAACTCCTGGAAATGCATAAAGGCAGAAATGGCATACATTTCTAAGGAAACACATTACCAGAGCTGCAAAAAAGATGACTTCTAGATGCAGCAAAGAAATTCAGCTTCACTGTGTAGGCTTCTGTTCAGGAAACACATTTTTGAAAGGAGAACAGTGGTTTAATATAAGTACACAGAGGGAATGCACAGAGTCTTATCATAGAAAAACAGATGTGATAAGAACTGGCTGATGAGGGGCAAGTTACAACATTCAGCCAAACTTAATACAATAAAGCTCTCTTCACCAGATTCATCTTAAATGTGTATATATACTTTAGAACAATGATCTATTCTATATAAACAACCCATAGATGAATAGATAAAAGTCATTGGGTGTAAATATTAAGAGCTGCAGATAAATCCATGTTTCTCCTAATCCTGCATCCATCCATCCTGACCCCATTTCTCATTTTTTTTTTTCTCATATGGGATTGTGGTATCACTTCAACAGTGACAGACATCTAGAGACAAGATTCACACTTTCACACTGCCATGTGATCTGCATGCCTGTCCCTATTCTACTTTTTTCACATGTCTGTGGAACTACTGATTAGACTGATTATACATTGGACTCACACTGGATGAATCCACTTCAGTTCAACTGTTGATAAACACCATGACACATGATTTCTGAGAAAACACGCCTGTACCCTTGTGCCTGGAGTGCACACTAGGACTATATATTTGAAGGTTACTGTTTCTGGTGTCATTTTGAGCTTTAACAGTGTTTTATTGTATTGTTTGTGTGCAGAGAGCTTAACTCTGAGTCGTTGTAGATACAGAAAAAAAACAATACAATTATTTTCCACTGCAATTGGCCGATGCTATCTAGCAGAGCAGATCTTCAACAGCTCAACATATCTGGTAAAAGTTCAGTTAAACAAGCAGTAATGTCACATCTCATCTCTCCACAACAGAATTATACTATAGGTCCCACTTTGGATACATATCCTATTGCACACTTCACATGTTAGTCCGCCTAAAATAGTACCATATCAAATACCTCCATCCTTTTCTCATGCTATGTGCAAATACCAGGATCACACCTCACATTAGAAGCTGTCAGTTCCCCTCTTTCTATTCTGCTAGCCTAGCTGACATGTTTTTATTGACTCAGTGCAAATAATGCCTCAGGCCTCTATTACGACATCAGCAAAGTTCCATCATGGGTGGAGGCATTCTCCAGCAATTTACATAAACAGCAGAGACATCCAAAACACAAGCATGGTACCCCTAACACTAAACCCAAAGCACAGAATACATATAAAAAGGCAGCAGCAGTGCCTCACCCATGAACTGCTTAAGGTAATAGTTTTCTATTGCAAATGTTGTCCTTATAGTTGATTGTACAGTAAGCCATACACACGCCCACTCTCCAGCTTAAACAAGGTGAAATTTAGGGTCAGCTGTGTGGCACAAGTAGTTGTCATATCACACATGCAATCAAGTCTCTTCACAATAAATCCCACTATTAATCCATCATAGTTGGTGTTGGTATGCACAACTTGAGATGTAGCTCTAGGGAATATATGGAGATAAACATGACTGAGTTCACCAAATATGCATAAGATTGCCTAGGATGAGACAACAATATAAAGAACAAATGATCTTCTGAAATTGTTTAAGTGTCTGGTGTCATTCTAAGGGCTCCAGTTCCTGTCAGTGTGGGATGATATTGTGGGCAGACCAAACTGCTTGGTAAGATATAGACTTCACCTGGCACATCTAGGATTTTCTTTGCTGGCTAAGGCCCTTGTCTCCACCATAATACCTTTATTAGGCAAGGTCATAAAAACAGAAGTTATTATGTGAAAATATATAACTCCAACAAAACTGTAGGAGTTAATAGCAGAAACTGCACTCTCTGTTAGCATGTGTCCCGATGGAAGTGGTGGATGTCCGTGCAGTCAAAGAAACCTGATTCAAGGCCTCAGTAAGTAATCCAGCCTTGCAAGCCTACAATGACTTCCACACATTCAGACTACAAATTGAAGTTGTGGGAACCACAGGAGGTGGAGTATCTGTCTTTGTTAAAGATAATTCTTCCTCTATAGCAGTTAGACAACATACATTTATAGAGTTAATGTAACTCCAATTTGCTGTGGCTAAGAAACCCCTTAATGTTATCTCCAGTTATATGTCCCCTTCCATGAACAAAAAAGGTCACACAGCCTATTTATAAGTACTTGTAACAATTAAAGTTGAACAAAACAACTTACTCAGGGATGATTTCAACTATAACTATTTTATTTTATTTATTTATTTTATTTTACATTTGTTGACCGGGCTAGTCTATCTGGATATATGTCCATTTTCAGTAGAGGCCCGGGGAGAAAAGCTCCAATGATTACATGGTTTTAGCAGATCTTACAAAAATATGAAACTAACAGTAAATAACTAGTAATTAACAAATAAAAAATAATTTTTTTTTTTTTTTTTTTTGCAATGTGCATTACAAAACAGTAATATAATACAAAAAGAAATCATTGCATAAACTATATAAGAGGAAGGATGAGGAAAGAAAAGCGGAAAGAAGTGGTGTGAGAGAACAAAAGGGAAGGAGGACAAAAATGGAAAGATGGAGTTTGTCTTGTTCAGTTTATAAAAGAGTTAGGGATCAGGCAGTCACATGTAGAGTTAGAAGGACATCGGTTATTTAAAGAAGTACTGTGTGGTACATAGGCTATTTACTTGAGACTGTGGAGTTGGTTCAGAAAGTGAGGGAGAGGTGTAGGATGAGTCATCAATGGGTAGATATACTGTAAATTCCAACAAGGTTGGAGAACAGATGGAGCCTATTTAAATGTAGTCTGTAGAAGGTAGGAAGAAAATAGTATTAGTCTGGGTTACTACAGGGGCATAGCCATTTGGTATTGAGATGCAGTTTCAGATTCTTTTTGAAAAGTGGGAGAGAAGTCAGAGATGAGATATCTGAAGGTAGTTTGTTCCATATGTTTCCAACATAGTTTGAGAACAGGCAGTCACCTGCAGAGTTATTGGCTATGGTAGTTTTGATTAATAGTTTGTTTGAAGATCGTAATTGTTTTTGATTAAAATAAGGTTTGATGAGGCAAGAGAGTATTGGAGTTTTAAGGGGTTGGTGCAGGGTTTTGTGGGCTATAATGAGTTGTTGAAGTTTTAGCTGAGTTGGAAGCTCTAGCCAATTTAGTTGTTTTAGATTTAGGCAGTGATGTGTTCTAAAAGGGGCTCCTATAGCAAATCTAGCAATATTGTTGTAAGATATTTCTAACTTATTGAGGTTCTTCTTGGATAGCTTGGTGTAGATGGGGGATGCATATAACAAAGTAGAGATAAGGTGAGTCCTAGCTAATGTGGTTCTTGCGAGTGGAGTGAGGAAGGGTTTGATTCTGTAGAGTGTTCCAATCTTTTTATTTACTGATTTTATGGTAGAGTTGATATGATTGCCGAAGTTTAGGTTGTTGTCTATTGTTATTCCTAGTAGTTTAGTGGTGGGTTCTGGAGAAATGATGGTATTGTCATTGGATGTGATAGTGAAGTGTAAGGGTATGTGCCTTCATGTTGGTGCAAAGAGAAGCAGTTTAGTTTTCTTAGGGTTAAGTAGTAGGCAGCGATGTGAGAACCATTGTTCTACGGTGTTAAAGGCTTTTTGGGTCAGGGACTGGAGTTCAGTTTGAGAGGTAGCTGCACAGATAATGGTGGAATCATCTGCATATTGAATACAGTTTGTATTTGGTATAGCTAGTTGTAGGTCATTGATAAAGATTGAGAAAAGTAGTGGGCCTAAGATGGAGCCTTATGGCACCCCAAGAGAGATGGGAAGATGATCAGATAATGAATTTTTCCAAAGTACTGCCTGTTGTCGGTTATCAAGGTAAGATTTAAACCAAGTAATGGCAGGAGTATCAAGTGATAGAGAAGTCCGAATCTGCAGAAGTAGATGGTGGTTCACCATATCAAAGGCTTTAGATAAGTCAATAAAAAGTACAGATGAAAGGCTATTTTCATTGCGATTAAGGTTAATGGAGTTTGTAAATGAAAGCAGTGTGGTGGTGGTACTATGGGAAGGTCTAAAACCATGTTGACAATTGGCAAGTATGTTGTTTTGTAGGAGGTGGTTTAGCAGTTGTTTATGGATACATTTTTCTAAAAGTTTAGCAATGGGGGATAATAGTGCTATAGGTCGATAGTTAGAGAGGTCCCTAGAGCTTCCCCCTTTGTGTAGTGGGATAATATGAGATATCTTCCAGATTGAAGGGATAGTTCCTTCATTAATAGATCTATTGATCAAGATAGAAATGGGATAGGCAAGGGCTTTAGCTCCTATTTGGAGGAATTCAGCAGGGAGATTGTCTGCAGAGGGGGTGGTAGGTTTAAGTTTTTGAAGTAAGGCTGAGATAAAGGAAGTAGGGATAGGGTGAATATTAAAAGTGGGGGATGGATTGGCAAAATAGGTGTTAGCTTAGAGGTATCAGGAGATAGGTGACTAGCAAGAGTTTGAATATTATTTGTGAAGAAAGAGTTGAAAGCATTAGCTGTTTGTCTAGGATTATCAGGGTTGGAGTCTTGTGGGTCAGGTGTTGTAGATTGCCCTGGGGATAGAAGTTTATTTATGCTGGTCCAGAATTTTTTAGGTTCCTTATTGGATGTTTGTTGTAGATGAAGGTAGTAGTTTTTTTTATCTGTCAGGATGGCTTTTTTTGTACTATTTCTGCATTCTTTAAATATTTGACGGTCAGCTAGGCTCTTAGTGTTACACCATTTAGTCCAGGTTTTGTTTCTGATAGAGATTTTTTGTCTAGTATCACTGGTCAGCCAGGGTGCAGGTTTGGCCTTGGTTCTGATAGTACGTAATGGTGCATGCTGATCAAGTATAGCAAAGAATGTGGAATTGAAATAATTTACTGCATCATTGAGAGGAAGAATTTTTAGAGGAGATCAGTTACATAGTCTTAGTTCTGTCAGGAAGGATTTTGAGTTAAATTGCTTTTTAGAACGTATTGTTCTGATTGTGTTCTGAACAATTAGGTTGGTTTTATGTCTAATAATATAAGTTAAAGAGTGGTCACTTAGATCATCAGGAAGAGAGTCTGTTTTACAGATACATTGGGGGGTGTTAGTGAGTATCCAGTTTAGAATAGTATCCTTGTTATTTCTTTTATTAGTTCTGGTTGGGCAGGTAATTAGTTGTGAGAAGCCATGTAGGGTTATGTGGGAGGTAGGGTTAGAATTATTACGGGAATTCCAGTTAATATTTAGGTCTCCTAAGATATATGTTTCTTGTGGGAGATTAGTAGAGAGCCAACTGAGGATATTCTCAAGAGTGTGAATGTTATTCCCTGGGGGAAGATACATACAAATTATGTATATGGCTTTTCTTTTGTTGACCTGAAGTTTAGAGCAAATAACTTCGGCACTATTGGTTATGGGAAGGTTCAGATTTATGGTACTAATTTGTAGTTGTGTTTTATAGAGAATTGCTACACCTCCTCCTTTTTTTAACGAGCGGTCAAGTCTAGTGATATTATACCCAGGTGGAGAGATTTCATTGTCTTTGATGCTAGGTTTTAGCCATGTTTCTGATAGACAGAGTATGTCAAATTGTTTGACATCTAGCAGGGCATGGACTTGCGAAGTTTTATTGCATATACTACGTATGTTAAGATGGGCTATAGTGAGAGAACTGGTAGGTTTGTTCAATGGATCAGGGCTAGTTATGTTATTGTTGTAGTTTCTAGTGATCTGGAAATGTTGTGGGCCAGGGTTTGGATGAATGTCTCCATCCAATAGTGTGTGGGGGAGTGTTGAGTGCTTGGGTTGTAGAGGTTTCCAAAAATAGTCAAATGATTTTCTAGTTTTTTGGTTTTGATATATAATGTGGGATAGCCTGTGGTATTTGGCTTGTAGGTAGTTGGGCTTGTAGGTGAGATTTCGGAAGGTTACAGAAAAAGGTTTTATTGATGTAGAGGTGTGGGGGGAGGGAAGGTTAAGGGTAGAGTGCAAAGGTAATTCATAGGATGTTAAGATATAGGTAGATGCTAGAGGAGTTAAAAGTGAAATACTAATTAATATTTGCATAAAAGATGGGTTCCATATAGTGTGCATAGTTGCGGAAGTTGAATGTGGTAGAGAAAGAGAAATAATAGTAAGTGAAGATGAGTTAGAGGATGAGGAGAGAATTAGGTAATTGGTAAGTAGGGTTTGTATAATAGGGGTGGGAGTGTTCTAGATTAGCTTTGTATGATTGGTGTGAGTAAGTAGGGGGTGTGGTAACTGGAGGAATAAATGTAGTAGCCCTAGGGGTGGGTGGGATTTGGGGGTAGGGTGGGGAGCCGAGTGAGCCCGAAGGGCGAACGGAGCGGGTTGAGACAAGAGAGCAGAAGAAGGCTGAAGACAATCAGTGAAGAGGAAGACTCTGTAGGTAGGTCTAAAGGTAGGAGAAAGTAGACAATAATAGGAGGCTAAAAGGAAGAAATTCAGGAAGAAACAGGAGAACTGAGTCTCTGTGGGTGAAACTATACTAACTGTGAAACATATATGAGGCCAAATTCACTTGCACAATAATTCCTGGACTTTGATAACTCATATGCCATAGGGGTTGAGACAAGAGAGCAGAAGAAGGCTGAAGACAATCAGTGAAGAGGAAGACTCTATAGGTAGGTCTAAAGGTAGGAGAAAGTAGACAATAATAGGAGGCTAAAAGGAAGAAATTCAGGAAGAAACAGGAGAAGTGTGTCTCTGTGGGTAAAACTATACTGACTGTGAAACATATATGAGGCCAAATTCACTTGCACAATAATTCCTGGACTTTGATAACTCATATGCCATAGGGGTTGAGACAAGAGAGCAGAAGAAGGCTGAAGACAATCAGTGAAGAGGAAGACTCTGTAGGTAGGTCTAAAGGTAGGAGAAAGTAGACAATAATAGGAGGCTAAAAGGAAGAAATTCAGGAAGAAACAGGAGAAGTGTGTCTCTGTGGGTAAAACTATACTGACTGTGAAACATATATGAGGCCAAATTCACTTGCACAATAATTCCTGGACTTTGATAACTCATATGCCATAGAACTAAGACTGCATCACCCCACAAGTGTTTGTAATATTCTAGATCTAGCCCTCACAAATAGCACTGACCAATTCAATCCCTCATGTGTAGGGCCTGCACTATTTGACTCTAACCATAAAGTAGTTTTTTTTTAGAATTTGCAATAGGTACAGAATTACAATACAAGAGATCAGCTGAAAGTATTTCTTCCAAGGTAAGTAGACCTTTCCAAGGGATGGTATAATCTTCCAGATTACAGTTTCCTCAGAGGACATTGACAACTATAGTAAGGTATACCTTGCTGCCCTGTATAAACATCTACACAAATGTATAGACACAGATGTTACCTGATGGAATCAAATAAAAATCCTTACACAAATTATAACCATGCTGATGGATGTCTGACATTACTTGATTACACAGTAAGTGAACAAAGCTGATGTCTACAAATACAAAAGTATAAATCCCAAACTGGAAGACAAACATCCCCAGCTTAAACAAGGCAATAAGACACCTTGTAAAATCCTCAAAGAGCAGCTATGGGAAATATGTCGAAAACAGTTTACTATGGTTTGTGTGAATGACAGCCTGTTGGCAGTACTGCTGCCGAAAATCAGAATGTCATGCATAAAACTTAAATGGATGGGATAGTCGAACAGTAGTGCATTTGCATAATTGTATTCCACTTTCTACACAGAGATCACAGTACATTGGGGACTGGAAATTCATCCATATCCCCACTGTAGTACATCTTGGAATTAGGCTATATTAGTAGCGAGGGGTGTGAGGGGTGCAGGGGGGCTTTCCCCCCTTACAAAAACATGATATGTCATATAGGAGATTGATTTACATCAGCTCCTATACGGCTATCACGTGATGGTTTTGGTAACAATGTCGACTCAAATGTCTCGATCATTTGGTTCGACATTGTGGCTGGTCAGAATGTTTGTGTTCTGTTTTACTTTTTGTTTTTTTAAACGGCAAATGTTTTTCTGTTCAAACAAACAATAGTATACCATCGAAAACATAGCCAAGGATAACCATAAGGCTTTCCTCCACTGCAGCTACAACATCAAAGGTATAACTCATATGTGTGCTGAATTAATTGTGGATGGTATTGCACACAGTGAACCTGTGTAAATTGAAAACCTGCTAGCAGTCATGCTGGGATAAAAATTATCCAACCCCCACCCCCCACCCCAGCTTACCACAACATGTCTTCAGCATCACCTCCAACCTCCCTCTACAAAGAACAAGTAATCACTGCTCTATCCGACTAGGAATACAGCCTCTGTGGGACCAGATGGCATTCTGGCATGCATTCATAATGTTCTTAACCAGTGAACTGCTGCACTAGGCACTATCTTCAATCACAGTCTGAGTACTGCTTTTATCCATACAGATTTGAAATCAGTGACTTATTTCCCCCTACGCAAGGGTGGATGAGCAACATACATAAGTACTTATAGCCCCTTAAGTTTCACAAGCCTCATCTGTAAGACAATGGAATGGAGTCTCATGGCTGTCATATACAAGGATACAGTTGACATCCAAACACTACATCTTTTCCTGCATGGTTTTCTCAAGGGAAGGTTGGAAATGCTAAAACTGATGCTATTCAGTAATGCGACCAGAGACATAGCATGTGTACACATCATTGATCTTGTCTATCTTGATTTGGCCAAGGCCTTCCACAAGGCCTTCCACACAATCCCACCTTTGTGCATCAGTGAGAAGTAAAGCCAGGTGAATATCAACAGTTATGTTGTCCAGTGGTTTGCAAACTGATGCACTAACAAGCACCATTCATTCAAAGTGAGAGAATTCACCAGCAGAACAGTCACCTATGAGTTACCACAAGTGTCACTGCTGTGCCCATTTACGTTTGCCATGTACTTGTCAGAAGTCAAGACCAAAACAAAGTGGCTGTGTCTAGGCAAGTTTCTGGCTGAAAGACACTTAGGTACTGTCATTGTATCCCCTAACAATGTGAGTGCTGTTCAAAAGTGGCTTACACAGACTAAACACTGATGACAACTCTGTGCTGCTAAATGTCCCTCATATAAATGCATTACCATTTCCTTGGTATTAACAATGTTTCAGCTTTTTATGACATAACCCTGATTACTCTAATCACCAATTCTGTATTGATAGACCTGGTAACACAAGTAGACTGCAACATGTGTCTACTGTGGTGAGAAAGGTATTCTATATATACCATCAGATTTGCAAAGGCATTGTAGCAGTATCAAATTTGGTTCTAAATACTCTGTAGCCATCTCTCCTCAGGCATACCCCTGAATATAATGCTGCCTTTGCTATGTAGTGTAACAGACATCTGCAGAAACTTTATAGATCACAGAGATTTACAAATTTATTTTATACAAATCAGGGTGTCGAACATGTGTCTAATAAAGAGCAGAATGATGTAGCTGTCACTGTACTCAGTATGATATAAGCTGCTTCAAGGTGACTTATGTATGCCTTACATTGCTATATCTGACCCAATGCCATTTGGGAATACAGTCAGCTGTTCAATGGCCGTCAACATAGACTGACATATATAGAATATGCTGGAGAGACAGATACATCTCCTATAGGTTGCCACTCCTCTGGAATAGGCTTCAAAACCATCTCAAGCCAAGCACCTCAATGACACTGTTTCATCACAGCCTGGATGATGTGAAACTGTTAATCTCTGCCCTGCATTTCCCCTGCTTCTCACCTGGTCATGTGTAGCTCTTGCTAGACAAATCTTGCCCATGCATGATATCGGACACTGAATTTTATATTGTGATTTAATGGCTAGGTTTCCAAACACCATTAGGTCAATAGCCTAGTAACATGCTATGTACCTGTGAAGCTATAGTGATGTACATGCCAGAAATACTGTTATACCGTATTACTGTTTTGATGAGAGCTGATGACAGTGCATACTTAAAATCCTGATATCTGAAACTGAAGTTGTGACTTCTGATGTGCACCATAATTCTGCAATAAAAATAATTACAGGGAATATTTCAAATTGTATGATACAAATTTCAGTTGTTAACTTCACAACCCTTACAAGAGCATCCACTGTAAAGTAGTGAAATGATGATGGTAGCATCTGTATAACTGGCCTAGTAGAATATAACTGACAGGTGCAGTCATCAGTTCAACACCAGATATGCAGATGTAATCATCATTTATGTAAATAGTCACCCTGTGCATCAGACACATAGCTTTACTATCCCTGAATCCAAAAGATAGAAAACAGAGATATGGCCCAGTTACCATCACTTGCACAGGGTATTGTGTGGGAGTGCAGAAGGCCTAGGCTGACACAAAAGGTGTGTGAGTGTGTGCGAGTAAGGAAGTGAAGCAGGCAAGATGGACTATGAAAATGTTGTGTGTGTGTCTGTAGGTGCTCACAGTGTAACATTGGTGTTTGAGTGTCTGCATGCACACAGCCAAGCTCAGTGTTAGCTCTATGTCTCTGTATGTTGGATAGGTGTGAGCTGTACATGGTAGAGTTGACAGTTAATTATTGTCCCGCCTGACCATGAGAACTGGATCTGCATGGAGTTGCACTGGACATGCTCCTTGCATAGTAACACCCAGGACCATGACCCCACAGCCTGCCACGTCTGGGTGAGGACAACCCTGATTGAGCAGAGGAAGTACTGTCACTACAGGAGTGTGATCGGTCGCGGCCACATTGACTCACAGCAGATGTAGTTGCTGATCTATGTCCACAGGGCTGACTTTCCCCAACCAGAATATGTTCCATCACAGACAATGTGCGTTGCATGACAGATACTCTAGGCTCCATCACAGACACACCTTGCTCTAATGTGTTGTTCATCTGATCCATGGAATCAACAACACTGTGGAGGCAGTCATGGATGTCAGACTGTGCCACATCTACAACCCTTAGCATTTGTCTGAAGTGCCTTTCTGAACATGCCTGTGCATCCATGATGGCCCTAAACATATGCTGCTTTACATGTGAAGAGACAACTGCACCAGGTGGAGAAGGGACAGCAGAACTTTTCTGAAAATCCCTGTCAAGTCTCCTGCGTGGTAGCTCAACAAGAGTTTGCCTATAACCAGAGTGAACAGGCTCTGAAGCAGCAGTAGCTACACTTCACTGGTCAAGTCCTAGCCCTCCACCTGTCCAATATCTGTGGCTTCAGTGGACTAGGGATGCATATGCAAACTGGCTTTGTATGGGGGAAAATGGGGGGGGCACTGAGTGCCAACCTCAGATTCAGCCTCTGCAACCCCCAACTGTGCCTCACTCTGGCCACCATCATCATCACAGTCTGATGAGACACTGACATCAGGTGTCGCAGGGGACACAGAACCACTTCCATGATTACCTGTGATAAGTGGAAGAAACATGTATACATTAATATATGCACTACTATGCTGCAATATATGCTAAACAATTTACAGTGCTGTCACTGTTACAGACAGTCATACCTCGCAACCCCTTAGAGCAAGAAATCTTAACAAAGCCATAAATAATGGGTGGACAAAGGCCC
Organism: Protopterus annectens; assembly: GCF_019279795.1. NCBI lineage: Eukaryota > Metazoa > Chordata > Ceratodontiformes > Protopteridae > Protopterus > Protopterus annectens. The sequence continues at coordinate 1,501,441,330 of NC_056728.1, forward strand.
AAGAATAGGGAAAATTTTGAAATATTGCTGGCTCTTACAAACTTAGAAAATTGATAAAATAACAGGCGTTGCTTTAGCATGACAGTTCTGGAGGATATGAAGTCTGAAACTCAGATCTCTGTCATTACTTTATGTCTTCAGTCTTTAATAACTTATCAATAATTTGCCTGAAAATTACTATAATATGAACCATGGACCAGAAATTTGAGTATAAAATCTGGACATTCAGCAAAAAGCTGCACAGTTGACAGGTATGTAGATACAGCAGATCTGAGAGGACACATTATGAGATATCTTGTAATTTATCTACAGTACTGACATAAATGCATTAGGTTTACCAACTGCAGAAGCCCTATGTCTCTGAATTACTGATGGTCCTGAAATAAGTAAAGGAAGAGGTAATGGCAACAACACCACATTTAGCAGTATGGGGGCAATACCTTTACTTATCTATATCTACAGTAAAAAAAATACATTCTACAATAATAACAATAAAATCTAGCAACTGTACAGTCTAAGAGTCATTAACAGTGAATTACAATTGAAATTTTGCATTCCACAATAATAGTAAAAATCTAGCAATGGTACAGTCTAAGGGTCATTAACAGTGAATTACAACTGAAATTTTACATTCCACAATAATAGTAGTAAAAATCTATCAACAGTACAGTCTAGGGGGCATTAACAATGAATTACAATTGAGGATGATAAATTGTTGGAAATAAACTATTAGAAAAATTTGGAGGTTAAGGAGGAGTAGGAGGGCAAATGATGTGAGTGCAGAGATGATGCACAGAGTTAGAAGGTGGGTTTTGATATAGGAGGGTCTTATGTGGAGAAGGACCAAGGACATTCCTACTTTGAAGATAGGAAGGAATGGAGGAGGGATTTAAAGTTAGAGTGGTTATGAGTATTTCTAAGGTAGGGAGGAAGAGAGTTCCATAATTTAGCTAAGTAGCAGGATAGCAGAGAGTGTCGAGGTGGCCATAAAGGTTTGTAGATTTTAAGCAGGTTCTGATTTTCTGACCTAAGTGAAATATTAGGAATATAGGGGCTTAAGGAGGTAGACAGAAAGGGACAGGAGGATGGGTTAAATATGAGCTTATGGGCAGTGGTGAGTTTAAGGAGTTTAAATTTTCTCACCCAAAAAACAACTTGACACACACATATAAACTATTGCCACTATTTCTGAAGGCCACAGTATTCTAATGATGATCTAACAAAGCATACCTGGAAGCTCCTCTTGAGATCTAGGAGTGGCGCCCATGTCCAGAATGTATTGGGTCAATGATTGCTGGGAGCTGTCCCGTGTGGCGGTGTTTGTCAGGAAATCTTCTGTGGCAATGAAAGGGGGTTTTGCAGCAGGGTCACCACCGGTGATCTGGCAATCTTGTGCCACTGCAGCTGCATGCATTCTTGCAGCCATTATCATATCGCTGGCTCTGTGAGACACCTGCTCATAAGTGTGACTGTGTTACCCAATATAATTTATGGTGCAGATTAATTCATCCCACAGCACTGCATGCTGAGCCATATTGGCCCACCCTCTGGACAGCAATACTGCATGATGTTGATGTATGGCCTCTATGATTAGGTCATTCTCCACCTTGGTAAATGGGGGCCTACATAGAACAGACTTTTTGTGTCCTTAAAGACAAAAAAATGATAACACATATAAGGATCACAAAAGTACAAATAAACTGTTTACAGATAAAGCAGTAAAGGAAGATTGCCAGTATTCCCCACTTGATAGACTTTAAAGATTCAACAAGGGTCAAGAGCTTCTCAGCTATGCTAACCCACCCTAAATAACAGTCCATTCTAGTTTGTGTCATAGCAGGAACTCATATTTGCCCCCCCCCACCTAAACAAAATAACAGACTAAGGACCAATTGAGCTAACCAAACAGCTATGAAATGCTAAAAGTGTTATGGAAGGACCTTTCCATGAAACGTGTACATAGTTATCATTCAGCATTATAATGTCTGCCTGCTCTACATCCACTGTACCTCTGAAATGGCTTGAAAAACAAGCCCATGCCATGATTACAGTTCTAAAAAATGCATACAGCATATGCATTATGTAGGTAACAAAATGGATACACACCTGCTGCAGTACAACACTCCACTGTAGAGATAACTGTTCAAAATAAATGTGTCACTAGTTAAACAATGCAACAACTCTCATCCACATCAGTTTACCTAGCTCACATTTGCCCTTTTATAATGGAGTACATTAGTAATGGACTGTATCTGTTTTAGTCTGTGCTTTAGAGATGCTAACTACAGCATAAGCAGCTGAATTTCATACTACTCAACCAATCTTGTGGAGCTTGTCAACACGATATAAAGCATTCATGTGGACTCTATGCTGTTTTTTTAGGTGATTGGGAAAATAGTGGAGTACAGACAAAAAGTAATCACAGACAGATTGTTAGTAGCTGCTATTTTTTTAATACATTTGTCTGTGCTACAGGATGAAGCCAATGCTGCTGCTGCTGCCAATAGCCATAGACAGAGAAGTTGAAGACTTTGCAGGCCAAGAACATATTACAGCAACTTGGTGACCTCTGGCAGTCTTGACTCAGAGCCAGAACCAAATGGACGGAACCCAGTACAGTGGAAAATAAGATAAGTGTTGAACTTAGAATCTAAGCCACAAGTACCCTTAATAGGCTATCAGGGAACATAGTTGGTGTGTTATAGACATCAGCATCCAGGGTCATACAAAGATTAATGCATGCTATGCTACAACATGGCAGAGAGCATGTATATTTTCCATTAGTTCTGGGGAAAGGGTCACAAGAATGTTACAATTGTGCCATGTATCGCACCACCCTGAAGTAATGTATGCCATACATCCTAGTCATGTACACATGGGAACAACACCTGGGAACAGGGCGGGGTCTATATTAACCATAAGTTCTACCACTTGAACAACTGCCTCATCATGTGTAATGGCATGAGAAGCACCTGTAACACGTGTGCTGGCAAATCTGGCAGTTAACATGATTCCCATATGTGCCACATCTCCCAACTGTACCAGATGTGTGCTATCGGGGATATCTCACAGGCTCATTTAGAGGTGGAAACCCATCAGAAATGCACACACACACACACACACACACACACACACACACACACACACACACACACACACACACACACATGCATGCACGCACACACACACACACACACACACACACACACACACACACACACACACACACACACACACACACACACCTTAATGAGACACGTTATCCAATCTGTAATGTCATAGAGAATGTTTTCGAGTTACTGCAGTCACATTGCCAGTGCCTATGTACATCTGTCCAAGGCCTTCATTACAATCCACTGACTTGCCCCACAATGCTCATAGTATGTGCTATGCAGTTTACTATTGGCATTCTGAATTTGCTTTTGTTGACAGTTCAGAATGTCAACCCGAAATGCTGAATTCAGAATGTCAAAGGTGAAAATGAATACATCCGCATCCGTAGTTTGATGTATTTGACATAGCAGGAGGTGACGTCAGTCACCCACACTATCCACATTAATGCACCATTGCACTCTACAGTCAACTGCTGTGCCTCCCACACCCCCCTGCAAATTATAACTACTAACTCCGAGATCGCACTACAGTGAGGAAATGTGAAATGCAATCTCCTTTCAAAATCCCAAACTCAAATACTTGAATTATACTACCCATTCAATGTAGTGTAGCTGATGTATTTGGGTTCGCTCAACTGCCTCTTTGAAAACTGCAAGTCAGTGTCACTCTTGAGTGATTGCAGTTTGTAAATCTTAGTGCAAACCATTCTCTGCTACCCATGTTAATCTTGTGGAAGCAGCTGCAACAGGATCAGCAAGGGGAAGGGGAACGCATTCTCCTGACAATGCCATGGTAATGCACAGCCATAGGCCGATGATGAGTCAGAGGAGGAACCAGCAGCTAGTGTGGTTTTAGGTAGACATAGATGTCCTCAATATGGCTTTGCATTGGCTAGGAGACAAACCTGCATTGACTCACCACCTAGAAGCCTAAAATCATCCTCCTACTTCACCATATTTTTCTACTGTGAAAGCATTACCATGAAAAGTTTGACAGCAAGGATACACATTGCAATTTCTGAATTCTCAACTCTCCATAAATCAGGCAACAGTTATTCTTAATGGTATTCTGCTGTGTTCTGCTTTTTCCATAGCTCATGCTGACAGATTGCTGAATCTGCGAATTTATGAAGCAAGATTAGCACAGATGCGAGATGCAAGTGGTATGTATGCATCCAAACAGTACTGTTATTGTAGTATTAAGAGTAAATACAGCTTATTGTGTTAGAACACTTGTATCACATTGAGTATGCATTTGTCGACTGTAAAGGAAAAGTATGCCTGCATTAGTCTGTAGGATAAAAGAAGAGTCCAGTATTACAGAATAGTCACAAATTGTCGGTTCAAAAAACACACTTCCCAACTATAAAATACTGTTTAGATTTACATCAATATCGCAATGTAACACAAGGTCTATAAACCAGGGAGAACAATAGAATGCTAAAGATTCTTATCAGTATACCTGGAACATGCATATGCATATGCATAATATATACACATATCCATGATTGCTTAATGGAATCAGTTATATATTGGGCATCTGTAATGTGCTTGGTTGTCTTAACAGTGTAACAGTTATTTGTAAAGACTTGGTAGTGTTAAAAGTAGTAGTAGTAGAATCATATCGCTTAACTGTTCAGATATTTGCAAAATGTTCAGATTTGTATTTCATCTATTTGATATGTTCCACATAAAATGTGTGGCTTTCTGACAAATCACTGGGATTATCTGAGGACTGAAATCACTAAATAATAACATACATTTGAGTTTCAGGGATCAAATCCTTCCTAAAATGTATGTTCAAAAAAACCCTGTTACTCTAGCAACTTTCTTAGTTAATAGGACTAATATTTAAAATATATCCCTGTCTTTGGGCCTTTGTCCACCTGTTTTGTCAGTGTTTGTCCAGGTTTCTTGTACTAAGAGGTGGAAATGTAAGATTTAACAGAGTCATAGAACTGTATACATGCGCATCGTATGTCACATATGTTGTGTCTTTTGGCTTTTCCCGGTTAGGGGTCGCCACAGCGGAACTCCGGTCCCCTTATGATTGGCAGTATATTTTTGCGTGCCAAGTTGCTGGCCCTGATGCACAATCTTCAATGAAGGTATGCTCATTCACGCATATTTCCTCACAGAAGACGCTCTAGTTGAGAATCGAACAGGACATCGTCTTACTGTGAGGCGACAACGCTACCGCAGCACATATGATGTTAGTAATTTTCTCCTTTTCTCTCACTCCACCCCTTTTCTTTGTTTTATTTATTTATTTTTTTACTTAATTTTTGGCTTATGTATAATTCTAATTTCTCTGTTACCTATTTATTTGTAATAGGTTCATAGGTAGGTACTAGGCTATCGGCCCTAGGGCCTATACAAGCCTAGCCAAAAAGGTACCCTGGCTTTCGCCACCCAAGAAAATTATTTTCCTGTGCCCCTGTTGAGCAGAGCCACAGAGGTGATCTCCGAGATGAATTTCCTATTTTCATCTAATTTTGTTGAAGAGTGCTAATGAGGAGCTTTGTTTGATATAGATAGTTTGTTCCAGAGTATGGGAAGTCTCTGTGACAAGAATCTATCCCTCCAGCATGTTCTGTTTATTGTGGTGACAAGGTTTAGGTCCCTAGATGTAGCTTGGAGGGATTAGGATTTCTTTAAGTGGAGCATGCCCAACAGCTCATGGTTTGACATAGCTTTGTATGTTAGGCAGATATCTCCTCTGAGTAGGCGAAATGCGATGGAGTAAAGCTGGAGTTTTTTTTTAAACAGTCTGTCTAGGGCATCTATGTTAGGCTAGTAATCCTCTTTGTGAGGTATTTCTTTGGCCTTTCCAGTTGTAGATTTCTTGTGAGGTACATACCAAAAGGGGTGTTGTACTCTATAATGGGTCTAATGAGTGATGAGTAGAGGGGAACAATGACATTTTTTTTCCTGGAAGAGAAACCTTTTGTGATGAGGTGTGCACAGTGTAAAGTAGACTACCACCTATGTGGTAGCTCATGGGTACAGAGTTTTTACCAAAGGGGATGACAATGCACTTTTTGGCATTGAGCTTGAGGCCAAGGCTTAGACACCAGGCATCTGTCTCAGTGAGGCCCTTTTGTAGGATGTACACATCGTTAGGAGTTTCAATTGTGGCTCCAAATTTGCAGTCATCTGGGATCTTCATTTGCCAAAGACCTTCTGTGTTAGCCTGTACTTTAGAAAAGTAGATATCACACAGGAGAGGACCAGGACTGAACCCTGTGGTACTCCACTTGTCACTGGTCTGAAGTCGGATTTGAAGTCTGCTACTTTCACAGTGTAGGTTCTGTCAGTGTGCCAGCTGGCAACCCATCTTGTGACATAGGGATTTATACCTAGTTTAGTGAGTTTATCTATAATTCCAGAGTGGGGGATGGTGTCAAAAGCCTTGGCAAGATCTAGGTAGGCTGTGTGAACCACTTTACCCTTGTCTACAGCTTTGGCAACTGCTTCAAAGAAGTCTATCAGGTTTAAGAGACATGATCTTCTTTTTACAAACCCAAACTCGGTGGGGTACAGCGTTTGGAGACTACAAATGTCTTTGTTTCTAAGTTCTATGCTAATACTTTCCATGGCCTTGCAGACCAGGCTCTTAGGCTAATGAGGTGATAGTTCCCAGGGTCCATGGTAGCTCCCCCTTTGTGGAGTGGGATAACTGTCATTGTGCACCATTCAGTGAGCAAAAGCCTGACTTGAGGCTATGATTGAACATGGTGCTTAGGTGGGGTGCCAGTTCATTCTGCAGTTCATGTAGAACACAGCCTGGAATGTTGTCAGGTCCCATGGATGCTGTGTGCCTGGCTTTGGAGAGTGTGTATATATAGTGCCATTGTGCTATAATGCAGAGTAAATCTGAGTGTTGCCATTGAGATTCTAGACATAGCTATAGAATGCTTTGTGGTTGTCTTTAGAATCAGTGGTGATTTTGTTTTCATAAGTAGCTTTGGAGGATTTTATGAGGGATCTCAGCTTCTTACTGAGGCTGACCAGGGAGTTCTTTCAATCATGGGATTTTACTCTTTTTTGCAACAGTTTCTTTCTTCTGTTGTAGAGTTTGTTTATGGCAGGGGACCACCAGATTGGCTTCCTTTTTTTTGGAGGATAGCAACTTGGTTATGTTAGGGATAGCATGATCCATGCACTCATGTAAGTGCTTATAAAGTGCATTTGTGTAGGATTCAGCAGTTGTACCTCTACTGTCCATCTGCATGGGTGTTGTGAAGTTTGCCACTTCTGTCTTAAGAAGAGTGAAGTTGGCTTTGGAGACATTTTTTATGGTGGTTTCCCTAATGGGGGGTGGGGGCAGGATGTGGATGTCTAGGCTGATTAGCTTGTGCTCGGGTCTGACCAATGAGGAATTGACCTCTGGTGTGGAACACCGGTTACCCAGTTTGGTAATGTCCAGGTCTAGGATACCCCTGGTGGGGGTATGGATAAGTTGATCCAAGGCATTGGAATTTATGAATTCCAGAAAACATTGAGCAAAAGAGTTGGTACATGAGCAGTTTTCCCAGTTAATGGTGGGGTAGTTGAAATCACCCAATTTTAGGGTGTTGGGTGGTACTCTAATATTTTCCAGTGTATCAAGAAAGGAGGAGTGTGAATCCTGGGGCATGGTGGGGGATCTGTAGCAAGTTGCAATTTGGATTACAGTCTTGCCCAGAGTTAGTTGCACTTAGATAATGCCTGATACATTATGCTGAGCAACTAGCCTGGAGGTGTGGATATCCTTAATGAATATGGACATGCCTCCACCTTTAGTGTTTTGGTCCAGGTTAGGTGGCCGAAAGGTTTGGTGTAAATTATAGCCTGGTAATGCAAGGGTGCTCTCTGGAGCCTTGAACCATGTCTCTGTCACTGCACAGATGTCTATGTTCTCCATTTTAAGGAGTGCCTCGAGTGAATGCATTTTGAGGTTTAGTCTTCTAAGATTAAGTAGCATTATCCTCAGATTTTGCTTGCTTGTACGTATTACGTTGGTGAATTTATCATTTGAACCTTGATTAAAAAAGGTGCTATATGGGTGACAAGAGCCTTAGCCAGTATCTGGAATCCCAAGGGTGACAAGTACAGGCCATCTCTGACAAAGTATAATGGTCTGTCGATCTGGTCTTCCCAGGGAGACAGATACTGTATCCCCTTAGAATAACACCAGAAGCTTAGCCAATTGTTGAAGTTAATCATTTTGTCCTTGTACTGTGGTATCATTCTGGGTGATGGCATAATGCTACTCAGGGCTAGGGTCATACCTGCCTGGGCAAGAAGATTGGAGAGCTCCACCATGTCTCTTTTCATGTAGTCCAGGGAGGTATTTCTCAGGTCATTCACACCAACATAGACAATGACGGAGTCATATTTGTACTTGTTGTGGAGTGACCTGAGTGCATGCATTATGTGGTGGATTCTGGCATCCGACAGGCAGCTGACAGTAACTTTCTCCTTGTTTAGCCTGGTGAGTGGAACATCAGAATGCCTGACTATAGAGTCACCTATGACTTGAGTGTTGGGTATGTTGTTATGCCTTATGGGCTGTGGTTGAGTGGCACACTGAGTTTGTGGGCTATGTGTCATTTCGGTTGTGTTGGGGGGTGGAGGTTACATGGGTTTCTGCTTTGGAGGTCTCTGTTGCTTGAGCAGATTTTTATTGAGAGCCTCCGCAAATGTTGGTGTGTGTTTTGTGTTGCTATGTGTGTATTTTGTTTTTATTTGAATTGTGTTTGTTTTTTTTTATAATTATTTATAATATCTGTTTTTCTTTGCTATAATTTTTCTTTTATTATTTACATTTTTCTGGTTATGTTATATTTTATGATTGTATTTTAATATTTTATGTTATTACTACAGCACAGCAGAGTAGGTCAGTTCCCCATTATCCACCTACATGGACGCCACTGGCTAGAGCACCAAAGCCCAGCACTTTCAGGCTGCAGCCTGGCTGCACCTCCCCCACTGCCCCTGCCATGCCTGGACCCTCAGGCCATTTTAACCCAGCCGATAGGATTCCTTCTGGGAGCAGAGGCAGAGTGGGAGATTTTGTCACCTGAGCTGAACTGCCAAGTATGGTGTGTAGGTCTCTGCACTGCAGAATTGATGCACGCCTGCACAGAGTGGAGACACTGATCTCCATCATTCTCCTATATAACACAAGGACACAGACAGACACTGCAGCCTTCAGTGCATTGAGGTGACAGTGATGACAGTCCAGTAGGTGAGGACTCAATTATCATTGTCACCAAACATCCGTAAGTTTGGATTTCCCCAGCATCACTCCAACAATGGTGTTCGCCCATCTTGTGTCCTTCATCAACCCTGTCTCTTGTCTCTTATGCCTTGTCTGTCAGCAAATGCTTCCTCTTCTTCCCAACATGCATGCCCAGATATGCCTATCTCTCTTCCTCAACATTTCTCTGTCTTCTTAAAAAAAGGGCACCTGTCCCAAAAGAAAAAAAATCATCCCATACATAGCTCTCCATTTCACACGTCTACTTGACAAACTTAATTTGGTCCAAATGGTTTCAGAACACAATTATGTTGTCAACCCTCTCTCTGAAGGTCACAGTAAAAATTCAGCTATGATTCTGTACATGTGAACATTTGTTACTGTTAAAGAAATTTATAGCAATGGTTCTTTCCTACACCCTTCCTGCACACTCCTGATTTCCTTTCATTTTGTTTTTCCCCCTGATTCCTCCCCCTTTCACCACTTTCCTGTCTCCCCCATTTCTTTCTTTGAAGAATCTGTTCATGATGGAGTACAATGCTAGAATCCAAGACCATCTGTACTGAAGTCCTACACCTAACACCTGCCACCACAGGATTAGTTAACTTCACTTCATGGTATTAATACAGAGCAAACTCTTTCTTATGGGTTGCAAAATGCCCAGCAGTACTATTTAATGCATTTGGTTTCTATTATTGGATGTCTGTGTCATGTCTGATCCATGGGTGTTGCAGTCATGCAGACGAGGTAAGCATATCCAAAGTCATTTCCAGCAAGCAGCACATTGCATAAACCTCGGAAGAAAAGCAAAAAAGAAAATACAAAATAAAAAAGGAGAGAAGATTAAACAATTGCACAAAGCCATACATAATATGGGACAAAGGCCCAAAAATAGGGACAATGGTGACATATTGGTCTTACAAACTTAGAAAGTTGATAGACTAACAGGCTTTGCATTAGTATGACTTTTCTGTAGCATATTAAGTCTAAATCTCAAATGGATGTTATTATTTTCTGACTTCAGTCCTGAAAGATTTGGCAATGATTTGCCAGTAAACCACAATTTTATGAGTAACAGGCCAAAAATATGAGGCAGACATCTGGATATTCTGGGAAGGTCTGCACAGTTGAGAGGTATACGGAAGTGCTATCTGCATTCACAGAGAAGTTTCATTGCCAGATGCACTGGCGTGCACCACAAAACCTAGCTTCATTAATATTGATTGCATGCTACCACCATAGACACTACTTCTTGTACATGCTAACACTCCGTGTAGGCTCTGCACGGACCCTATACGGAGATTACTGAATCCTTGGGCACAATATTTTTATGGTATAGACATTGTTGATGAGGTAAGCCCAATGGGCACAAGTATCATTTTTGTGGGGTGACCAGAGACCAGTGTCTGGTTAAGTCATATTCTCAGAATTGCAAATAAGGCAAAATCAGATGAAATTAATAAAATCTTCTACCTTGGACACAATACGTAGTTTATCATTTTCAAATGATTTCATTCTCTAAAAGTTAGGGGGAAGGGGGGGGGGGTTTCTAAAATAATAATTTACCTAATCTGTTCATCCATTTCCACAGCAACACAAAATGTCACCTAAACTCCTGCCAGCAGTGATACACTCCTCTAAAGCCATAGATACTTAGGGAATCCTGGAAGACTTAGAAAGTTTGGGAATCCAGGACAATAATTTAATTGTTGATTCACTGTTAACACGCACACACACTCACACACACACGCACACACACACGCACACACACACACACACACACACACACACACACACACACACACACACACACACACACACACACACACTCACACCAAAGATCTCCAGTTATTTCAACTGGCCATGGCTACTCATCTTAGTAATATCAAAACCTGCATTTTGGAAATAAACAAATGACATTTGAACATAAAGCATCAGTGACTATTCTTGATGATGGACTGGAAGAGACTGAGACACAAACTATTCTTCTCCTGCTCCAATTATAAAAGTGGAAAGAGAAATTAGATGTCCACAAGAATAGGTATAGTGGAAAAATATTCTACTATTCAGTTTTAGGAAATAATTGGAAGGGGTTATATTATTTATTTCCTTCTCAGTTAGGCTACAAAAGATACTACAGCTAGAATAAGCTAAAAATTTACATTGCACAAAAACATTTTCCCCTTCGCAGGGCATGGGGGAGCAACCATATCAATGGTGAATGCTAGTATTGCAAAGTGATGGTGATTAACTTTTAGTCTATTCAAGAAAATCAATGGTTTTATGAGATTTTGATGACTGGCAAATTTACTTTCCTCCTATATAACCATTATTTCGACAAAGATGTTTCTGTTCTGATTCTGAAATGAAGGCTCCTCCAACTGCCAGTTATAGTGATGTCTGAAATACTTTCTTTCTTTATCCTGTATACTGCAAGGCTGAATGTCTTCATTCAGGAAGGAGTTAGGTTTTATGCAGATCATAGTGATACATATACTAAGTTGTAAGAAGACAGAGACTGTGACAGAAAAAGAAAGAATGGACCTGGAAGCTTTAGGTGAGATTCTCCTGCTAGAAACATATTCATCTGTATGGCCATCAAGTGATGCAATTATAATACATGATTTTGCTTATCTGCTGTTAAGCTTTTTTCAAGCTTTATTAAGGTGATCTGCATGCCCAGAACAGTCGGCAAATAATCCTCACTCTTATCTATTTAGCAAACTAGGTTTCCCTTCCATTACCAGAAAAAGAAGGACAAGTGAGCTCCATATGCCAGAAATTATTGTCATATGTGAAATCCAAGTTAAAAAAACACACAGTAATATCTCCTGCTTTATTATCACAACTTAAGACTCCGCTGGGAAGTACTATTGTGAAAAATAGCTGAGGGCCATTCTTCTTAGGTATCCATCTTAGCTGGTCACAGTGCTTCCTAATTTTCTTAAAGGACAGAAGTTCCTTTATTTAGATCATTGGAGTTTTATATTCAGGATATTTATCATGGTTGCATATGAAATGGGGCAGCCTATGCTTTGTTCTTTCAATATGTGTTTTACTCATCAGCAGTATCTCTAAATTTGCAAATAACAGTTCAGCAGAAGCTGTCATTGTGGCAATTATGACCTAGTAAACATTACATTGAGCTGATATAGCTTTACTTTTTGGAAGCTTTCAATATTAAAATATATATATATATATATATAATATACATTATATAGATCTACTTTTACTCATCGAAATTACAGTTCTTCGAATTTCAAACTACCAACTCCACTTCAGCAAACTTCCATTCCACTGAAAGCATGGACTACCAAACTCCTTTCCCTGGTAAATGAACCACTTGGCCACCATGGAAAAAAAATGTACAGAAATAAATTAAACGTACCCAAGTGGGAGTCTAAACCCCCCACACCCCCCTAACTAAATATACCAACTCCAAGATCGCACTACACTGGGGAAAAGGGCAATGTTCACCCTAGTGGCCAAGTGGTTAGTTTCCCAGGGAATGACGTTCTGTAGTCTGTTCTTTCGATAGAATGGAAGTTCTCTGAAATGGAGTCGGCTGTTTAAAATTCAAAGAACTGTAATTTTGGTGAGTAGAAGTAGACCTATATATATATAGAGCTAAAGATATATATATATATATATATATATATATATATATAATATATATATATATATATATATATATATATATATATATATATATATATATATATATATATATATATATATATATATATATATATATATATATATAT
>NC_056728.1:1501456950-1501544450 GCF_019279795.1 Protopterus annectens
GGTATATAGGATAGGTCGGAGTGACTTAAGAAATACATTAGAGTAAGATATTAGAATAGGCAAGTTTAAGTATAAACAGAAAAGGAGCAGTGTAACTGTAATTTTTTTTGTAAATTGTTTGTGGTAATTAGAAGTAGGCATAGAAGTTTAAATACAACAAAAATGTGAGATAAGGGAAAAAAGGAAGAAACAAAAAAAGGAAGAGCATTTAGTAGTAGTGTACCAATTCAGAGTATCAGCAATTAGTTGTCAGCCAAAAGCTCAAATATGACATTCCAGAATTTCTGTAATTATGAGCTTTTGCTCATTTTGGTGGCTCAAGATAATTTTTTCTATCCTACTACATATCTATGCATTAAATAGAGGCTAATACATTATATGTAGTTACAGTACCTACCCACTTACATATATGTTTCTTTTTTTACTATGATTATCTCCAGGGATAGCATTACCCCTAAGCAGCACTGTTGTACATATTGTATATAGTTATTAATTGTATGATATCTTCTGTATTAATGTCCATTTCTAAACTGCAATTGTTTTGTGATATGCCTATGAAGTAAAATGAATAAAATTTCTATTTGAAAAAAAAAAGAAAGTGAGGTATTAGATGGGGATGCGCAGGTTAAGTGATTCAGTGCTCTAAAGGGAGGTATAAGAAGGTGAATGAACGGTGTTAGGGGAAGGTATATCCCAGGTAAAGAACAGGGACAAAGCCTGGATGTATAGAGGAAGTCTTTCAGTAATTGTTTGAAAAGATGAAGGTGAAAGATAAATCTGATTGATAGCGGAATTTTATTCTAACTTCTAGCTACACTACTGGAACAGCTCCAACACTCGCAGGAGGAGTCATTACCTGTCATGCTTTCAGTGGAACAATGTTATATAATAAGAACAGAAGTCTTGGAAACATAAGAGTTATGGTACTTCATCAGATGGCAGTTACAGTAAAGCTGTTTTGAGGTGTAAATTACTGAAAAACACTATTAATCTACCAGGGAATTTTCTTTATCCCGCCACAACTTCACAGCAAAAAAGCTGAGTGTTGGAAAGCTTGCATGGAGTAGGGGAACAAACTAAATGTGTTATATTTATTTATAATGTGCACACACACACACACACACACACACACACACACACACACACACACACACACACACACACACACACACACACACACATTATATATATATATATATATATATATATATATATATATATATATATATATATATATATATATGTATATATATTCGTTTGTACGAAGTTTCAGTACTTCGAAACCCACTTGGTCGAATCCAGTTGGTCAAAGTATCAAAACTTTGAAAACGGAGTACGGACATCACAATACAGCAGGGAATGGGAATATTCTCTTTTCCTCACTGTAGTATGATCTTGGAGTTGGTATATTTAAATAGGGGTGTGTGGAGGACACAGCCCCTCACATGAGGGGCACGGGGGGGGGGCTTGTCCCCCTGCAAAACAAGTTTTCTGTCTGTTTTTTTAGTGAGCCGATCCAGTAACTAGGCTTCAGCAAAGTGCACTTTCTTTGAAATGCACTTTCGCTGAAGTGAGCATCTACTTTGTCTGTTCAACATAACATCTTTTCAAATGAAAAAATTAGTAGTCATGGACCTTAGGGTTAGGGCTTGGGTTAAGGATAGTGGATAGCCCTACTAGATATCCACTATCCTTAACCCAAGCCCTAACCCTAAGTTCTGTGACTACCGCACCACAGTGGAGGACATAGGTCCGTGACTACTGCACCGTGGAGGATATACAATTTTCTCCACTGTGGTGTGGTAGTCATAGACCTTAGGGCTAGGGCTTGGGTTAAGGATACTCGATAGCTCTACTAGCTTTCCACTATCCTTAACCCAAGCCCTAACCCTAAGGTCTGTAACCATTCGCTCAAGTGGTGTTCACGAAAGTGATGGCTGCATTTTGGTCAGCCTTTTACTGGGTAATGCACATATGCAGGGACATGAATCTCTTCCTCTTCATGACTTCATAACTATACTTTCATACCTTTATGACTTCATAACTTCATCACTCTGGGATCCAAATTGTAATGACTTCCCTTGATTTCATAATCTATGCAAATTTGTTACTCCATTTGGTGGCAGTAAATGTTCCTTCCTCTGAGTTCTGTAAAGACTTAAACACAGGTAGCAGCAAGAAAATAGAAATACATTTATATCTTAAAGTTATATTGTCTCTGTCAGGATGCCCTTGCCACAATACAACATTTAAAACATGCAAAACACGGTAGCAATATAAATGTCTCCCTAGGTGAAACTATTCTCTTTTAGCTACCTCACCTCTGTCCTTGCCTTCTCCTTCAGCTGCAAAGTGAGTTTTGACTAAACCTTTAAAGTATCCTTTCACAACATCCTACTAATATATGCACTGTAGTGTCCCCTGTACAAAGCCATATCTTTGCTTCATTTTTTTCAGTTTGACATTAAGATATTTTTGACCCCTAGACAAACAGATTTAACTAGATTGTTAAGTGTAGGGAGCTGTTTTGTAATGTGAAGCCAACGTACTAATGTTGGACATGCATATCATCCATATCTGGATTCATAACTAACAGGTTTGCACAGACTGTCATATATACATCATTTCTTCTTTCAGACATTGGACAAATACATGTTCTTCTTAACAGGATGCTTGCTGTCACTTGACTAGTGTAGAAACTTCACTTTCTAGCAACTATGTCACACCGGAAGGAGCTTGTGGGTAACATGCCAACAAAACCCAGGAAGCTAGATTATTCCACTTATGTGGAAATAGTTTTAGTTGCCATAAGATTAGCAGAAATGTATTGCTGAATGAAATTAATAATTTGACTAGTTTTTCTGTTTTATTACTTCTACAAGCAACAATAGCACTTCAGATGTGAAAAATGCAGCAGTTTTTGTATTGTATATAATTATTCTTAGTTTCAACATGGTTTTGGCTGTCACATCCAGGCCATTCCCTTGACATTTTCACTACTGTCTGGTATACATCCTAAAGGCACTGGTCACAGTAGTGGACTGCAGAGGAGAGCTCCCAAAACTAAGTACAGGTAGAGATATAGTCAGGTGAGATAATCAGTCAGAGTATTGATAAAATTGATAATATAGACATAATATAGGCTTGAGAGACAAAGTTACATGAATATCATTCCACACTTGGGACTCAGGACTATTGGCTGTATGTGTCATATTAGAAAAATCTCAGTATCAGTTGCTGGTGGTACTTTCACATTCATATAATAAAATAATGGAGAGAGGGGTTAAGCATTCTTTTGAAGTTGTCGGCAGATAATTTTGTAATACTTATGGCACACAATGACATAACTGGTGCAGCGGGGCTTTATTGGCATCAGGTCAAATCAGTTTACCTTCACACAGGTATGGAGGTAGTGGAAGGAATAAAGCATTATGGCCCTTGTTGGATTCTGCAACACACAGTGCCAAACAATGGCTTTGAATACTAGTCTTGAGAAAATACAATACTACTATTGTTAAGCAATGAAGATATAGAAGACATTGCCTTGCATACCACTTTTCAGGGATCAATATATAAATACTATATTGTGTGACATCATACCTTCAGAATTATGGACCAGTTATTTGAGAATCAAGCACTTTTCAAGGTAAATGAAAATAGTTTGCATCATATCGAACCTTCTGTCATAGCTATGTGATAGTGTTCAGATTCACATCCTTCAAAAGCCAACAAGTTATATAGGGTAGGTGCTAAATACAGAGGGTAAAGATCAGGTCTGTGATCATAACATGATTACTAGGTATACAAGAAATGGGTATAAAGAAATTAATTTAGAGAATAAAACTTCAGAAGTGAATTTCTTGACAAACATGTATCCATTCTGAGAACATCTAGCAGCTGGTTATGAATAGTGACCTGATTACAACCTTTTGAAAAATATGGGTATCTTTAGCTGGGTAATGTGTCTGTGCAATCTCTGTTACAGCTTTTAAAGCTGCTTTCTGAACTTGCAGATTGTAGTTAACACCTTATGCAGTTGTCCAGTGACTGTTATCTAAGAAGCAGGTTTCGCTTGAATTCCTTTTATAATAATTTGGTTAATGTTTTAAGAATCTGGCTACAACCATATTATTTGTGTCTCTGTTTTTGGAGCATATTCAGAGAATTCCATGTATTACAAATATGTATGTATTTATTTATTTATTTACATTTGTTTACCGGGAAATTCCAACTGGACGCAGGTCCTTTTTCAGGGGATGCCCAAGGAGAAAAGCTCCACATCATGTACATGATAAATAGAGATACAAAGTTGCAGCAATAGTAAACAACATTACAGGTTGTTGGCTTTAATATAATAACAAGATATTGATTATCAATAGTATATACAGTAAATGTTGCAAGTTAAGATAGTTTCTTGTCGTTTATAATATTAGTAACAAAGTTGTCAGACAAGATGTTAAAGTATGTAAAGGCAACTAGCTAATTCTGTCTGTGGTTAGTAGTGGTGGTAGTATAGTTGGGTTAAGAGTCTAGGTGCGGGGGTAAGGGTGGGGCTGTTAGTCTGGATTAGAACAAGGACAAAGCCAGTGTAAAATTTAAGTGGAATTTGAGAGCAGACTTGAAAAGGCTGTTGGAATGTAGAGTAGTTATAGAGGGTGGATGATTGTTCCAAAGTTTAGATATGGTACATGAAAATATGGCTTCTCCTGCTGAGTTTTTGGGTTTGATAACAGTGAGTTGATTTTTGTTGCTTGATCTTAGGGGCCTGGTGGAGTGATAGGTTCAAAGACCTTTGTGAGATCTAGAAATACAGTAGTAGAGAAGAGGCCATTTTTTTTGTAATGAAGTATAGTGTTGGTGAAGGAGAGTAGAGCAGAGGTAGTGCTGTGATATGGCCTGAAACCATGTTTGGTTTTGGAGAGGAGATTATTAGCTAGGAGGTCGTTGGAGACCTGGCTGTTGATACATTTCTCAAGTATCTTGGAGAGAGGGGAGAGGATAGCAATGGGGTGGTAATTGGAGAGGTCAGTGGAGGGAATGCCTTTGTGGAAGGGAATGATGTGTGACATTGTTATAGTCAGGCTTTTTATGTAAGAAGCTGGATATAACAAGGTTAATTTTCTATCATACTGGAACATAATCAAGGCTTCATGCATTTTATATAACAAAGTCGAAGGTTTGATGAAATACCTGAAAGAAAAAAATTGCAAAAGCAAACAAAGCAATTGAGAAATCAAGAAGAAGACAATGGAATGCTAAGAAATTCTTCCAAAGAATCTTTGGTACATTTCTGTTATTGGGGCAATGGTCCTAACATGCTAGTCTTCTTGACGATTTTCATAAACAGTGGCAGATACATAAATATAAACAATTAGACCTGTAGGAATGCACAAGTCAGCAGAGAAATCCAAGTACAAAAATCCGTTGGTAGAAACAGCCAAGCTCCTTGAGTACACCTTTCTTTAAATCTGTCACCCTTACTAATTCATGAATCAGTAACCGGTCTTCCGAGCAAGATCACACTTCCAATTTAGAAGGGATTCAGGTCTGCCACCAGCAAAACAGAAGGCGACACTGACCTTTCCTTTGTTCTGTTTCTGAAGGTTCAGGAGGATTTCCACTTTTCATCCTACATGAGAAAGTGAACACGTGCAAAGGGATTTGGTCTGCTATGTCTAGTTTATGGTAACAAGTCACTTGACATTCTTTCTGCCACTATCACTTTTTTAACATAATTCCAGCTTAGTCTCTATGTATGAACTGTTTCCCTGCCTATTTCCTTTAGCTCCCTTCCAGATAAAATAGTCTTCAAACTATTAAGGCCCACTTCTGTTCCTGTCTCGCTATGTTTTGTGAGGAGAACGGAAAGTTAAAAAATGTTCTGGCCATTTGTTGTCTGTGTTACAATCTGTATAGAAATATAAAATTCTAAGGTGTGTTTTTATGGGTAAGGCAGAATATATATTAATAACGTTCACACTCCAATGGTAGTGCTCATTACAACTGTTGCCCTGATAACAGAAAAGTACTGAATCTTTTTTGCACATCGGATATCACGTATCTATAAATATTAACTTGAAGAACTTGAATGTGTACCAGTCCATCTCTGAGTGATTAGCAATATTTATCAAAAAAACTAGGGAATGAAATTTATTTATTTATTTTACATTTGTTAACCGGGTAGTGTCTGACTGGGCCATAGAGCTCGTTTTCAGTGGAGACCCAGGGAGAAAAGCTCCACACACACAGTTATTGTACATATAGACAGACAATATAAAAATCAATGAAATCATAAAATTAAACACTGACAATAATACACTTAATACAAGACTAATACATGAATATTCTAGTTGAGCAGACAGATAAAAATAAGATGTTGCTAGCATTGTTGAAAAAACAAAAGTAAAATTGTTTGAGAGACGATGAGAAATTATTTCACTATCTGCATTTTCTTTCTCTGACATCGATGAGAATCTGGGTTAGTTGGTTTAAAAGACAGAACAATGTTAGGTAGTTTGAAAACTGTACTACTCAATGACAGATTCAAGACAAAGGTAAATATCTGAATCAGTTTCAACATTCATATAAAAACTGTTATGTAGTCCCTATCTTTTGCAAATATTTAGGGATTAGAGTATCCTGAAATAAGAGATGAACACGAAGATGTGATCAAATATTTCAGAAATCACAAATCTTCATGGCCAGATGGTCTACTGGGTGAATCTTACAAGGACCCATGAAGATAGAAAGGTTCATTCCTATGGCAAGTGTTTCAGAAAACTATGTTCAGAAAGCTGTAATACATCACTAATCACCAAATGCCCTTTTGCTGAACCCTGATAGCGAATAAAAAAACAATGTCATATATATCTATATCCTTAAAGAATGCAGACTGTAAAATCTATGTGTGCATAGCTGGTTACAGGGGCATATCTAGGATTTTCAAATGTGTTCTCACAAGCAGTCCCAGACTGCTACCCCCAACAGACCACCCCACCTATCACCATGTTGCCCTCTGCACAACTATTACATATTGTTGTGTAAGCCACACATTCCCCACAATATGAGTCTTCTCAATGTCACCAGTGGTAAGTGATGAAGCAGGAAAACAAAAACAGTCAATTACCCCAAATGTACATCTGCCCTTGGTTTAAAAGGACATTAAGCAGTTTCCAGTTTACATTATAATATGATTTTCCCTCTGCATAGCTGTGTCTGGCAACTCAAACTTCCTTTTAATAACATGTAGTACAGCTACCACCAGCTAATAAACAAGTTCCCAGAAAGCTGGGATTTAGTAGCTGAGCTAGTGTGACAAACCAGATACCTCCCTCCACCAAGCCTGTCCCAAGACTCTTCAGACAGATGCTATTTGTTCCACAGTTCTGATGTTCCCAGTCTATGAACTTGACATTTAGTAGTTAATATGCTAAGATATGAAAATAAATAAGGAACTCATGGAGGTAAAAGATTCTTATGCCACTTTAAAGGAAATTTAACCATGTTATGTTTAGTATATCATTTAGAAATGGAAAATTCTAAACTGTGGCCTTGACAGCATTAAAATACATTTAATAGTTGTACTAAAAACATTCATTAATTCTATATTAAAATAAGCTGAGTAAATAAAAAACTAATAAGCACCAAGTTTTCTCACACATGCAGTCATGATATTTGCTCTTCTGTGTAATAAATGTAATTTATCAAGATTATATTTAACAAGACCTCATCATGTTCTGAAAAGTTAATTTAATGAAAACAATACAAACATTCAAAATCATTGCCATCAATTATTTTGACAATTCGGATAATCATCATCACACTCAAAGAACTGTTTGTTTGCTATCTCACAATTAACTTTTATTGAACAATAATTAAAGTCCATTTAATGAGCTATTAATACAACAGTTGATATTCAGAATTTAAACCAAATCACTAACGATATTCAGAATTTAAACCAAATCACTAATAATAGCAAACTTACAAAAATAAGGTAAGGACTTAAAAAGCAGTTGTTTTTATTATTATAGACTACCTGAACAAAGTTAATACAGCATACGGTTTCAAATTCATATATTACTTTTTGGTTCACTGGATATCTAAATTAGGGCCAGCTCCCTGTCTTTTACACTGACTGCTTTAATGACACTAACACTGAAAAATAAAACAGAACATTCTCATTGTTTTGTTCTTTTTGATGCATTGTACTCAGTCTGTGCAGTACTGCTTGGCTCATCCCCTCTTCCTCTGAAATTGCTGTAGTACCTACCCATTTTGGAAGCTACTCACAGATCATGGTTAAAGGAGAGAAGGAATAAAATTCTGAGCTAGACTGCAAACTGAATCAAACTTAAAATTGGTGCCTTGGGCAGTTCCCCAATAGTGGTGCATCGTGCAAACATCATAATGAGAAAAGTTATTATGTGAGACTACTATAAAAGAAAGGAATACACCCCTTCCTTAAATATAGATAATAAAACTGACTAATGCAAGTAAAATCAAAAGCTCAGTTCTCAAGCAACCAGGTGACTTACCTTGTGGTTTCCTCCAAGAATCAAGGAAAATCTGACCAATCCCTGTCAATCATGCTAGCATATGGATGTATGACTGACCTGTGGTGATAGGCGAGAGTGATATTGACTCATTAAGTGGGAATTTAAATCAGACGCAGTCAATTTCAGATTAATCAGCTTGACCAGCATCCTATGTGAAAGATTATCTAAAATGACATAGGGCACATCTATTAGATATGGAAGAGTATGAGCCTTTGATGGTATAGTTTTGCCTTTTGCTTCTTGTGACACTCTTTGTAGAGGTAAGAACAGTGGTCAGTGACATACTGGAAATGCATGCAGCTTATCTTAATATCGCTAAGACATTCAACATTGTCTGTCTAAGGGAAGGATTAAAGATTAAATGTTAAATGTCAATTCAATTGCATTTGCAGTCTCCAGCAAGGCATTTTGTGCAGTACCTGACATTTTATTTTATTTTTATTTAACTGACCTGTCTTCTGGGCAAGACATTCTACCCTGCTGACACAAAACTGTAGTAAAATGTATATAGTCAATACACTTCTGAAAGTCCCTGGTTGGGTATTATGAACCCACTAAGTCATAACCAAGTTAGTCAGTCCATTGTGATCAAAGTGCCTTCATATAGTAGTAAACTATCATTGGCAAAATGCAGAAACCTTTCCTTGGTAAAGACTGCAGTGTCAGCGTAGATAATGAAAAGCGTTCAGTAAACTATAATGGCTGTAACTGTTTGCTGTATTAATGCAAGTGGGATTCCCAACCACATACGTGAGCTGCTGCAACCATGTATACCAGAACAATGGGAGAGGTGAGGACTGCATTATCATTATTACTGGCACAGCATTATCAGACTCATGTCTCTGCTGCTGTTTATCATGGTGATTGAGCCACTTACAGAATATCTGCAAATCTTATCAAAGGATATACTCACATGTAGCACTGTGGTATCCCTGATCAAAACAGCATCATATCTAATCAGTTCACCAGCATGACAGAGTCAATAACAACTTCTCAGTATTACTGCAACTTTATTTTGTCACTTACTGCTTGATGGTTCCTTTTGACTACTAGTGATGGAGGTAGTGGAACAAGTTACTGCATGGGATTGGTACCATGGTGTTGCACTGTATATTATTCTGTTTGATGTTCTTCTTGGCTACCCTTCTAATATATATGGGTTGGTGCAGTTATGTGCTTTGGATATGACAATATCTATCATCAGTATATGGTGTGCACTACTCTGTTGTTGTATTTATGGCAATATGTTCAAAAGAATTATGTAAATGTATACTACAACAATCTGTGGTGCATTTTCTGATGTAACCGATGTCCCGTTTGTTGAATTTGGGTGGTGGTTTTACCTCAGACATGTACTGTGCATGATACATATGTGTAATGGTCTTCTCCACTTGTTTGTATCATGTGGATGTCAGTCAGTCAGTTGGAGCACTGCTGAGATATGAATGAGGCTAGGTCGCAAGTATTGCTGTTCAAACACACACAGTGATGATGACCAGATTTTTCCAGCAGTACACACAATGGCATTCATAGCTGTGATTTATATGATGCCGTCAACAGGTACAACCATTAGAAATATAGGATCATAGGAGGTTACTAACCTAATGGACTCATGTCCCTTATAAGCCTAGCCAAGTTCAACTTGTGTTCCCAAGGGTATCTAATTCAAGCAGACAGTAAAATCAGCACATATTGCCCCTGTCCAAGAGGTGCACAGGTGAAACCCCAGGATGAATTTCCATTTACACATCCAATCATCATCCAAATTGCACTTAAATAAGGCTAACGATGGACTTTGTTTAACATGAATAGGAAGCTTGTTCCAGAGGTGGGCCAACTTCTGTGAGACAAATCTGTGTCTGCAGGAATTGCTGTTGGTGTCACATACCAGATTAAGATCCTTTGAGTGAGTGACCCGTGTGCAACTTTTCTTGCAAATGTGCAGAATTTCCAGCAAAACTGGGTCAGAGATTGCTCTATATGCAAGGCACAGGTCACCTCCAAGCAGTCTTTATGACACATAGTAAAGTGACAATGATTTCAGTCTGTCCACATAAGACAGATCTTGAAGATCCTGAATCTTCTTTGTAAGGAACCTTTGTGGTCTCTCCAATCACTGCAGGTGTTTGGAAAGGTACATAACAAAGGGTGTGTTGTTCTCTATTAAGGGCCTGATGAGGGTAGAGTACGGGGGGTTATAACCTCTTTCTTTCTAGAAGCAATGTCCTTACTTTTGAGATGAGCAATATAAAATGCCCTTCTTACCACTGTGTCGACATGATGATTGAAGTTAAGGTTGCTGTCAGCCTGTGTGCCCAGATCTCTCACCACTGACTGTATACTTAAGGTATTGCTATTGATGTGGTATTTTGTAGGAATATCACCCTTGCCAAAGGGGAGGATAATGCATTTTTTGCATTCATTTTAAGACCATGACTTTGGCACCAATCATTAGTCTGTGTAAGATCTTCTTGTAGGATGTTGACATCAAAATGGGTTTCAATGATCGCTCCCAGTTTGCATTCATCAGCAAACCTTGTCAGCCACAGTCCTTTAGTTTTAACCAGCACTTCAGAGAAGTAGATTCCAAAAAGTAGGGGTCACAGAACCTATCCCTGTGGAACACTACTGGTTACAGATCTGCTGAAGGAGGTGGAGTCCCCTATTTTGATCGCATGGGTTCTATCAGTGAGCCAGTTTGTAACCCACCTGACAATATATGGGTAGATACCCAGCTGAGTGATTTTTATCAATGATGCCTAAGTGGGGAGATTGTGTTAAAGGCCTTGGCTAAGTCTAGGTAGGCTGTATGCACAGATTTTCCCTCATCTAGGCCTTTAGTGACTGTCTCAAAGAAGTCCACCAAGTTTAGCAGGCATGATCTCCACTTGAAAAAGCCAAACTAGGTGGGGTCGAGCATTTGGAGATTTCCTGTATCTTTGTTAATAAGGTCCATGATGATTTGTTTTATGGCCTTGCAGATAAGGCTGGTCAGACTAATGGGTCTATAGTTCCCGGGGTCCGTGGATGCACCCCTTTGGGCAAAGGGTACCTGTTTTTCATTCCACTGGGATGAAGCCAGTGCTTAAGCTGTGATTGAAAAACATTGTCAATGGTGATGCTAATTCCTGTTTTAACCCATGTAGAACACAGCCAGGATATTGTTTGGTCTCATAGATGCTGTGTTTTTGGCCTTGGAGAGGGCATTTAAGACCTGTTCCTCAGAGATACTAGGCAGAGGGCAGGTGTTTTAAATGCTTTGGGGTATATGTGGTGGGGACAGGGGAGTGAAGTTTTCACTGAACCTGTCAGCCAGCAGGTTTGCTATATGAACAGGTTCTATATATGTAGTACCATTAACTACGAGTTCAATGCAAATCTGGGCCTTAAGAGGTTGTAATTGGACCTGGAGAAGATTTTTAATCTGGCTGTTGCTAAGGGGGGGGGGGGGTTGTTTTATAGTTACTTCTACTGAGACTGATTTGTGCTCAGATCTCACCAGGGATGGTCACAGACTGGGGGTGGTGCAGCAGTCTCTCACATTGGTGAGCACCAGGTCCTGGATGTTTGAGCCCCTTGTAGGTGTGTCAACCAGCTGGTCCACACATTGGAGTTAATGAGCTCCAGGAACCTTTGGGTAAGTGAGCTAGAATATGTATAATTTACCCAGTCTATGGACGGGTAATTAAAGTCACCCAAAACCATGGTGTTTGGTTGTATCTTGATTGACTCAAGTAGATTCAAGTAAGCTGAGTGGATGGCCTGATCCATGGAGGGTGTCCTATAGCTGGCAATGACCTGAAGAGGGGTCTTACCTACAGTCAATTGCACCTGAAGAAATTAAAAGGAATCATGCTGTTTAACTAATCTAGAGGCATATTTATCTTTAATGAATATTGATACAGCACCTCCTTTAGAGAAATGATTGCATCCAGCTGAAGACATTTGCAAGAATCAACAGCATAAACTAAATAATATGTTTGTTTGTGTCTTTCGGCTTTTCCCGGTTAGGGGTCGCCACAGCGGAACTCCGGTCCGCTGATGATTGGCAGTTGATTTTTACGTACCGGCTTGCCAGGCCTGACGCACAACCTTCAATGAAGGTACGCCCATTCACGCATGTCTCCACGCAGAAGACGCTCTAGCTGAGAATCGAACCGGACAGCATCTTACTGTGAGGCGACAATGCTACCGCAGCACCACCACCGTGGGTCCTATAAACTAAACTAAACTAAATATAACATATATAACATAAACTAAATAATATGAATATCCAAAAACTAATTAATATGAAGAGTCATAAAATGTTATGAGTTGCAAATCAGACAGAAGTTTAGCAGATAGAATAGAATTACAATAAAAAGATGACATGAAAGAAATCAGTTCCAGTGCATACCACAAAACAATCATTGATCCTGAGTAAACTTAAAGGCGTCTATAAGCAACAGAGAAACCTCTAAACTAAACAAAGGTCTAGTGAAGAGGAACAAAATCAACATGTTTTGTGAAATGGCCAGCTGGAGTATCCACAGCCTCTAGAAAGCAACCCAATTTATAATAGTGGAACAGGAAATGAATGACTGGATTTAACAAATGCACAGTCATATCACAGCTCACAGGATAAGTAAAGTAACACATTTCAACTATTCTGATTAAATGCATCAGTACAGATCAGGCATCTTCACAAGTGCATCAATCAGTGATAATTTTAGATACTAATATATATTAATTATACAGTAAACATACATGTGACTAGAATAGTGATAATAATAATAATCCTAATAATAATCATAATAATAATCATAATAATGAAGAATGTTATCCAGAAAGTGCTAAATGCATGCATAAAACATATGATAAAATGCAAATTAAGTTTGCCATGTGGAATTTTTTCCTCCCTGAATATTTGCAGGTGAAGGGGACTTTGCTGGTAGCTATGACATTAGTTGTTTTATGGTAGATAGAGGGAAGTGGATAGTAAGTGATGACTTGTGTAATCAGGTAGATTTTAGGTCCCTGGTCTGGAAGTGAGGTAGCTAGAGTTAAGACATGTAGTGGAGGGCTAAATACATGTTGTTATGGTAAGGTAATCTCAGCCTCTTTGGCAATGAGGTTATGACCTTATGACAACTATTAAAAGTAGCCAATTGTGAGTAGGACTCAGGCTTTGTGGAAGGTATTAGGCTTTGAAATTTTAGGTAAACCTGTTATCGCATATTTTTCAATGGCTAGTTATGTCCCAAGTCACTCATGTGTGTAACTGTCACTAGAGGTATCGCAGATAAAACAAATAAAATTTAAGAACAGTACAAGTATACTTAAAAAGCTTGGTATCTTAAGCAGACTATAGGCAATTTAGTAATGGCATGTTAAAAAAGTGTCTATGTATCTATCTATCTATCTATCTATCTATCTATCTATCTATCTATCTATAGTGTGTGTTTGTGTATGTGTATGTGTGTGTTTTTGTGTAGTTTATGAAGATAACAAGATAGCAAAGCATGCCTTTCTATATTCTAGAGTTGCAAGCGGTCCATAGAAGTTTCTTGTTTGGCAGCCATATGAGTTTTATTTCACATAGCCTTAAGTGTTAATCTTATTTAAACACTGTATTTAAGCATGGTTATTCCCATCCAGCATGGCCAGCAGTTGTTGAAACTTACTTTCATTTTTCTCTCACTTGGTAGTTGCTTCATAGTGTTTACTGTTTAAAAAAATACTAAAACAAAGAAATCGGGACCTATTTCCCAAGTAGTAGTGGTGCCCAGCAGCTCTTTTCAACTGGTCAGTGGCACTTTAATGTATAAGCCTTGCTGACTAACTGTGCTTGCTGGCAGTAGATGTCTGGGAGGATAAGAAAGTGATACCATTATCACCATTTCATAGTGGGAGCTGTTGGATTGAAAAGTGGATTAAGATAAATGAATCCTCCAACATGTATGTTAATGGTGCACATTCCATCAGGTTTCCATGGTGGTTTGGGAGCTGTGAAGTTACCAAAGTCAGTCTTATTGGTTGTGCCTCCTGCCATTAATCTACCCTGGGCTTGGCTGTTGTGTAGATGTTCTCCTGTACTAAGGGTTGACGGAGTACAAATTTTTAATCCAGATCTAGGAGACTCTCTTTATCTCTGATTTCCTCCTTGTGGGAGGAATAAAGATGCCTTGTTGAAGTTTAAAGTAGTTTATTCAGTTAATTAGGTAGATGGACAAGTGTTCTTATTCTAATACATTGCATTCAACAGGTCAGTTATTTAAAGGCAGTTACAGACAATGGTTTGAAGGTCCCAGGGAGCTGATCTGAGGAAACTCTGAAGATGTAAAAAACAAGGAGCCAATCCCAAACTTAGAGGTTAGTCCTGACTTTTAATATTCCTGAAAGACTGTGAGTTCAGAAGCCTGTGGAGCCTCTTAGCTAAAAGGTTTTTACTTGTATTTTTATTTTTATTTTTAACATACAAAAAATAGCAACATTTATTTTATTTTATTTTACATTTGTTGACCGGGCTAGTCTAGCTGGATACATGTCCATTTTCAGTAGAGACCCGGGGAGAAAAGCTGCATGTCATACCATGAGCTACCACAGCATCTCATATTACATGTAAAACAAGTCTTAATAAGGGCAAGTCAGACTGGAAAAAGTTCTCATAATTGCTTCAAAGAATAAGAGCCCCACAAAGACAGACACAGCCTCTCCTGTTACATATGATACAAAACAGGCTAATAAAGTCAGTTGATAGCCCTGCAAAACCAGGTATTCTCAGTGATAAAACTTTAAACCTCTCTGCAAAACACTCTATTAGATACAGGTTCATAGGAGGTTACTAGGTTAATGACATTAGGCCTTTACAAAAATAGCCATGTAATATCTATGCTCCCTAAGTGACATTGGTTAGATAGTCATTATTCACAGATGCAAGTTTATGATCACCACTGACTGCCCCAGTCTATGAGGGACATAGGTGCCCCCCCCCCCAGGGTGAATTTATGGTCTCCCATCCTATTGTCTAAGTTGCACTTGAATAATATTATTGAGGAGCTCTGCTTCATGTAAACTGGGAGATTATTCCAGTGGAGCAGAAATCTCAGGGAGATATGTGTCCCTCTGGCATGTTCTTTTAATGTCACAGGCTAGTAAAACCACGAAAGATGCACTGAAAGCGACCCAATAAAGCTACGGATGAAGGCAACCAGTATATGTAACGTTTTATTAAAGAAAAATTCACACTAAAAACACTCCATCTCCATTACCACTGTTTGAAAATCCGTTTTCGTTTCATCACACTTCATCAGATGTGGGTTAGACTGAAAGAGAGCCCTTTTATATACAATCAAACCTATGACAACAAAAAACATTGAGCCAATCAACATGAATTTCTAATATAAATTAATATAAATTTTCAAGTAGAACACTTAGAAAAGCGAATGCTAATTCATCAACCCCTTTTAAGCAAAAGCTTAAAATCTCGAACACCCAGAACAGCGATTTTTTTAAAGGGAAAAAAATTGTTGGGCTAGTTTCGGGAGTTTGCCATTTCCTCCACTGTGGTGCGGTCTTGGAGTTGGTGTATTTAAGTAGGGGGGGGTGTGGGGGGCACTCTCTGGAACAGGTTCCCCATCCATGTAAAGCAGAGTTCCTCCCTATCCCAGTTCAAGTGCAACTTGAATAATTGGATGGGGAACAGGAAGCTCATCCCTAGTTTGGAACCTATGTCTTTAATGGACACAGGGAATCTGTAAATGGTTTATGTCCCAGGCCCTAGCTTGTAAATGTTCCATCTCGCAAGCCCCCACTTACACTTATCAAAGGTATCAGAACTTGTCAGAGGTTTGGGATGCATGGCTTGGTTAATAAAGACCATTGTGGTCATTAGCCTAGTAAACACCTATGAACCTATGAATCCAAGTTCACTTTTGACTGACTTGGGAGGGTTAGCTTCTTCATTTCAGGGATTTCAACGTTTGCAAGGCAGGGAGAGTTATCTTGGGCAGAGGGGAGTGTCCTTTCAAGGGCCAAGTGGAAGACGAGGGGATGCATGCTCCCATTATTGTGTAGGTATTGTAGTATATGGTTAAGCAATTTCCTGATTTGGCAGTTGTGGAGGAAATAGTTCATGCATTTTCTCAGGGATTTTCTATTAAATCAAAGAGTTGAAGGGGGTGGCTCAGTTTGTAAGAATTTGCATTCAGTGCAGGTAAACAATGTGGTTTTTGGAAGGTTTGGTGTTGAAGGAATCGTAGGCAGGTAGGTTATTGGGCCCCTTTGACAGCCCCCCTTTGGCTGTTTTAAGGTCTTACTGTTAGTTTTGATTCCTAAGAACTCAGCTGTTGAATTGTGGTTGATTCACCATTTGTCTTATCTTGAATTGAACACTGTTAACAATTTTATTTTGGTAGAGGATGCAAAAGTGAGTTATGCATCTTTAGATGATGGAGTGAGGGTCATTCAGGGGTTTAGGTATCCATGGTTTATGAAGGTGTCTATGCCAATGGGATCCTCGGTAACCTGTGCCACTTTTGACAAGCTTAGCATTGAATTCAATTGGATTTGGCAGCAACAGGTGGGCAGTCAGAAGTTGGTACATTATCTTGATGATTTTGTAGTAGTAAGTGAAGGGTTTGAAGTAGCTTTGGAGGGTATACAAGA
Source organism: Protopterus annectens (assembly GCF_019279795.1). Taxonomy (NCBI): domain Eukaryota; kingdom Metazoa; phylum Chordata; order Ceratodontiformes; family Protopteridae; genus Protopterus; species Protopterus annectens. Next base: position 1,501,474,152 of record NC_056728.1, read on the forward strand.
GTTTTTGGGAATGTGCAAAGAACATGGTGTCCCATTGGCTACACAGAAGTTGGAAGGCCCAGCCAAGAGATTGGATTTATTGGGTTTGCTAGTGGATGCAGAACACATTTTTATTTTGTTGACCAATTGAGAGGATAACACATTTAAAAGAAAAGATTGGATGGGTGAAGTCCAAGTACAAGGTGTAGATTAAGGATGTCATGGAGCTTTTAGGACTTCTGAATTTTGCATGATAGGCAATTCACCCAGGTGTACATTTTGTAAATTTGTGACCTTTTTGTTAAATGGGGGGAAGCAAACACAATTGGGTGAGGATTGGTAAGTTGTCATAAAGTGATTTAGCACTGTGGTTTTCCTTCTTGGAGCAGTTTCATGATGTCTGTTTTTGACAGATGGATTGAGTTGGTCAAGGGGAATTGCAATTGTTTACAGACACAGCAGTGGGTATTGGGATGGGAACTTTTTTATGTTGAATGGTTTGTGGCTCATTGGCTGGCAGATTGTGAGAATGCATGGAAGAGGGAGGTAGCCTCTTTAGAATTAATGTCAATTTGGATGGTGTCTGTTGTTTGGCAGGAGCGGTTAATGGGAAAGAATGTTATTTTTCATTCTAACAGCATTGCAGTGGTGTGAATTTTACAGGCTAAGACAGAAAAGTCTGAAATGCTTCTTTTAGTATTGTAAAATGTGCTTTTGTAGAGTTTGGTAATTAGGTTTTGTTTTACATGTATGCATTTGGCTGGTGCTAGGTATGGGACTGCTGACAGTTTGTCTTGATTTCAGTTTTCCACATTACGGCAGTTAGCTCAGGAGGCAGTGGGTGAACCAAGGGTGTTGCCAGGTGATGTGTAGCAGATTTGGCTAAAGTAACCAGATGGTTGGTGCAGCAGTCTTGTGCAACATCTACCAGGAAGGAGTATGGTAGGGCATTACAAGATTTTGATAAATTTTGTTTGCAGCTGCCTGAGGAGGAAGGAACTTGGTCAAAAGAATAATTTCAATACTTGCCTCAGGTTTTGATGCAAAGTATGGAGTTCACTCAGTCATGGTGGACCTGGCCTTGATAAGTATATTTGCGTGGGTGGCAAGACTGCATGATTTTACTAAGGCTTGGACAGTGGCTCGTATGTTCAAGGGATGGGGTAGAGTGGCTGGTGTGAAATAGACAAGTGGTCACTATTGACAAGACAGGTTCTGAAAGTTTTGTTGCAGGGTTTGGCTTTGGTAAATGGTCATTCAGGGGATTATACTTTGTGGGTGACATTGTCCTTATGTATGTATCATGGAGCATTTAGTTTTTAGGGTCACTAGTTTGGGGGGAAGTCACAGTATTTTCTTCGGCATTACACATTTGGTTGTGTAGACCTAAAACAAATCAGTAGGGGAGGGGAATGCAGATAGTTCTTGGAAATGATAGGAATGATTGGGAGTGTCTGTTGGGTTGGGCTAGGAGATTACTGTGGACTCATATGGGAAATACTCAGGACCTAGTTTTTCAGCTGAAAGGGAGTAAAGTAATAACAGTTATTTATGTTGTATGTGTGATGAGGAAAGCTTTTCATTGTATTTGTTTTCCAGGAGATAGGTTTTCCACCCATTCCATTAGCATGGAAAGGGTTTTTAATTGTGTGGGAAGGCATATCAGTTGAAGTCATTAACAGGGTGGGTCACTGGTCTTCAAATGGCTTTTTGTCTTATATTGCTTATATTAGATAATTGACTAACGGAAAGGAGATTGTCATTCTGGGTCATTCTTATATTCATTCAGCAGTGAAGTGGGCTGCAGTTAGTCCAGCTGACAGTGAATTGGGTTTGCATCACTTCAGGTGGAGCATCATATGGCATGTTATCAGAGGTCTCAGATGGAATCAGCTCATGGAGGAGTTTGTGTTTATACAGTCACAGATGGGGTTCCCTCAAGTATGGGTGGTACATTTGGCAGGCAATGATTTGGGAATTATTCCAAAGTGGCAGTTGGCATATAGGACAAGAGAGGATTTGATTACTTTGAAGCAGTTATATCTGGGTATGTGTATTGTGTGGTCCAAAATAGTACCATATTTATTTTGGAGGAATGCTGACAGTTTTATGGCTTTAGAGCGGGTTGTTGGTTTGTTAATTTTAGGCTGGTGAGGCAACTGGTTACTTTGGGGTAGTCATACAATAGATCTTAGGGACTTTGAGGACAGGTATCCTGTCTAGTTTGGAATGGATAGAGTTTACTTGAATGAGTCTGGTTTGGATCAGTTTAATATACACTTAGGTTTGTTTTTAGAAGGGTTAGTTGAAGTCCTGCAGTAGGTGAGGGGGAACAGCCTGTGTCAGGCTGCTGTCCGGAAAAGAGGGGCAGGCTTTTCCCTCTTCTATTCTCCCTCTGGTGTTGGGTGTTTGATTCAAGGAGTTTGGGGGATGAAAGAGAGCAGTGGGATGTTTTTTGATAAGTAAGAATAAGTTAGCTGTGGTGATGACGCTGCTTACTTGGGCAGGGTGAGCGGGGATTTGCTGCCCAGATGAATAGTTACAATGATGTTTATGGTGTGATTAATAATTAAAATGGTGTTCAATAAAGTTATGTTAATGGAAGTTTAATAAAAGTTGTCAAATGCCATTCTGGATTTGTGTGCTTCATTGAAGGAGATTGGGACAACTAAATTTAGCACTGTAGTATTATACTGTTATGAGACTTCATCTAAACTTGAAAGAAAAAACACACAAAACAAACATATTAAAAATACTTCTGTCATGACATTGCTAGTCAGCTATTGTAACTACATCAAAGAAAATATTCCTTTAATTTAAAAGTGCATTTGAGTAGATCACTGTAATTTCTTGAGTCTTTTTTTTTCTGGAAATGGGGTGTATCACTGTTGTTTTAAAATGGTACTCATTTGATATTCTGAAACTTTATTTTTAATGTTTAAGTTTTTGATTGATTCACTGTAATGTATGTTTCTGAAAACAGATTAGTTCCTGTGGTTATGCCTTTTTTGATTGGCTGACTGAGATTGATATATTGCATGTAATTTTTTATTAATTTGTACTCATTTTAATGTATTTCATTTTGTTTGTATTTTGTTTATGTATTTAAGATTTGTGTGTGTGGAATCTTTAATGTAGTTTTCTTGTGTGCTTCTGTAGCTTACAAACTGTGCATTTTATTCTGAATGCAGTGAATAAGCCTAAAGGTCGTATTCATAGTCATTGCATTTTGCATAGAGACACGTTGTGCTGGATGTGCCTGAGAACAGCTAAGCCATAAGTTAGAAACACAAGCTATGCTTACACGCAGCAGTTTGAAACATTCAGAGAAAGTTGTATGCAAATGACCTATGTTAGGTAATTGTGGAGATATTTCTGCCTTTGTGAAATTCATGGTTGCTTTTTGATGTGCTTCTGTGCCAAGCATATAAGGGCAATACAAAATATTTCAACATCATTTATATCTACTTTGTAATCCACAAAGATATTTCAGTTTGCTGCCTTCTTAGCTATTCCCTAATATCAGGTGCTGGTTTCAGCTCTACCAAAGCCAGATGTACTTAGCAGTGCCATTCACCCAAGAAGGAGAAGATACCTGCTGTCCTAACCGAGCTTTGCTCTGCAGGGAATTTAGGAGAGATTTAGGGTGTACAGGGACACAGTTCTGGCTATGGTAATCTTGTATGGCTCATAGACAGGGATTGTGAGAATGCATGGCCTTCCTGTACTTGTGGATACCAACATATGTCAATCTGTCAATATACTTACCGTGTTGACCATCCACTGACAAACAGGGGACATGTTCACTATCTCATAGGCTTCCAAATCATGGATACTTTCACAGTTCCACATCATGCTCTTGTCACATGTGGATCAGGACATCTATTTCTTGGTGTCAACTCAGGACCGTTCAAGTAGCATGCATACATTCTGCAATAGGTTGCACCCATGTTGTAAGGCAGTATCTAAGCCATGGGAGGAAGACATCCTGGAACAGGAAGGGCTACCATTCCATAAGCTCCTTGGTAGTGTGTGATGCATGAGGATTCATCACACACGTCAGCCCAACATGCATGCAGTGCCCATGATTGCCATATTTAGGTTCATAGGTTCATAGGTTCATACTAGGCTATCTGCCCAAGGGCATTTATAAGCCTAGCCCATAGTTATGTGGCTTTCGCCACCCCTTTAGTTTGAATAAAAACTATGCCTATCATTTTTCTGTGCCTCTGTCAAGCAGTGACACTGAAGTAATCCCTGGGGTATATCTGCAATCTCCCATCCATTGGTCAAGATTCCTCTTGAACAAGGCCAGCGAGGTGCTCTGCCTCACATGTACCGGGATTTTCTTCCACAGCATAGGGAGTCTCTGGGTGATGAATCTGTCCCTCCAGCACGTGCTATTTATAAGCGTGTCAAGGTTTAAGTCTCCGCCCTTGTGGTTCTGAGAGATCTAGATTTTTGAGGTGAAGCATATTCATCAAATCTGGGTTTGACATGGCCTTATATGTCAGGCACAGGTCACCTCTGAGCAAGCGGTATGAGACTGAATAAAGCTGGAGTTCTTTCAGTCGGGCAGCATAAGACATATTTTTGAGACCCTTTATCCTTTTGGTGAGGAACTTTTGGGGCCTTTCAAGCTGCATCAGGTGTCTGGTCAGATACATTCGAGCGGGGCATTGTACTCAATCATAGGTCTAATGAGTGATGAGTACAGGGGACGATGACCTCCTTGATCTAGATGTGAATCCCTTCATGATCAGGTGGGCGATATAGAAGGTTTTCCTAACTACTTTAGCAACATGAGTGTCAAGCGAAAGACTACTGTCAACTTGGGTCCCCAGATCCCTGATGACTTTTCTGTGCTCAGTGGATTGTCACCTATATGGTAGCTAGGGGTAACCTTGTTTTTCCCGAAGGGTATGACTATGCATTTTTGGCGTTTAACTTCAGGCCATGGCTCTGGCACCAGTTATCCGTTTCTGTGAGGCCCTTCTGGAGGATATCTGTGTCAGATGTGTTTTCGACTATGGCCCAGTTTGCAGTCATCTGCAAACTTTGTCAGCCATAACCCTCCTGTGTTTGCTTGTACTTCAGAAAAGTAGATGCCGAACAAGAGTGGACCCAGGACTGAGCCCTGTGGGACACCACTTGTGACAGGCTTTGAGTCTGACATGGCTCCAGCAACTCTGACCCTGTGGGTTCTGTCGCTTAGCCAGTTTGCAACCCATCTTGTGATGTATGGGTTTACATTCAAGCTGATGAGTTTTCGATGATACCTGAATGGGGTATTGTGTGAAGGCCTTTGCCAGGTCGAGGTAGGCTGTATGGACTGCCTTTCCCTCATCAATGGCCTTGGTGACTGTCTCGAAAAAGTCAACCAAGTTTAAGAGGCAGGATCTGCCTTTGACAAAGCCAAACTGGGTTGGATCCAAAGTCTGCAAGTTCCCTATGTCTTTATTTATGAGTTCCATTATGATCCTCTCCATGGCTTTGCAGATAAGGCTTGTCAAGCTAATGGGCGGTAATTTCCAGGGTCTGTGGAGGCACCGCCCTTATGAAGTGGGACCACAGTCGCCGTCGCCACTCCTTGGGTACGTATCCTGAGGTGAGGCTAAGATTAAACAGCTGTCCTAACTGTGGGTTTAATTCCTCGTTGAGTTCATGAAGCACACAGCCGGGGACACCATCCGGTCCCATGGATGCTGTGTTTTGCCTTAGTGAGGGCAGTTCTCACCTGGGCGTTGGAGATGTTTGGGGGCTACAATCCTCTGGAATAGATATCTCTCCTTTTGGGGGAGAGAGATGTTTGCACTGAACCTGTCAGCCAGTATGTTAGCAATGTGTGTAGGTTCAGTAATTTTCACATCATTTTGAACTAATTCTGAGCATATCTGGGAGTTTCCTCCTAGGTTTCTAACATAGCTAAAGAAGGCCTTATGATTGTCTTTAGAGTCCTTGGCGATTTTTCTCTCAAAATTTGCCTTGGATGATTTTATGAGAGCTCTTAGTTTTTACTTATAATGATCAAAGGTGTCTTACCTTTCAAGGATTTTGCTCTATCTTGTAGTAGCTTCCTCCTTTTGTTGTAGAGCTTGTTTATGGCTGGGGTCCACCAGACTGGACGCTTGCCTTTGGTACAGAGAGTCTTAGTTTTGTTTGGGATTGCCTGATCCATGCAGTCCTGTAGGTGCTGGTAGAAGGCATTTGTAAGTGATTCAGCGGTTTGAGTAATGTTTACCACTGGCTCAGGGGCCTTAAAGGAGACCACACTAGTTTTTAGAAGTGTGAAATCGGCTTTTGAGAAGTTTTTCACTGTGGTCTTTTTGTTTCAGGTGGGGGCGGGATGAGGACCTCCAGCGAGATTAGTTTATGATCTGATCTCACCAGTGAGGGGTATACTTCGGTGTTGAACATTTTGATCCCATGTTCGTGATGATGAGATCAAGTATGTTTTCACCTCTTGTGGGGATGGTGACTAGTTGTTCCATGGCATTTGAGTTTATGAACTCCAGGAATCTTTGGGTTAGAGTGTTCGGGCTTGAGTAGTGTTCCCAGTCTATATTAGGGTAGTTGAAGTCACCTAGTATGATGGTGTTTGGAGATACATTTATCCCCTCAATGTTTTCAGGAAGGCCATGTGAGGTTCCTGAGTTTGAGAGGGTGGCCTGTAACATGCTACAAATTGCAGAGCAGTCTTGCCTATGGTTAATTGCACCTGTATGGTCTCCGATGCATCGTGCGTTGCCACCAACCTTGAGGTGTGGTTGTCCTTTATGAATATGGACACCCCCCCTCCTTTCTTGGTGTTGTCCGGATTTTGGGGCCGGAACGCATGATATGAGGTGAAACCTGTTAGTGCTGGGGTGCTCTCAGGAGCCTTGAACCAGGTTTCTGTCACAGCACAGACATCGATGTTCTCCATATTGAGAAGGGCCTCGAGTGCGTGCATCTTGAGATTGAGACTTCTGGCATTGAGCAGCATTACCCTTAGTTTTTTTCCTTTTTGAAACACAGGCTCACATTATCAACTCTTGCTGCAAGGTAGGATTTCTCATAGTCACTTAGCTGATGAGTCCAAAGCATTATACTAACTATTCCAAATCTGTAAAGTGGTAGAATGCTTAGTATTGACAAGTCATGGCTCCTTTTTTGTTATGTGGTCCACATATATTGTTTTAAATGTGAACCAGGCTCCCCTTACCTAGTGACACTAACCATAACCCCCAGGGATCTGATGAAGTGCCATTTTAACAATGCTCTCTCCTAGACACTGATAATCATTGAGTGAGTGTATGACCTGCTCAAAGTCCTTAATCATTGCCCGGCTGATTCTGGGAGTGCCCTTTGGTACTACTCTGTTACTGCATGCAGAGTGTTTAGTGCATGTTTCATTCCGTAAAACATAATCATGCACAGGCCTGGTCCACAGCTGCCACAGCCAGTTGCTGAAAGCAATGCAGCTTATTGTTTCTCCCACGAGTGACAGTAGTGATGGTAGCCAGCCAACAGCAAAACATGGCAACCCCTCCAGCAGGCTTGCACATGTTATTCTACTGCACAGGCAATGACGCAGTGTCTAGTGTACAACCATGGACCATGAAACTCACTTAGCAGCAGTAAGCAAAAGTTACTTATATAACACTTGATGCATTCAGTGTTACTTCTGGTCTATGCTGTGTGGTGTTTGGTCAACTTAAACTACACACAGGGTATTTTCTTCTTTTTTCAAAAATTTGAAATGTTGTTTTTGGTAAATGTACGACAGGTCATCATTTGCACAGTGCTGGAGAGTAAGTGGCACACATGCTAGTTATAATGGCATGGATCAATAGTGCAAAAGTATGTGTTTTAACATATCCGTATGGTTCTGTTAGTTTTACATTTAGTGTCCACTGCAGGATATGACGGGTTATAAAACCTAGTTTCTGAACTGGAAAGTATTTTCTGACTATCTGTCTTTTTATCTATTAATCTATACACACACACACGTGCGCGTGAGCACTAGCACACATGCGCACACACACGCACACACACACAGACACGCACACACACACTCACAGACGCACTCAAACACACAAGCATATGTATATTTCTCTTTTTTTTTTCTATCTTTTATATTGTCTGGTATATGTTTTTATCCATTGAGTATATTGGGGGTGATGGTCCCAAAGATCATGAAGAAGTGCTGTCATCTGAGTCACATGCTGAGTTGCTCAGATGGTGTGATCTACTGGCTCCAGGAGAAACTCTTGACATTACCCTAACAGTGCTGCACAACCTAAACCTTGACTTAGATATATGTCCAATTCTTGTAGACATATGACAAGGCTCTGTTGCCTTCTTCCGTGTGGATTCCAATGGAATGTCTGCAGTACATTCTTGAAACACACACATTGTGCTGCCTATTCATCTACCATGCGTATGAACAGTCCCACAGCCACATCCACCTGTGGTCTCTGTGTGTGTCTGGTAAGCCTTTTTAAGTCTGCACATGAAAGCTGACATAGATGCTGTGTGTGGCATTTTTTCTGGCCTCATCCATTCCCTTGCACTGGAGAAAGTCCTCATATATACCCTACAGTGCTCTAACCATCTCTTCCTTACTCTCAGAAGCAGTAGTTTTTGCATGAGCAATGTCATGGCAAATCTGGTGCTGGGTGGTCATGGCGAATCTGGTGCTGGGTGGTCATGACCTTGCATGTCTCTGGAACTAACCAGTTCACCTATGAAACTATAAGAACCGGTTCATCGGTTCTTAGATAAATACTAGGATAGCTACTCTTATGGGCCATTTTAAGCCTGGCCAATTTCCCTTTAGGAGCTTAAATTAACCAATCTCATTTGGTGTTAGACTGACCTTACCCACTCCATGGTCAATAATTAAATAGTACCATTAGTAAAAATAACTGGGATCATACCCTAGATAATTTGAGAGGACACATGTATGAAGTAAAGCATTTAGGGGCTGCCTCTGTTCATTAGAAAATCCAGGGGGCAGTCCTTGGGTAAATATTCTGTTTCCCATCCACAGATCCAAGTTGTGCTTAAATATGACCAGGTTTCTGCAGTTTTATGTGGATGGGGAGTCTGTTCCAGAACTGTGGCGTCCTCTGCAAGATAAACCTGCCCCTCCAAACTGATCTGTTTATGTTACAGAAGAGGTATAGAGCTCTAGATTTCTTATAATCTTGACAGATCAATAGCCTAATAAACATATGTTAACTTATGAACTTATATGCCTTCTCCTGGCATCTCTGCATACTAATGTGACAGTACATACTGCTACCTCTGAAAAAATAGGCTCCATATCTGAACATGCACATAAAGCAGGTGTTGAAGATAATGACGTCCTTGTTTTAGTGAGTGTGTGACTAGCTGTTACTTCTTAAGTACCTATTCACTTGTTGTAGTATAGGTGGCCCTGCCAGTATTCTTTGTGATTGTGTGTCATTGCCCTCTGGTTGTGACATGATATCTAGTGTTATTGCTTCATCATAGGCAATCAGCTTGTTATCCTAAGGCACATGGTGAGTTTTACTCTGGTTCTGACACTGTGAATAGTTATATGAGGATGTAGTTAATGTGGCCTGTGGTAGGTATAACTATTTCTGTCTGTAGACAGGATAATATAAATTACCATATATTGCCTATGTATATTTCACTGTCTCTGATGGTGCACTTGATGATGAGATATGTAAGGCTGATGTGCATATGTGTTATTGCAGTTACATTTTACCATATAACATTAAGGTTACAGTAAATTACTAACCTTCCACACTGCCGGGATGTAGATGTTGCAGAGGTCTGAAGATATGAGTATCAGAACTATCACTAATTATGCCACTAGCAACGTCATCTGCATCCAGTTCATCACCTCTTCGAGATATAAGTTACTCCTCATCTGGCATTAAAGGTTGTAGTGTAGAAGGGTCACTACACATGCAGCCACTTCCAACTGCATTCAGCTTAGTTTTGATTCTGGCATGTCCCACCATTTCATCATCTCTTTTCCTTCATTGTGCTAAAGTGAGGTTACTTCCTCCTGCAGTGTTAACATCAGCCACTACCTGATTCCATGGTTTAGTTAACTTTGCCTATTTAGACTTGTAAAAAGACATTTATCCATATGTCCTCAGAGTATCCATAAGGATGTGTTTTTTTCTAAGGACTGAAGATGTCTCTTTTGTGTTTTGTTGCTAACTGTTTCATCATGTTGGAACCTGCAAACACATAGCGTGACAAAATGATACCTTCCATCCTTATACAATAGTTGCATTAAATGTTAGCAGTTATTGGCACTACCTTAAAAAAGTACAGGGAAATAGTAATATAAATACTCCTTGCAGCAGAAGTTTTGCTGTTATCCATAATGCCTGTGTTACGTTGTCCTCTGCTTTAGTACTGATACATATGTATGCATGTGTACTTATGTCAGCTGTTACGTGGTGGCACAGAAAGTCATTGTATGGAATTGATTAGTTGAAATCAACTGCCATTAACTATTAACCTGCCCTTCCTCAACTGATAGTGACAAGAGTCAGCAATAAGTCCGTTGACACATATAGATAGTGCTGAAAATGGCAACTTACACATTCCTAATCATTGCATTCATAAACCATGAAAATACTATTAGCTATAGTGTCTTACCTGTAAACATAAGGTTACTGCTCCGCAGATTACACTGAATTAAATTGGCCATTGCCTTTTCTCATTAATGTCTGCTTATCCTTGTTCTTAACAAATTATTTCAGTTTGTTCATGCTTTCTATGGGCTGTAGGAGAAGAGTTCAGCTCACCTGTGGCCTAAAACTGTGGACTGAGGTGAACTGATATAAGGTGGGGCTTTTTTACAAAGCTCTTTTGTAAGTCAGGCTCAGATGATCTGATCTCATTAAATCAAAATATGTACCCCTTCTTATAGGTGTAAAATGCATTTAGCTGGCTGGGCAAGCTGTGTTGAATGGAGGTCAGCTCCTTAATGAGCATGACAAACAAGTGCAGGACAGTCACAACCAACATGATGTACCTTATGCATAGTGTACATGCACTTCTAAGATTAGATTACAAACTGACCGGTAAATGAACAAAGATCTGTATAAGCTACTGGATGAAAACAGATCATACCTCTCAACTTCTTTGCTCAACAATCAGGGACAAAGCTAATCAAGCACAATATTAAAATGTAAAATACGAAAAGTCAGAATCCAACCACAAAAGTAAATGGTAAAGGGACTCCAGTTGCAGGCGAACAGCTTTAATCATTTGTTAAAATGGTAAAACAATGTGAGCACTTTTGTCTCACCATAGAGACTTCATCAGACATAAAGCGCCATCTACATCACTTGCCTAAATATCCTCCCTAATTAACCCATTACATAAATTGACAATTTAAAGGAACCTTACACTACCATATATTATTTAAAACATGTTATACAACTTAAAACTCTTACAATTCATTATATTCATTATCGTTTTCATACCACTTAAATTATACGTTTGTATTCCATCAATAAAAAATGTGAAAAAGTGCTGAATGCAGTGTTTAGATCTAGCCTTATCCTGTAATAGCTGGCCTTTCTTTTAAAATCGGTTTAACAAATACATACCCATTCAAACCAAGGGAGAGGTGGCTCTTAAGTTGCCATAAAAGTTCTTTTTTTTATAAGGGTCAACTTCCAGTCACCACCTCTTGGGTTCTTTTTCACCAAATCTAAAATGCCAAACTGCAAACCAACATAATTAACAGTCACAGGAGTGATTATATAAGGCGCTGGTTTCTTTCTTTGTCCTTATGTCATAAAGATGCTCGTAGGTTATATTTTTAAGGGATCTCTCGGTCTTGCCTAAATAGAAACTGACGAAAGTGACCATGTTGTTTTACCATTTTAACAAATTATTGAAGCTGTTCATCTGCGACTGGAGTCCCTTTATCATTTACAATATTAAAATGTCCCACACCCCTTGCATGCAAATTTATGTGGAGCTACATTTTAAGTGCTATGAATTTGGACTATCTGTTATGATTTTTTAATGGGGCCCTGCTATTATTTTGAAAAATGAAAGGTTGAGAGGTAGGCTGCTCATCACTTTCCCCCTATCTGCCCAGGGCCATATTCATGGGATGGGGGCAGTGGATCCACCTTTGTGGGACCCCCCAAGTGCATGGCATCCCAGTAAGCCTGGAACATCAAAATCTTCAGGGCCTGGGTGAGGCAGCAGTTCATTGCGTGGCAGAGATGCACTTGCAATCTTTTGAAGATTTTCTGTGATGAGTGGAAGACTCACTGATCCAGTCAGCTCTGACAAATGAGCCAACAGAGCCCTCCAACCCCACACCATCACGGTCGCCCTCTAAAGCTTCATCAGAGGGAGGGATAATCGTGGTCCATCAGTCCGGGTGTTACCTCCAAGATATATCTCCTCACCTTTCTGTTTTATATCTTTCTGACATCTATATGTCTTGTCATCAGTCCTGTTCACTCATCATATTGTTCCTGTCTATCTCGTCAGTATTTTATGTGTATATGTCTTTCTTAATTCTTCCCTAAGTCTCTCTCCTCAACCCTGTACCTTTCCTCCTTCCCCAACTACCCGGTTATAATAAAGCTGGAAAAAAGGGGGCCTATCCTCTCAACAAGAACATAGGGCCTCTCCTCTCCAATCTGCTCCAGCATAACTGCCTCAAAATCTTCATTTTGTCTGCCCCTTGTAATCTCTCTCTTTTTCATTTCTAGCTTTTCTATCTTCCCCCTTTCCTACCTTATAAAACAAAATCAGGTAGTCCACATCAGAACAACCTTAGAATAAATAAGTAAAACCTTATAGCAGTTCCATTTTACTGCTTCATGGCTGTGTTCTGTGCAAATCAGTGCAGATTCTCATACAAGATCTTGAAGCATCTGTGTAGGCTTACACATGCTGCCACATAGTCCACGCATATGAATGAAATATGACTTCCATACATGCGACTTCAGCCACCCATAGATACACTAGTTTCTTTTCATTTTCCACCAGAGGACATGGGCAAATCTCTTATGGGTGTTTAAGAGCAGTACTGAGAATTTATTTAATCAGCACAAGCATTTCACAATTAGCTAAATTAGTGCAACCATTACCTGATTATCTTGGTGCCTATGTGAATGAAGGAGATGTGAATACCACCCATAGAGTGGTTTGCAATGTTGGCAGACTGATGATAAAAGACTGAGGCTGCAGACAGAGCTTGTTCCAGCACAAGACAACCTAGGCAGTTGCCTAGGGCCCACTGGCTGGAAGTGGCCTGCTGACCAGGGGGGGCTGCCACAACATTTACTCTTTAATAAAAAAAAATATGTCTTCTTTAAGAAAACCCTCTGTGTGCAATGCAGATTTATATCGCCTTATGCATCCACACACACTTGCTGTCGATTGGTTGTGCCAACACACAACGCACACACCTGCTATTGCCTGTTAATGCTTCTTCAGTCTGTGGAATGTTACCAGAAGAAAACACAAACGTTACTGGTATGGTGCTTTACTTCCAGAACAGTGTGTGTGTGTGTGTGTGTGTGTGTGTGTGTGTGTGTGTGTGTGTGTGTTAATGGTGGTAGGTTAGTTAATTTACTCAGGCTCAAACCCTGCACTGCATGTTTCAATGCATTTTCAAAGAATTGTGAGTTTCATTGCATTTTCAAGGAATTCTGAGCTTTAATAGAAGAGAAATTTACTGCTGAGCATGCTAAATCTGTTAAAACCTGCAACTGCTTTGTTTAGAAAATTGTTATAGACAGTTTAAAAAGCCATACTAGTAGCACAATAAGTAGCATATTAGCTTTTGATGCAAAAGGCACTGGGTTCTACTCCCACACCATATAAGTAGATTGCTGTTAATATTTTGTCCTTTAAGGGTGGGGGGTTTGCTGCGGTTTTGAGGGTGTCCTGCCTTTGGATGAGATGTTTTGTAACTATGAACCTGTTGTCAGTTTGACATCTATTCCCTACTGCAATACTGCCAGCTTACCATATTTTTTACTATAACATCAAGAGCAGCAGGCACTGAATTTTTAGAGGAAACACTGAAATATAAAGTTGTTTGTTAGTAGCAACCTGTTCATTAGTTACATATTGCTTTAATGTGGAATTATTCAGATGACATTTACTTCTGGAGAGATTGTGCATATCGATTGATTTTGGAGGATTGCAATGACAGATGTCTGAGAGGCCTTTTAAGTTTGAAATGTTCTTAAATGGGCAGTTTTGCTCTTATTGGTTCATATGTCTTGTTTCATTGCCTACTGGAAAAACACATTCTAAATAGTGATGCTTTATTATGCAAGGAATATAATTTAATACAATCAGGAAGGTGAATCATCAGCAGATAGATAGCCAGTTGGCTCAAGGACAGGACACGTGTGGTTAAAGTGGGTGAATCCAGATCCAGCAAGAGGTCAGTTGCTCGTGGTGTGCCACATGGTTCATTGCTGAGTCCACTCTTGCTCAGAATATACGTCTTTGAAGTCAAGGCTAATGTGGAAGGTCTATGGGTGACAAGGATTGCCAACAACTGCAAGCTGGGGGCAATCATTGAATCCCCCAGTGATGTAGACTAGCCTTCAAAAGGAGTCAGATCAGACAAATGATTGGTGCCAGAGTTATGGCCTAAAACTAAATTCGAAAAATGTATTATCATATCCTTTAGGAAGTCAAATACCTCTGAAAATGTCAGCATCAATAGCACACCCCTAAAAGTAGACTCAGTGGTGAGACAACTAGGTACACCGATAGATAGTAGGCTGAACTTTGGCCGCTATGTATCCACAGTGGTTAGGAAGTCCTTCTATGTTGCACAACTTATAAGTAAAGGTATGGCATCCAGATCCAAAGAAATTATATCCCAATATAGTCAGCCCTCATTAGACCAATAATTGAGTACAATGCTCCATTTGCCATGTACTCGACTAGGCAATTATAGCAGCTGGAGTGACCTCAGAGGTTCTTCACAATGAAAATATACGGTGTAAACAACATGTCCTATGCAGAGACAGTAAATGTCCTATCCCTTTACTCTGTCTCCTACTGACTATTAAGGGGTGACTAATGTCTAACCTGCAAGGCACTTACAAATACAGGCCTGATAGAGCTGCTGCACATCCACAAGTCAAACAGCATGAGGGTCACCTGATGTAGGGATATAAACTTAGTCAGCGACTCGAACAAAACATGCTGGAGATAGAGATATGTGTCTCAGAGATTTCCCCTTTTTGGAACAGGCTTCCTATTTATGTTAAGCACAGCCCTTCCTTGGCTTTCTTCAAATAAAATTTGTATCAATGGATGGGGAATTGCAAACTCAGACCTGGGGTACTGCTTACATCCCTTATGGGCAGGAGCAATCTATAACATGCTCAAGGCATAGGCACAAATCCATCCCATCCTCTTGCCCTTAGAAGCCATATACTCGGAAAAACTGGATTATATTGGCTAGGCTTGTAAGCGTTAGCTTAGTAATATCCTATGAATCTATGAACCTATATCTATATCTATATCTATATCTATATCTATATCTGTATCTATATCTATATCTAAATCTATGTCTATATCAATGTATTGTATATAAGAATAACTGAAATGTATTTGTTGTGATATTAAGGAGAATCACAAAACACCAGAGAGCAGTTTGCTAGATATGGATTATGAACATTTTCTGAAGGAGAGAGACATTATGACATGGACAATCATATATTAATGTTCTTATCAGACAATTGTGAGAATACAGGGAGGGATTAATGCATTGCTTGCTAACAGAGAATAATACGTTTTGTATTATATATTGCTCAGATGTCAATATGTTACCCATTAAATATGATGAGGGAATAGACACTTTTCACACAGCAAGTTATTTCAGTTCAGTAATATATGTTATTAGAACAACTGTGGAAAATTGTGATGGTACTGGTTTTGCTGGTAATAAAAAAAATCAAAACCTAGTTTGTTTCTTCAGCAAAAGTTTTGCTAGGCCACCTTCTGAGAATTGCCATGCACATTAGCAAGCAACAGAAATTATGGATAATAATAATTTAACAGCTAACTTAATAAGCAGTATGGCTCATCTGAGGGTCAAATGGCTATTCTACCTTTATTCTGCATAGATTAGACATAACTATTACCAGTAATGCATTACATAAGCAAGTGGTTCACGTCTGTAGATATTTAAATGTTTTTTGTCTGTTAAGTTTTAAAATGTCTGCCTAAAATCAGGGTTGCATATCATGGATAATTCTTATTTGTAGAAACATCAGTATTATACAGTGACATATTTATGAGATGATCTGCAAGTTTCTTTGCTTAAATCTCTAAACAGAAAAAACAGATCATTAACAAACAGTGATGCCTATGCTTAGTACAGCTCTGCATCCCACCATTTTCTTCTTTGAAACTGCTGCCAGATGTTTGCGTTAAAAGGGCCGACTGTGATCTCAGCATTCGTCTGATTTATCAAATGGCAATCTGCCTTATAAACTCTATCCCAGCATTCTAACTACATAAACAGTTCCATTAATTTGGAGTAAACTTTATAATACATTTGTATCTAACTCAAATCGTACCAGAAATAAATCACACTGCTTGGAAAGGACATAGAAAAGTGCCACTACATGCATTTCTAAGACCTGAGCTCTCAGAAGCTTGTCATATCTGATTACACATTGATTTTTCACTTGTGATGTCATTTGTGCTGAATACAGCTTAGCGTTGTAATAACAGGTATCTATCTATGTCTTGCTGCATAAGAGCAATAACATCAGAGGTTTTTTTTTTTTTTTCATTTCAACAATACTTAAATCATAGTTCTTATGGAAAAGTTCTCTTTTAAAACATGGAAAAACAAGATGTACACCTCAAACCTTATCAGTGCTTAACTATGTCAATGCATTATTTTGGAGGTTTATTTATCAAATGATTCCAGCAAGGCATTTTTGCTTTAATAAGAATTTACTTTACTCTTACTTGAGTCTTGTTTCCTGCTTTTGTTGCTAAAGCAGTCTAATAACTTATTTTTGCAGGAAATGGCAGCAATAATCCCATATTGTGTTTTTGGCATGCAGCCATATGGTTACTACATAGTGAACTTTCCAACAGTGCATCACTGCTGATGTCATAGATGCCTGTTTACATCTAATAGTGTACCAGAGCTCTTAGAGCAACTGTAGGCATCACATTTATCCAGTCACTTGTGGCAGTATGCATATTCCAGATATCTACCCCCTTCATTACCCACAGTTGGCATCATGATTCAAACATCAAGGGATATCCTAGAGAGCTAACATCAACCAGCATAACAAAAAGTTATAACTTCTGTGAAATGCAAATGTTCAAATAGATAGGTATCCATGACACTGTGAAAGGTGAGACTGACAACATAATGTTGGGTCAAATGGCAAGCAGTTTTTAGAGGCTGGATTTTTTTTTAAAACCTCAGAAATCATCATATTAAAGAAAATATTCCTGATGATGGCTTGAAACGTCTACCATCAGCATGCATGCAGGTAAATTCAGGTATATTCTACCCCATGTTGGAATCCATGAATTTTATTTTTTTCCTGATAATGATAATACATACATTCATTTATTAAGAAAGTCAGATACATATTTTGAAAAGTGATGTTTTCATGAGATGTTACTTCAGCTGACTCAGTGTCAACCTACAAGCACTTAAAGGTATTCATATTTTCAGAAAATATTTCTTAATGTAATACAGTTAACGCAGTCTGAGACCTACAGTGAAAACTGTTTAATTAGTATTGTAAAAAAATTATATTTTGTAATATTGTATTTATCTTCAGATACACCTATTGTTTCTAGGTATACCTATACCTAATTTTGTCTAACTTCTGCTTTGGTTCTTCCAGATGAGATAAATGTAATACAAATATTCTCGATTGTTCAACTGAATGGCTTTTACCTACACAGATACCATATTTTAACTCTGAATGTTTTATTTTTTTGATAAAGGTCACTGTCCATTTTAGCTCATGGACAATGGTTTAAATGTCTCCTTAAGGATTCTTCTGCTATCACTTTATTCAACTACCTACCTAACTAACTTACTAACTAAACACTTCAGCCAGTAAAGGAGCTGGGTAAAAGTAGAAATCACACTGTAAAGATGACAAAGCCGCATTCTCGTCTTTCTGAGTCAGTTCTAAATCTGGTGTTCATCTTTCTTAATGTAGTATAAATAATATAATACCCTGTGTCACTGCCTTCCTATATACGTACAACCACACACACACACACACACACACACACACACACACACACACACACACACACACACACACACACACACACATACGCACACATACACACACACACACACACACACACACACACACACACACACACACACACACACACACGCATACACATATGCATGTATGCGTGTATTTGTATATATATATATATATATATATATATATATATATATATATATATATATATATATATATATATGTATAACTAAGTCATGTGAAGTAGAAAACTCAAAAGACAGAATCACAAATGGCAGAACAGAAAAGAAAGAATCACACAACACTGAATGACTGTAAGACTGAATCACAAAAGAGGAAATATTTCTCTCCCACTAAAAGCTTTATATCAGCAGACCTCAGCTATAAATCTGAGAGAAGTGTTGATTTGTTAATGATACTGTTAGGGTAATTATTTATGACAATGTAATGTGAAGGCTTGAGGTTGGGGCAGGTTTAGGGCTAGGGTTGTGATTAGGGTTAGCTCACAAGTATGGTGGCACTAGAGCTGTAAAATAAAGAAACACAGCAGAAATGGCTAAGTCGAATAATCAGGGGCCTTCTTTGTGTTACACAGGAAGTATCTTTTAACTGTAATATTATGGACCATTTTTTTCATGATTAAGGACCTTTATTAACTCAAAGAAACAGCTGGAAATATAGTGTAAAATAAAATATGACATATAGAGTTCACACAAAAAATGGGAACAGATAGAATCTACCTGTAATAAAAAAATTAGTAAGAACAAGTGTAGCATTTGATTGATTCATAATTCAGCTAGCATGTTCCAAACAGAAAACAGGTACAACTTTCAAGCTGTATTTAATAGTTAATTCAAAAACCTTAAATGCTATGGTTTTAATGTAGAATGCAGGTATAATTTCCTGAGATGGAGATGCTGGGTGTGGATATCACTGTTGATGTGTAGCTGTGGTAGTGGTCAGTAAATTACGCAAATGATAGTTTGGAATCCCACCTGAAGAGATAATACATGTTTTGAATTTCTGGAAGTGTGGAAGAAGGTAGCATCATAATTCATTGATATTGCATTTGTCAGCATAAACAGTTTCCTTAATGCTTTTCGAAAACGTCCATACTATGAGTTCTTTTGTTTCTTTCTTGGTTTAATGATATGTGAGTTATGTACTTTTTGCATACTTGACACATATCTTACATGTCACAGGGTGCTTATTTTATTTTTGAGTTACAAAATCACATCACAAGATCTTCTAATGTGAACTGTAGTCTTTCTGCCACAATTGGTAAAATAAGTAAAGCTGCTATGTCTGGACAAGATTTGGCATTAGTAGCATCAGAGCTAAAGAATTCATCTTTATACTCTTGACACTAAGCAGCTTCAGGCTATGAATCAACATTTTGCTCAATTTTCCCCAAGTCTGGGAGCATATGCAGGAAGACTTTCTATCACAAAATCATAATGTACAGGGGCTAGGAAGTGTTATACAGCATCTACAGATTAAATCAGTAGACTGAACTACAATCTAGGTTTTTTAAGCTTACTACCTGAAAACTCATGTGTATTGCACCCCAGATGACCTCTGTTTGATTAGAGGCATGGACCCTGGATGGACCGGGTGGGACAGAATAGCTGTAAGAATCGACTGCTGGCTCTCCCATCATGTGTAGAGGGGAGGTGACACCCTGAATCACTGCAGAAGCATCAGAAGAGCCTTTCAAGATCTGTACAGGAAACAGTAACAGCTAAATGTCACCTATGGGAGGGCGATGAAACTAAATTAAAACTGGATGTACTCTTCCCATCTCTTCTCTTCTCTTCTCTTCTCTTCTCTTCTCTCCCTTTCAACTCATTTTTTGAGCACACAATGCTGGTAATAAATGAGGCTCCCATATATACTTGCCTGTCCTACATGATCTCACTCAACTAATTTGCAATGGAAACCTAAGTTGCCAAAGCTAGAACTAAAAGTGCCATTGCAACGACAACAATCCTTTAGAAACAGTCTAGTAACACAGATATGTAGGAATTTGTCAAAACTCCCATGTGACTTTTAGCACGATGTCCACTTTACAGAAACAAAAGTCAATAAGTTATTTTTTGGGGCCAAAGAAGTATCCCATTTTCTACCTTCTGCAGAAAGATCAGCAATAGAGAAAAAGGTCTTTCTATCAAACATGAATATGGGCTTTCAGTCATTGTTACCACTCCCAAAAAGAACCCAATGATCTGAACTCAACTGCAAATGATATCTGCAGTTTCCTAAACATCAGACTAATATTGTAGCATTGCTGCTCCTTATTTTTAATACCACAGAGGGTACCATTACCACAGTGGACTACATCCTTCTTTCACTGATGCTCTATAAACTCTCCGATCTACAATTGTTTCTCTGTTTGATGGTAGACTCTCAGAAAGAGAGATGCCACACAACCTGAGTCCCTTCTGGCAGTAACCAAACCTTCACGTATATCAAACAAAACCAAAATGCACAGAGCACTCCTTTTCAGTATTTCCTCTCAAAATGTGGGAATCACTCCCAAAAAATATCAAATTCATGATCTACTTATTAAAACTCCAACATAAAATAAAACACCTTTTTAAAAAGGCACAAAGCAAAGGCTGACAAAACTATACACTGATATAATTACAATTCTAATTATTAAAACATGCATACTTTATACCCATTACATTAATGCTTTTTAACCAGGAGTAAATCTTTAACATACAAACTTTAATTGCTTTCAGTCCTGCATAACTCCCAACCCATCCAATCTACCTCACTTTTTTTTTTATTTTTTATTTATTTTTATTTTATTCACATTTTCCTTTTTTATCCTTTGTTTACTTATCTTTTTCTCTTCTATGATAATTACAAATTTAGTATATAAAATAAGGTGTCTGTCTTGTACTATCATGCCGTCATGTATTTATATACATTTTTTTATTGTCCCTATGTTAATGTTAGATTTTATTGTAATGTAAGCATGATTTCTCATTTGTATATTAAAATGTACAATTTACTTCTACACCCCCAAGGTGAACCTGAAATTTTGCAGGAGGATCACGGTTCTATTGATGTTAACAAATACAGAAATAAATACTAACTCTCACGTTAGTCTCTTTTAAGTGCAACCTTTGCATAATCTAATTTATATATATATATATATATATATATATATATATATATATATATATATATATATATATATATATGAGGTTAAATTATATAAAACACACAGTTGATTTATGTTGGCTTTTCATGTCAGTGTTTATCTTGTTTGTTATAATTTGTTTCAAATGCTTGTGTTGCTTTCCTCTGTATATGTTTGCATGTGCTTGCAGTTTTCTGTTTTGTTTGAAGCTTTTTGAATAGAATTCTAATTTGAAAGAATTTTCAAAAACAAGATTTTGAACACAAATGATGGCTGTTTTTCCTTAGAACACTGCATATAAATAAATGTATACTATAAATACTATATATATAAATATTTGTATATATATATATATATATATATATATATATATATATATATATATATATATATATATATATATATATATATATATATATATATATATATATGGTTTACCTTTGAATTGTCGTACACAGTGTGTCTGACATGCATAACGCCGAAAGTACGGCTGCAAAAAATGACAATGCCGATTCACCATGTGTTTGAATGGCAAATAAGCAATTTTTTTTGCCATTCAAACACGCAGATCAAATGTCGTAAATGGCTTTCCAAAAAACCATTTTTGACATTTGGTCCTTCGACGTTCTCTGTATTTTGATAATATGGGTCGCACAACAGGATGATCGCACATACCATGTGCGAAAAAATGAAGGTAAACTTATATATATATATATATATATATATATATATATATATATATATATATAGATAGATAGAGAGAGAGAGTGTGTCAAATTCTGGGAGGAAATTTAAATGTTACACATTAGCAGCTGCCGCCAGTGCTTCTTCATTAAGCCATTGTAGCCCTTATTAAAAGGCATATACACTAATTATGTCACAAACTTATTGTATTTATTTATTTATAGTTGTTTACCCAGAAAGTCCTACTGGGCCATGCAAAACTCTTTTTTCAGTGGAGTCTGGGGAGAAAAAACTCCAGAAATATATAATGAATAGAACAAGTTACAGAAATAACAATTCACAGTCCGTAAAAAAAGAAAGAAATAATTAAAGAAAGAAAGAAGGAAATGACAAATATTCACTGTATTTGCTGTTTGTTTTTAATATTGCTAATTCCTGCATAGTGTCACCTATGAAGAAACTAACTACAGAGGGCAATCTGAAGTTATATTTTACGGTGTTTTGAGTGTTGCACCACTGCAGAGAATAGGAACTGAATAGACTGGACAAGAATCCTGTTATATGACAGGAGAGAAACAGAAATAATATATGGACATGGAAAAAAATGATTGCATGTACTGTGATAAACTTATAAAATAACTTTATATCAGGGCTTGCATAATCCCTGTGATACAAGCAATACATGTTCATAACTGGTCTTTTAACTTGGTGAAGCTAATAAGCACACTAATGTATGACTTATATAATATTTTATTGATTTTTCTTGAAACTGATAGCAATAGTGAAGTAAAACCTTAGTAGCACATAGATTTAATAGAGCTTTGCATAATAATAATAAAAATGGGTACTATGAATCTATCCCATGGCTTCTGATAAAATAGCATTAGGAAAATGTCTCCTAGTTAATGACACATGGTTCAAAACTGAATTGTCTGCATGTAAAATAGAAACTGCAGTAAGAAATATGCCTAATCTTGTGAATCAAAAAAAAATGTAGGTAATGTGCTAATTTTATTACAAATATGGACAAGGGGTCACATTTATAAGTTTGTAGACAGGAGTTATAGCTAAAATGAATTCTTTACATGATTTTCCAACATTTAGGATAATTGAGACAGCTCTGTGTCACAGCTTTATAGCCAAACTAGTGAAGTGCACTGACATTTTAAAAGGAAGAGCATTTCAATCCTTGCTGATTGTGGAAGTGTGCTTTCAACTGTTAGAGGTCACCTGATATTTAAGCAAAGAATTAATAAGAGTGAAAAAGTAGAGGCATATTATTCATGGTGATATTAAAGGGAATCCCTTTTGCATTATCAGATTTAGACATTTTTTTAAATGTTTATATACGCTCTGATTAAACTCATAAAAGTAACAGAATAATTTTTTATCATATAAAGCACAATAGAAATATATTGAAGGGGGGATCTATAGACAAAGTGCAGCAAGCCAATACACTTATAGGTCAGATAGCGGCTTGATTCACCCATTTGGTATAAGAATGGGGGGTGAACCAAGGTAGTTATAGTCATACAGTGATCCTTAATGAAAAACAGAGCAAAAAAATTGATATAGGAATTACAGAAGTGGTGAGAATTTGGAACTCTTTCCATTAACAGATGTCAAATGCTGGAGACTTAAAAAAAGCCCAATAGTCAATGGTTTAGTCAAGCTATGGACCTTACATTTTTGGAATGGCTACTGTCAGATAATGAAATAATTTGCTTAGCTGAAGTTTATAACTTTTTTAATGCTGAGATGGATTGTGAGGCATTATATGAATACTTAGCCCAGGAAGTAAGAAAACTGAAATTACTAAATGTCAAAGTATAGAATCATATAGTGTTGCCCCGATGGATATTGAAACGTAAAAAAAAAAAAAAAAGATAAAACAGCTACAAAAACTATACTTAGCTATATATGCAATATTTTGGTGTAATCTAAAGCAGACAGTATAGATATACATTGGCTTGCTAGGGAAAGACAGCTGGAGGCTTCTCTTACCCATCAGCAGTGGGATACCTTGCTATAGGCTATGACATATGCAATAAAATCTCATATAATTAGCTGGCAATGCTTATTCAAATTTTTTTATACTCCTCTATGTTGCTTTCAATGTATCCTGGAACAAATATCTTTTGTTTGAGGTGTGAGAAACATATTCTATGAGACTGGCTGCATGTTATTTGGGAATGCTTGTTACTGATTGAAGATTCATAGAAGGTATGTGTAAGTCCCTGCCCCCAGAGCCCTTGACACCATTCTGCTCTTGTTTATAACAGGGATGCTTTCAGAATCAAGATCTATTGAAAGGTATAATATAATTCTAGCCTTATTCATCAAATAGGTAAGAAAAGTTGGACAACGGGGTGGAAAACAGATCAACATCCTCAGATCTCAGAAGTTAGTGAATTAAAGATCACAGTAGATGACTGAAGTTGGTTGCTACCATTAATTATACTAAACAGGCTGCTCTGGATAAGTGAGAAAAAAGGTTTCTCTTGAATTGTAATTGAATAATAGTTTGCAATGATCTCACACTCACTAAATATGAATATCTACCTGATTATTACAGTCCAAATCACACTATCAAGGTGTAACAACTATTTGATTGTATTCCGAAATTGTTCGTACTGTTTTATTTACTGTATAATGCTGACAGTTTTGCATTTGATAGTAAAACTTGTCCGAATGATCATTAGTTATGTTTTTATTCAATGCTGATGTATTTTGTTGGAATTAATAAAACTGGCTTTAAAAAAAAGGAAAGAAAGAAAGAAAATAAGGAATGAAAAAAATATGTAGAATCTGGCAGTATTTTGACATTAAGAAAGATCCTGCTTCTTATCAAAAGTATACTATATTGACAGAGCAATGGAAATCTAATGCTGTAAAATGCTAGTACAGGAAATTAAATGAATTAATAGGAAACTGAAATAAAATCTGTACAAGAGAAATGTAAGTCTAGAATTGAAAGAAGAATTAAAAAAAAAATGAGACAGACACATCAAAAAGGAATAGTACATTACTGAAAACTTTCAGTAAAAAAGTGAGTATAGCGAATAAGATAAGCAGACGAATGCAGAACTCTGTGCCTATTGCTGCTATTATAAACCAGAGAATAGATGTGAAGATAGGCTATACGCAGCAGGATGTTAGATGAGATAGAACTGATAATAAACTTGAGGCGATCATACTTCTTGTAGTGTGGGAATAATACAGGGAAGCAAAAGAAAGTGAAAGGACGGTATCCACCTAAGGTAATATGAGAACAACCTAACTAAAACAAGGCACTCATGAGGTCGTGCAGTGATAGCAAAGAAAAAGATGTGAATATGAATTTTGGGTGGCAGTATCCTTTGCAGCTGAAGATATAGCAGAAGCTGCGGTATCAGTGTTTTTGGGAAGAAACTGCTCCTTATCATCATGGGAAGATACTGAAGAAAGTAATCTTGAATTACTGGATTTACAAGCAAACTTCACAAGGTCACAATGGGAAGATGATAATTATATTAGATCAAGAAAGAAGGGAAATATTGCCAATGTTGTAAAAAATACTGCACAGGATTTCTCAATTACTTCTTCCTTTTATTTTGAGATAAATGATGACCACTTATATATATATTATGCAAATGAAGGCAAGATGTTCTGCATCTGTTGCTAGTACCAAACCCATATAGAACACTAGTAGTCAAGAGAGCCAATAGTCTCATGTTAAGCAGTCACACAGAGATAGCAATACTAAGGGGCAGTCGTTAGGTTACCTAGACATAATGAAAAAGATAGCAAAACGTCTTTGTTTCTTGTAAAGAATGCTAGGAAACTGCACTCCATCCTTGATATATAAATCTTTTAATCCCAATGTCTGTGTTAGAAGTGGCCTTTGACCATATATTGATATTATGGGGTCAGTATTAAAGTCTACCAGTGATTATTGGTACATGGACGTCATAATGGGCAATTTGATGAAATTTCTAGAAGCAGTGTCATTATGTAAAATGTAAGGAATTTGATACTTTTACTCTACTAGGTGGGTATTATTGCAGAAATAATTACTAAGCAAGGACCTCCCTTTATGTCAAGAACACTGCATCCATTATGTCAGTGTTTAAAATGTCAAATAGTTGGAGACATAAGTCTACCATGAACAGACTGATGGCTTAAAAGACAGAGCTGTCTGTACTGATGCAACAAGGTATTTACTCATTTAAATCACCAGCGTTTCATCCCTGCCCTGTTATAGGCTGACTTTAGTTCTGATATGACAAATAGTTTGCAATCTTTCTTAATAAAATTTATTTTAAATAATAGCATGGTTCATTTAACCCCTTCCTCTTTTGCTTGTCAAAACCAATACCTGATGCTCTGTGTTTGGCACTAATTTTATCCTTCTAATGTCTCCCTCTTTCTGCCATTAATGCCGCAATCAAAATCAATGTCTATGTTGATTACATGGTTATTTGTGCATCATCTCTTATTGAATAAAACACATCTGAAAAAAAGACCACCCTCCTCTCCTGGCTAGTCTCTCCAAATATGTTAAGCTTCTTAACCCACCTTAAGAATGTTCTTCAGACACAGCTCCCTACTAACAGAAATGGTCAAGGACCAGCCCATAACTGACACTGAGCCAATCACATGCATAGCACAGCAGACATCAAAATGCCTAGGAGTAGACCTGAACCTACCCTGCATTTGAAACATTAAAATGAAGAGACAGATGAGTGATAAACTACTATTTCTGATATGAAACAATCTTCTGCAACCTGAGTCTTGATGCCAAAACTAGTGTAGAGAAAGGAATTCTTCTTGTCTACCTTTGTTATGCCTTCCCACTGTATTCACATTCTCCTCGTCTGTCTCAAAAAAAAAAAATCACTACAAGCCACAGATAGCCACATCTGCTGATTTATTATATTAGCGACAAGGTCTGGACATCATTGCTCCATAATTTGAAAGCTGTGGGATATTTCAATCAAAAATCTTTTGTGTTGCTAGGCTCTTTCATCTTTAATATGCTGGACTCTATGGCTGTGCCTCCATCTCCAGCTGGCTTACTATTTATATCTTGATCAGCTGTCTTCATACTTATACCAGTACTGCAGTGTTTCTTATAAAGACCACATGATAGACTCACCATATCTGATGATATACTACACATACACGGGCAAAACCCAGAAACTATATTCCTAATATTTTTAGAAGTCTAGCCAGTGGTAAGATTTTAAATTCTTAACTAATTAAATTGCTTCAGTTGAGAGCATCTCTCAAAAGGCATCTGATTGCCATCTAAGTCCATAATTGTTCCCAACATGTAAAGTAGCAACTCAGAAATGATATTACTTTTTGAAGTTGTTTAGGTTATCTTTGTAGATCTGTTCACTTCTACTATTTTTTTAGTACTTATGCATTATCGCAACCAGATCAGAAGTCGCATAAATCGTTATGTTTGTATTTAAAGAGGTTTCTTAAGCTTGAAAGGGGTGTGTATGCAAGTAAGCAGTAATGTTTCACTGAAGGTTTGAGGCAGGGATTGGAATAATGGCCCAGTTTTGTACTCCTGAGTGGTGTGTCATTTTTTCGGTGAACTCCACCGTGCTACACTGCATCACAAATCCTGCCTTGCTGATTACAACCTCAGAAAAGGGAAGTTACTCAGGAATATTCCAAATGTCTGAGTGTTCAGGGCCAGTAAGCATGAAAACCAAAGTTGCCTGCAACAAATACTAAGTAAGGGGGCACTGATTCCTCAGGCACTGCTGCCTTTCTCCCCAGCGGGAGTCCCGTGCCAGGGGTGTTAAACGTTATCCCACATCACACAGACTGTCCTTTTCATCTGAAGTTGTTTACTGGCAGCAGCCACTTACAGTACTACCAAGAGGTGCTGTAAATGATGAATGATTTACACACAGATCTCCCAAATGTAACAATTACACACTGCAGAGTGTAAACGTAAACAGATTTCAAATGACCCGGTTGTCTTGTAGGGAACGTGGTGAGTTGCATGACTTTGAACAGTAACAATGACTGAGAAACAGCAGTCATGTTTATAAGTCTGGAAAGGACGTTACCTGGGAAGAGGAATTTACTTGTTATTCCTCTTCCCATGTGAAAAACAATCAGACAGAATAATACTGAAGACTTTCCACACCTCTTCTTAGGTTAGCAGACCTCGGTTTGCGCAAACACTTTTTTTTTTTGCATTGATAATGACCATACTTGCCTTTACCTTATAATTTGTTATTTTTGAAAACTATTATTTGAATAATTCATTGTTCTACATCTGGGTTATCTCTGAAACAATCTCCTGAGGAACAAACAAAATAAAAAGAAGAAAAGCAAGGGCTTCTACATCTTTACGTCAAAAACCTAACTGCAATGACTTCTCACACTGCACACATCAACTGATCCCCAATTCCTCACTTTCATTACTTCTGCTTCCAGCCTGTGCTCTCACCTGCTGTGTGCATCTCATATTTTCTGCCAACATTAACCCATATTTGTTTTTCTTCTTTGTTTATAACACTAGACCGTTGTACTAGTTGTGTGCTGGACTGTGTATCTACTGTGATTGACCTGTGTTTCAGAATTAGTTTTGTTTTAATTATTTGTTTGTTTGTTTGTTTATTTATTTATTTTATAAATTCGTTTACCCAGGATGTGCCTGCAATTTATCTGTTGTTATCAGTGAACTACACTGATAAATAAAGTTAAACAAACAAACAAAATAAATAATGAAATATACAAATAAAAATATAATAAATACAATATATTTACTGAACCTATTTACTGAACCATTATGGAATATTTTAAAGACTTACAATGTATGAATATCTGCAGAATGAGGATCTGTTATGTTGTGTACGAGGATAAAGATAGAAGAATGTGACCAGGACTGGTGAAGATACCGGACAGAATGATTTCACTGTTACTATGGCAGTATCAGTGGTAACTAAAGATAAGTGGTAGATTTAAGCAATAATCCATGACTGGGTGTGGGTATCGCAGGAATAACCCATGGTTGGTGTAGTTTGATCATGAGGGTGAAGCCAAGTGGCTAAACCAAGCCAACCATGGGTTAATCTTGTGATATCCACAACCAGTTCTGGCTTATTGCTGTTATACGATACCATTATTTAAGAAAGAAATTGCTTACCTTTCTTAAATAATGTCTTTGTATAAAGGCACTGTAGTTTTCCTTGGTGTTCTTTCATGTTTGCTGATGCACTGTATATGTGTTTGGAAGTTATGTACCCTCACTTGCAAAGTACATCAGTGTTATTCAGGCGATGCAATGGCTTTTCTCTACTGATGTTTTTGTTTTCCTCCCATACCATTATGACTCAAAGTGAAAAGACCTTGACAAAGCCTAAAATAATGGTGGGGGAGCAAAGATCCAAAAATAAGGACAGAGTTTATTGCTCTTAGAAACTTAGAAAGTTATTGCATTTTTCTGAAGGATATGAAGTGTAAATCTCAAATGTCTGTCATTATTTAGTGGCTTCAGTCCTCAGTGGCAATCCAGAAAACTAGTATTTTTGAAAGAAAAGACCAAAACTATGAGGTGAAAATCTAGACAGCTCAGAAGTACAAGAACCTGCCGAGACTTTAGGTTGGACAACACAGAAATACAAGGAAAATCAGGTACATGTTGTGCTTGTTTAGCTTTGTAGAATGTAACTGATTTTTCTTGTGGTTGCTGTCCTCTGATTATATGCCAACAGAAAAGTCTGGCCGCTCAATAGTACTTTTGTGGCAGGACTTATTTCTACTGGCATTTGCTTGAGTTACAGTGGGCACACTGGTTGGGCTGTGCAATCAGCATGCACATTTCTGAATGATGAGACATTATTCTATAATTTTTATTTAACAAAATCAGGTTTACAGAACAGCTTTTAACATATAACAATAATTGTGCTTCCTGTGAATAAACAAAGTCAAATGCAAAGGGCAGAAGAACACTGTGCTACCAAAAACATATCTGAATATTACTGCTTAATACAATAAGGAAAAAGAGGCAACATGAAGGCAAAATCTATCTGGATCAGCCTTTCCTAAATGGAGAGGCAGATCTCTCTGGGCAGTCAAGACCAGAACCCTGTAAGCAAATTTGAAAATGTCATAAAACTTCTCAGTTTTACTTTTAAAAGAAATCAGATGGCACTCACAAAATAGTGGATAATGAGTATTTCTATTTAGCTGCAAATCGGTATACAAAGGATAGCATATCTCTCCATCTTTCTGTCTATCTATCTATCTATCTATGGAGAGATATAAAGCGAAGCAGGGAAACACAATTAAGAAGTGATGCTTCCTAGAACTGCAATATTATATCAAGCCAAATCTAGGTTCTTTTCAATGGTGGTGTTGAACTAGGGGCATGAGTCAGGCTGCTTTTCTACACCTTACCACATATTTTTAAATGGAAAGACTCAAACTATTTTTTGATATGTTTGGAAGATTACTGTTACAGAGTGTGAGAAAATATTTTTCTTACATTATGGCAGGGACCAAGCAGTGCGAGAGATTTTATTTGAAGTTCAACTGTATTTACCATAAAATTTTTATGCGGTTTCAGATCACAGCCAACTTGTTATATGCTTATGACATGGAGGTCAAGAAATTCTCCTCAAGGTCAGAGTGAAGAGAAAATTGAGAGGTGAATATTAATATCAATGAAGAGAATACGTAACAAATAGTTATGATCATCAAAACTCATAATTCTTTGTTGCACATGGAGTTGCAGCTTTTTCCAATTTACACCAGTTACAGAGTAAAAAAAATGTTTTATGGCTTTGATGGTTATGAAACACTTAGCATGTTAGACAGAGAGCAGCCAGAAGCTATATGTACCAGTGACTGTTTAACAAGTTTTAAAGCAGTTCATCATTTTAGTCTGTCTTTTTCTTGTGCGGTACAGATGTAGGGGAGTCTGTGAGAAGAATTTAAAAGCTTTGAAAGCAGTTCCTATTCCAAGTTCTGTTCCTTATTGGATATTATCTATGATATAATGTGAGACTAGGGCATTACCAGTCTGAAAGCTACATAACAAAAGTTGTTATGCACCTCTTACATGCCAGTGAGATGCATAACAATATTTTCCTTTTCCTGATTCTGGACTGCAATCAGCTCTTCCCATAAACTACAAGCATCTCAACTTAGTAACAGAGGTATCATCACTTGGGGCATTTTTTCTGCATACATTAATGAAAATTAAAGAATATCACACATGATATTTTGAATGTTATGTACACTGAAACTGAAAATATAGCAAACCTAGTGGTCTATAAATTTAGCTCTATCTTTACCCCTCTCCCATCCATCTATCCTGTAGATATAACTGTTTTGCCTGCTGCTATCACACAAGATAAAGTCCTAAAAGTGCTATCAAAAGCTAAAAGTAAGGCCTCAATGGGTCCTGAAAATATCCCCAGATGTATCTTAAATAGCAAGAAGCACAATTTGGCCACAGCCCTAACAATACTGTTCAGTTTCAGCCTCCATATAGGTTTTGTACTAAGGGACTGTAGAACAGTTATAGTCATTCCCCTGCAAAAGGGATGACCTTCCACAGCCCCAAGGCAATTGCAGACTCATATGTCTGACCAGCCTCATATGCAAAGCTGTGGATAGACTTACCATGGAACTAATCAATAATCACATAGGGAAGCTCAAAACACTGGAACTGTCTCAGTTTGGATTCCTCATGGTCAGGTCATGCTTACTCAACCTAGTTGATTTTTGAAAAGGTCATCAAAGAAATGGGTGAAGGCAAAATGGTAGACACCACATACCTCAACCTGGCCAAAGCTTTTGACAGAATTCCCCCACTCATGCATAGTAGAAAAGCTAAATAAACTACAAATAAACCCCTGTCACCTGCTGGATTGCCAACTGTCTTACAGATGGGATGCAGATAATCAAAATAGGTGAAGTTACCTCTGCAAATATAGCAGTCACCAGTGGTGTCCCCTAAGGTTTCGTTCTGGAACTTCTCCTGTTTGGCATCTACATTTCTGAAGTAAAAGCCAATGCAAATGGGCTGTTGCTGACTAACTTTGCATATGACTGAAAGCTGAGAACAGTCACTGAATCCCCAAATGAGTTAGCCATCCTACAGGAAGGTTTGTCTCAAATAAATGACTAGAGCCAAAATCATGGACTGAAACTAATCGCTAAAAAATGCATTATTGTACCCCTTGGAAAGTCATCTACCCCAAGGAACTATCATACTCACAATACAGCCCAAAAAGATGACCCAGCTGAATGGGGTTTGAGATTGTATATGGACAGTGACCTAAATTTTAACAAACATGTGTCCATTGTTGTAAAAAAATTCCTTTTATATTTAGCAGATTATAAGTAAAGGGATTGTGTCTGGATCTAGGTATGTCATTGCTCCCCATTACTCAGCACTCATTAGCCCAGTCATTGAATATAATGCCCCCTTTGAATGTATCAGTGTAGAAATATGCAACAACTGAAATGTCCACAGGGAACTAAAAGGATACAAGGTCTAAACAACATGTCCTACATGAACCAACTCAAAACTTTGTCACTGTACTTGGTTTCCTACAGACTGCTAACAGGTGACTTGTGTCTCGCATACAAGGCATCCTCCGACCCATTACTGATAGATTTACTACACATTAGTAAGTCAAATGACATCAGAAATACTTGGCCTAGAGAACTAAACCTCTTCTGCAAAATCAACCATATGGTTTGGAGAGATGGGTATGTCTCACAAAGGATACTGCTGCCCTGAAACAGACTCCTCATCCAAATAAAATAAAGTTCATCCCTGTCCATATTTAAGTGCAACTTGGATCAATGGAATAGAAACAAAAAAATTACCCCAGAACTACTATGTACTACTAGTGGAGAGAGACAGCTCCTAAATGCTTCTTCCCATGCATGGGTCCTGTCAAATTATCTATGGTATGACCCCACTTATTCTCATTAGGGTTAATACATAATTATCAGCCATGAGATTTGTAATTCCAGTCAATAACCAAATGGGATAGGTTATTTCAAGCACAAAAATGGAAACTGGCTAGACTTAAAATGGCCTTCAAGGGCAGCTAGCATATACTTACCTATGAACCTATGAGGGCAACATGGCCTAGAAGTACTTTTGACTGCTCACATTTTTTTTTTCAAAATATGTTTCGGAATCATTAAATTATTTTGCTAAAGTGTGCATCAACATTATTACATGTAACACTGCATTGCTAAAAGCACTGCTCAGTTAGTAAAGATATTTTTCACTTTATTTTTAATTTACTGCAAGCAGACCATGTGTAGGGTATACATATGTAATTAACAGATGAAGATCATCTAAAACCCTGTTTTGTCTAGTCTTTTTAAAATCCACACAGGACTGCACATGGCATTCTCTTGCATGCAAATGCATGTGTGTGTATAAATGCAATTTGCTGTCAAAGAAGTTTATCCCCTAGTCTATGTCTATTATAAAGGGCCCTGTCAGCATAACAGAAGTGGCAAGGGATGTTTAACACTAAGGAAGAGAACGGATGTGTCAGTTTAGTAGAGCAGCCTGTGACCATTCCCTTATTCCCCCTTTTTTAATTCCAGGGTCTCCTCCACTTCTATTCCATTTACTTTCCTGGCCATCTTGCCATGTTTATGACAGGTTAATGAGTGCTACATAACTCTGTGAAGGAGAGGTAGTCATGGAAGCCATGTGGGCACTAGGGTTATGCAAGCTGGCTTGAGACTGGACAAGCAGAACAGTGCAGATGCTTTTTACGCTACCTGACAAAGGGTTGTCCAGCATGCTGAGGCCTCAGCAGTGTATCAGTACTCTTTATGAATATGTTATTAGGGGATGTTTATTCACTGGCAGTAGTTTATTGATACACAGTTTGAAATGATGCTGTCATCAAATAACATAGTTGCATTGTTTACATGTGATTTGTCATTACTGGGGTGTGGGCTAAGTGGACCAAACTGAATATGAAAGTATAAATTTGCATTAACTAGTTGAAAATTTATGATTCATGTTTGCCAGTGTGCAACTTAACAGCAAACAGCTAAACTAATAAAAGAAAAGAAAGACAACTTATCTCAAAGTGACAATAAACAGCAATTACCAATATACTCTTTTTATATAGTCCAGTTTTTGTGTTGCATATAACAGGTACAATTTTTCTAGCATATTGCCATTTTTGGAATAACCTATGGCAGTTCTGGATATCCAGATGTATGCAACAACTGGAACACACACAGGCATACCTTACTAAAAGGATACAAGGCATAAACAACATGTCCTACATGGAGCGACTCAAAATCCTGTCACTGTACTCGGCAACGTACAGAATGCTAGCAGGTGACCTGTGTCTGGCAAACAAGGCATCTTCTGACCAATTACTGATGGATTTACTGCACATCAGCAAGTCAAATGACATCAGAAATACTCAGTCTAGTGATCTAAACTTCTTCTACAACAGCAAAAAAAGTAATGTCTTACCATAACGTTCCATCTGAGTTGTTGATCTTCTTCCATTCATCACTGATGGGTACGGTTCCAAACCCTCGGAACCGAGTCAGCCAAATACCAAGCTAGCGTGCACCAAACTCTCGCGTCATGCTACTACCCACAATGCCCTTCATCCCATACCTCAGATCGAGTTTGCAGAACACATAGTAGCAACATATATATAAGAAACAGAAACAATGGCAGAGGCCATCTCTATGCAAACACCCTAACAAGCCAAAACGACCCAAAGATCCGTCAGGAGCCTTTGGCGGGGAAAGGTGGGAGGGTGTGATAAATGGAAGATCAGCAACTCAGATGGAACATTATGGTAAGACATAACTTCTTTATCTGAAGTTGTTCATCTTCTTCCATTCCTCACTGATGGGACCGAGTCCCTAGCTACTACAGAATCTGGGTGGCCCTCATGGAAGAACAATCAGGAGAACCATAGAGCCAAAGGCAGCTCTACCCCTGGAGATTAGATCCAATTTGTAATGCTTGATAAAGGTATGGGGTTTAGCCCAGGTGGCAGCTGCACAAATATCATCCATGGAAGCCCTAGCATGAAAGGCGACAGAAGCGGCCACAGCTCTAGTGGAATGAGGTTTAATGCGGCCAGGAGCTGATTCCTCCTCCAGACAATAAACAAAGGAGATGCAATCCCTAAGCCATTTAGACAAGGTAACCTTAGACACTGCTGATCCCTTTCTAGAGCCTGCAAAGGCAACAAAAAGCTGATCTGACTTTCAAAAAGACTTTGTCCTGTCCAAATAAAACTGCAACTGTCTGTGGACATCCAAAGAATGGAGACAGTATTCCTCTTTGTTGGTATAATTAGGGAAAAACACGGGCTACTCAATGGACTGATTAATAGAGAATTCCAAAACCACCTTGGGTAAGAAAATGGGATTGGTGCGAAAATCAAATAAGGACTCAATGCATAATGCTTACAGCTCTGATACACGTCTGGCTAAAGTAACCACCACCAGAAACAAGGTCTTCCAGGACAGAAACTTCACATCACAGGTTGCAGCCAGCTCGAAGGGAGGTAGAGTCAAAGTTTGAAGCACCCTAGACAGATTCCATGATTCCACAGGTTGCCTAATGGGAGGTCTGGAATGAAAAATCCCCTTCAAGAAAGTCTTAGACAGACAGGAAGAAATAATAGAAATTCCGTCTGAACCATCATGGAAATTGGAGATGGCAACTAGATGCACCCAAATCGTGGATGCAGAAGCCCTGTTAAGGAAAAGCTTGGTCAGGTATTGAAGAAATGTAGCTACTGGAACAGAAACAGGATCCAGAGACAGATCTTGTGCCCACAAGGAAAAACGTTTCCACTTGTCTTTATAAAGTTTTCTGGTAGAAAGTTTGTGGGAAGCCAAAATAATATTCCGTACCAGAGAAGAAAGTGATTCAAGCCTGGCTACTAACAGAAGTGGAGCAACCAAGCTGTCAGTTTGAGAGTGGCCAGTTTTGGAAACGACAACCCTTGGGGGTGAGAAATGAGATCCTGATGGAAGTCTAGAATCCAACGAGGTTGGAGCAGGTGTGGCTGAAGGAAGGGGAACCAAACCTGACAAGGCCAGAACAGAGCAATGAGAATCATTCTGCTTCTCAACCGAGTAGCTTTCCTTAAGACCAAGGGTATCAAGGGGATGGGAGGATAAGCATACAGGAGAACCTTGGGCCAATTGAGAGTCAGAGCATCTCTCAGGGACTCGCCCTGCAGAGGAAAGAGGGCAAAGTAGCTGCTGCACTTTGTATTGGAGGGGGAGGCAAACAGATTGCAGCAAGGCCAACCCCAGCGGCTGAAAATTTCCTCTTCCACTCTCGGGTTGAGAGACCACTTAAGGAAGCAGGATGCATCTGCTCAGCCTGTCTGCAATCACACTGAAACTCCCCGGGATGTGTGTAGCAATCAGGAAATGGTTGGTAGCTATCGCCCACTGCCAAATTCTCATGGCTTCACGGCAAAGGGTTTAAGATCTGGTCCCTCCCTGCTTGTTGATGTACCAGACCACAGACATGTTGTCAGACTGGATAGAAATCATTCCGAGAGGAAGAAGAGGGTGGAGAGCTTGTAACATTAGTAACACAGCTCTGAGCTCTAGAACATTGATTTGTAAGTCGACTTCTAGAGGAGACCACATGCCTTGAACAGATTTTTCCTGAAAATGGCCCCTCCACCCTATAAGGGAAGCATCCGTAGTCACAGTGGTGCTGGGCTGAAGAGGTTGAATGGGGCAACACCAAAGACTTTCGTCCATTCTCATCCAGCAGAGGAAATCCTGTTTGCAAAGATATTGAGTTTGAAGAAGCCACTGTAACAGCCGCATATGAAGCCTGGTCAACGGAACAATGGGAATGGCTTCCGCCATGGAACCCAGAGCATGCCAACCTTCCCTTGAAGACACTTTCCTGTGGTTGAGTATCACTTGCCCTTGTGTTCTCAGTCTTAAGAGCCTGTGATGAGGAAGGGATAGTAGGCCGAGCTGAGAGGTGAACATAACCCCTATGAATTCCAGTTGTTGTGAGGGCTGAAGATTTGATTTTTCCCAGTTGATGGTGATACCCAGAGACTCTGCCAGAGATAGAGTGTGGCAAAGGGCCCTGGTCAGTAGACACTCGGTGGGGGCAGAGAGGAGCCAATTATCCAGATAAGGAAACACCTGGAATCCATGAAGTCTCAAGTGAGCTGTCACCACTACTAGACATTTTGTGAACACTCTGGGAGCCATCGAGAGACCGAAAGGCAGTGCTCTGAATTGAAAATGATTGGCTCCCAGCCGGAAGTGCAAAAGCCTCCTGGAGCATTTGTCCATTTTGATGTGGTAATACGCATCCCAGAGATCTAGATAGCACATCCACACACCCTCCCAAAGGCAAGGAAGGATGGATTGAATAGTGACCATGCAGAACTTGGTCTGTCTAACTGACTCATTCAAACAACTGAGATCCAGAGTGGACCTTCAGTCCCCCGTCTTTTTTGGCACCAAAAAGAGTCTGGAGTAGAACCCTAATCCACATTGATCTGGGGGGACCTTTTGGATGACTCACTTTAGAAGAAGCTTCTTGATTTCAGAAGCTGCCTCCTCCCTTTGACTGGGTGAAACACCAGGAAGGGAGAATTGAGGTCTTGGAAAGGATTTGAGGGGAATGTGATAGCCTCTGGTGATAATTCTCTGCACCCATAGATCGTCGGTAATGGAGGAACAGGCTGTTTGGTGCAGAGAGAAACACTCCCCGACTGCTTCCAGAGGAAAGCAATTGGGCAATGCTTCAGGAGCCCTGATAGGGCCTACCAGAGAAAGAATCTCTGGTGCCCTGATTCCAGTAACCCCCTCTGCCCCTAAAGGGACATCTTCCACCATCAGACCCTCCTCTGCCTCTGGAGGAGTCCTCACCACGTGCGTCATGAAAGAAACCTTGTGACTTTTCTTGTTCCACAACTTTCCACTCCTCTGATTCCTGGAGAAAGAATGCTGAGGCTTGGAGAAGCACAGGCCCATGGCAGACAAGGTCTTCCCGTCCTGCTCATAAATGGCCAAAGTATCCTTGACCTTAGAACTAAAGAGCATGGAGGGCTCAATAGAGGCATTCAAAAAGGAAGACTTGAAGGAATCCGGTAGGTCAGAAATGCACATACAGGCATGACATTGGAAAACCACGCCAGCAGCTGCTGCTCTAGCTGCTCCTTCACTTGCGTGGGAGAGCAACCTCATGGAGGAATTCAAAATTGCTTCAAGGGTGGCAAGTTGGGAGGCCAATTTGTCACATGCTCCATCTGACACTTGACCCATGAGGCTACCAGAGAGTTCAGAAATAAGGTCTCTCTAGAGTCTCGTAAAGTGTGCCAAGCAATTCAGCGAATGCATGGCAAAGGTCACTGCAGCAAAGACTCATATCCCAAGCCTGTCCACCGCCCGGGACTCCCTGCTGGGCAGATGAACAGCAGGACTCTCTTCTGCCAAGTCCTTCTTTTTGGCCACCGCGACAACCACAGTGTCTACTGGCAAGCCTTTCGACCAATGTGGTTGATCCTCTGGAGGAGAAAGTACTTTGTCTGATCTCCTGGGGATAGCTTCTACTGAATCCGGACTCTTCCACACTCGCTGCACAATGAATTTGACCAACTCATCTGCAGGAGGGGTCACCCAGGATCTAGTAGGCCGGGAATGGAAAGCTTGTAAGAATACGGATTCCTCCGGGTAAGGGGTGGAAGATTTCCAGTCACCCCACTGACTCAAAATCTCCAAGATGTCCAAAAAAGGAAACATCATCAGGGGGTGATCTAGGGGAACCTTCCCCATCATCATAATCCATATCCTCAGTAAGGGACTCTTCAGGTGACTCCATGTGTTTTCTTTTGCACACCCTCTTCCGAGGATACTCTTCAGTGGGAATGTCAGAAGAGGCCTTGGAAAGGGGAGTGCTTTGGATTAGTGGTCCCCTACTAAGGGCTGGCGATGACTGAGTTGGGGGGGGAACCAAAGGCAGAGCTGAAGGAGGAGGATTGCTAGCCGCCAGCGCCCTCTCCATAATCCGGAAGGTGGGCCCACCCAAAGAGGGATGGGAGCCCAGAACCGAAGAGGACTGAATTGGAACTGGGGGTCACACCCTGCTCCAAATGGCCCACCTCCAAGTCTGACATTTGAGAAGGGTTCAGTGTGGATATAACTCTCGGATCCAAGACGGGAACTGAGAAGGCCATCGGTGCCAGAGCCAGAACCGAATATTCCACCCCCAAAGCAAGGGATTAAGTAAGGTGTGCTGTCATTGGAACTGAAGCCCACCAGGGCTTAGATGCTTCAGGCATCATAGTAGTCAGTGCTGAAGGAAGGGGTCCCGATGAAAGTAATGGGCAAGGGGGCCTTGGAATCAAAAGATCCCCATCAGGAGAATGCGAAGGAGTTGAAGGAGGAAAAATCCCACCACCCAGAGTGGAAAAGGGTCTGGAGATTCCTCTTGCAGTTAATACCTGATCCACGAGATGAACAATGTCTATTTCAGACATGCTCCAGGCAGACCTAATTGATATCCCGGAAGGGGATTCAGGCCGGTCCAGAAAGGGACTGTAAGGTTGCCCGGCAAATGGATCCACAGAAGTTGAATACCTGGTCCGTGGTAATGAACTCAATGGAGCCGAGGGTTCTGATTTGAATTGCATAAACGGTAAAGTCAGCACCAAGAGGGAACTCGGAGCAGAAGTCACAATCGGGGTAGTAGTCAAAATCAGATCTGAGGTCGTCAGAGCCAGAGCCTGTAAAGGCGAGGTTGGTGCCAAATTGTCCAGAAACAGACTGGTCGGAACCAAAGTAATCAGCAGTTCAGTAGTCGTCGGTGCTGAGTCCGGCACCAACAATTCAGACTTCCCAGAAACTGCGCTAGGCCCTGAAATCGGTGGCACCGAGGCAGCGAGTCAATGCTCGGAGGAAGATCTGCCAGCCTTAGATCGATGATTTTTGCCCCTGTCACCGGCTGGTGAAGAAGAGTCTGAGCGGGGGCACTTCTTATCCTTGCCTGGAGGGATTGAGACCTCTGCAGAAATAGCCTCCGAGAAAGGAGAGGAAAGCAATCCTTTCAAAATCAACTTGTTGCACCATTCATTCAATGTCCGTTGACTAAAACTCACACAAATATCACATGGGGGAGTCACAGAAAGGTGTGAGATGCCCAAACAATAAATGCATTTAAAATGCAAGTCATTGTTAGGTAATTTACCACTGCAAGACGTGCAATGTTTAAAACCTGAAGTACCCTTTTTCTCAGACATACTAACACTCACTCAAACAGAGAAGAGAAGGAGAAAAAGGCCAGACTACCAGCAATGGTATGAAGAGTTACCACGAGGGTGGTAAAAGGTAAAGAAAAGGCAAGAAAATACCAACAATGGTAAGAAAAGGAATACCTTTGGGTAGAGCTAGACTATAAGAAGACACTAGAAGAGAATTATGGAAGAAATACAAGTCTGAATAATTCAAAACTACTTAGCTGGAGAGCTCAGTGAAAACGCTTTTATATGGCTGCGTGGCAAACGAGATCTGAGGTATGGGATGAAGGGTATCGTGGGTAGTAGCGTGGCTCGAGAGTTCGGTGCACTCTAGCTTGGTATTTGGCCCATTTGGTTCCGAGGGTTCGGAACCGTACCCATCAGTGAGGAATGGAAGAAGATTAATAACTTCAGATGAATGGTTTGGAGGGACAGGTATATTTCACAGGGGATACCACTGCTATGGAGCAGAACTCCCCATTCACATAAAATAAAGTTCATCCCTGTCCATATTTAAATGCAACTTAGATCTATGGACTGGAAAAATAAAATGTATCCAAGGAATGTCCCCTATACTACTAATGGGTAGATGCAACTCATTAATGCTTAATCTCATGTATGGATCACCTCAAATTATCTATGGGATAATCCAAGTTATTCGCATAAGGAGTAATATATAATTATCAGCCATGGGATGGGTAAGGCCAATCTATAACCAAATAGGATACATTGTTTAGAGCACAAAAATGGAAATTGGCTTGGCTTAAAATGGCTGCAAGGGCAGCTAGCCTAGTTATTACCTATGAACTTATGTAAAAATAAAATAAAGTATAATGTGCA
Organism: Protopterus annectens; assembly: GCF_019279795.1. NCBI lineage: Eukaryota > Metazoa > Chordata > Ceratodontiformes > Protopteridae > Protopterus > Protopterus annectens. The sequence goes on from NC_056728.1 coordinate 1,501,515,347, forward strand.
AAGTAATTCATATTAACTTTGTACTAATGAAGTAAAGACTAAATGAATGTCACAACTAAAAGTCTTATTAGTGGCAAATGTCACTGATGATTTTGACTAGTGTTTTATATGAATGGAGAACAGCAACAGTCATCCCTCTGCACAAAGGTGAGCCATCTACAGACCCTGCAAACTAAAGACCCATAAGTCTCTCTAGTCTTATATGTAAAGCCATGGAAAGAATTATCATGGAAATGATTAATAGAGATATAGTAACCTCCAGACAATGGGTGCAACCCAGTTTGGTTTTATCAAGGGCATTTAATGACTTCTCAACCTGGTGGGCTTCTTTGAGAATTTAACCAAAGCAATGGATGAGGGAAAAATGGTTCACACTGCCTATCTTGACCTGGCCAAAACATTGACTACCCCAACTGGACATTGTTGACAAATTCAAGAGATTAGGTACAAACTCATATGTCACCCAGTGGATAGCCAACTGGCTCACAGACAGGACCCAGAAAGTTAGAAATGAGGAGTCCGCCTCTACAAAGAGACCAGTCAGAAGTGGAGTCCCTCAGGGATCAGTCCTTGGATGGCTCCTTTTTGACATTTATTTCTCTGAAGTCTAAGCCAATGTATGTGGTCTCTGGCTGACTAAATTTGCAGATGATTGCAAATTAGTACCTGTCATTGAATCCCACACTGATACAAATGTTCTCCAGGAGGGGCTGACACAGACAAACAACTGGTGTTAGAGCCATGAACTAAAACTAAATGCCAAGAAATGCATAATAGTATCCTTTGGGAAGTAATCCACCCCTGTTAACTATCATATTGACAACATACCCCTAAGAGTTTACCCAGTAGTCAGAATTTAGGGACACACATAGATAGAAATCAAGCCTTTAACCATCATGTGTCTACATTAGTGAGGAGATCATTCTATGTTGCACGACTTATAAACAAAGATATGGCATCTAAGTCCAAGGAAGTTATTGTTCCACTGTATTCAGCATTCACCTGTCCTACCACTGAGTACAATGCCCCTTTGGTATGTAACTAACTAGGCATATACAACAATTAGAATGTCTACAGAGGTTCCTCACTAAAAGAATACAGGGCATAAGGAAAATTTCCTATGCAGACCGCATCAAGGCTCTATCCCTGTATTCTGTCTTCTGCAGGCTTTTGAAGGGATATCTATGCCTGGCATACAGGGCATTGTCAGACCCCACTCTGATGCATGTCCTGCATATCCACAAAACAATCAGCACCAGAATTACCTGTTTTAAAAACTTAAACCTTGCCTATGATATCAACAGGCAAATTCAAAAAAACAGAGCCAACACAGAGTGTGGTATAACAATTTAATATGTCAAAAAATACAGTTCTATGGGTGAAGGAAAAAAAAACCCTAACCCAAACCAAACTGGTTTCGGCTTAATAGCCTTCCTCAATAAAAAAGACAAACAGCATACAAATAATGGGACAATAAATCCTTTATATACACATGCACAGATTCAAGGCAACTTCCTATTGGTTAATTAAAGATGCTCATTTAGACCAGGAGGAACCCCCCCCCCCCAGTTTGATAATCCATTTTCTTTCTTTAACATTTAAAATAGTATGCCAGCCAAATTTATCCCTACAATTTCCCAATATGCAATCAATTATAGTAAATCTAAATGAAGCAGTATTACATTTACAAGTATGTTTGGAAAGAGCATTGGACTGTCTTTTATTCTTTATATCACTCACGTTTCCCAATTCTAAGTCTGAGAGGTCTCGAAGTTTGGCCCACGTAAAACGCGGAGCAAGGACAAGTGGGAAAATATATTACCCAACTTGTGTTGCAATTTGCCAAAAAAGAAATATTAAAGACTGTGGATGTATTTTTACTGGTAAATTCCTTAGTTTTATTCACCCTGTAACAATGGGAATAATGTCCACAAGGGACACATCCTATCAATGTGTCCCCCCGTGAGTGTCCGCTGAATTGGAGAAGTCCCCCCTATGGTCAAACCTTTTGTAATGACTAAATAGAGAACCCAATGAATGGCCCCTGCGGAAGAAAAAAGAATATATATCCCCCAAGTATTCAGACCGTCTTTCCTCTGCCATAAGGATGTTCCAATGTCTATTAATAATGTGCATACATGATTTGGTGTTCCTGCCAAAAGTAGTAACAAATCTTACCCTAGACTGAATATCTGGTAATTGTACTTTGTTTTCCAATAATTTGGCCCTACCCTGCCTCGAGGCAAATTGGCAAGACCTACTAATATCCCCTGGTTTGTAACCCCTATCCTGGAACCGATGGATCATGTACTTTTTATATTGGTCATACATCAAAAAGTTGGATCAAATCCTTCTGACCCTTAAAAACTGAGATTTTGGGATGTGCTGGATGATATGTTGTGGGTGGAAGCTGGTAGCATGCAAGAGAGAATTATATTGGGGAAATTTCCTATGTGCCTTAGCGTCCAAGGTATTATCCAGATTTCTACTAACAAGAACATCCAAAAAGCTAGTTTCATTCATACTGAAAATAACCTTAAATTCAATAATCCATTTATTCTCATTGAGATAATCCACAAACTCTTGCAAGAAAATATCATCAGATTTCCACACAAATCAACAATCATCGAGGTATCGCCTCCAAATATCAATCTCATTAATATATAAACTGTGACAAGCATCATAAATCAACTCCTCTTCCAGGTATGCCATGAACAGATCGGCATATGTGAGTATGAAGGAGGCCCCCATAGCTGTTCCCTGTACTTGCCAAAAGCATTGATCTTGAAAATAGAACACGTTTCTTGTTAAAACGTGTTCAGCCAGGCAAACAAGAGAGGTCTTAAAACCCGATTCATACAATTCAGAATTATCCAGCCAGTGCTATAATGCTAATAACCCTGCCCAATGTGGGATGTTGGTATACAAAAAGGTGACATCCAGGCAACATAGAAGCCAGTCCTGTTCTAGCTGCATTTCTGAGATAATACCCAAAAATTGGGTAGTGTCCTGAATGTGAGCTTGAATATAAGTCAAAAGGGGTTTCAGATATAGTGTCAGAAATACGAAGAGGGGTTCAGTAACGGAGCCCCTACCTGCCACTATAAGCCTCCCTGGTGAGTTTTTGGGATCCTTGTGGATCTTGGGTAAAATATAAAGATACTGTTGTTTAGGGTCAGGTACCTTAAAGTGGAAAATTTCTGTGCTAGTGATAATGCCTTCCTCCTGAGCTTCATCTAAAAAGGCATCAATTCCATTTTGTACCTCCTAGTAGTATCCAGTGGCATAGCCATATAATATCTACCATCCTCTAACTGTTTCAATGCCTTCAAGGCATCAAGAGGATTGTCGATATTATATGGCTATGCCATTGGATCCTACTAGGAGGTTCAAAATGGAAATCAATGCATTTTTAGATGAAGCTCAGGAGGAAGGCATTATCACCCAAGATCCACACGAATCACAAAAACCCACCAGAGAGGCCTATAGTGGCAGGTAGGAGCTCCCTTACTGAACCCCTCTCCGTATTTCTGACACTATATCTGAAACCCCTATTGGCTTATGTTCGTGTTCACATTCAGGACACAACCCAAATTTTGGGTATTATCTCAGAAATGCAGCTAGATCTATGTACCCTGGATGTCACCTCTTTGTATACCAACATCCCACATTGGACAGTATTTTTAGCATTATAACATTGGCTGGATAAATCTGAATTGTATGAACCAGGTTTTAACACCTTTCTTGTTTGCCTGGCTGAACACGTTTTAACAAAATACTCCTTCTATTTTCAAGATCAGTGCTTTTGGCAAGTACAGGGAACAGCCATGGGGGCCTCCTTCAAGCCCATATATGCTGATCGGTTCATGATATACCTGGAAGAGGAGTTGATTTATGATGCTTGTCACAGTTTATATATTAACGAGATTGATCTTTCGAGGTGATGTCTCGATGATCGTTGGTTTGTGTGGAAGTCTCATGATATTTTCTTGTAAGAGTTTGTGGATTATCTCAATGAGAATAAATGGATTATTGAATTTAAGGTTACTTTCAGTATGACTGAAATTACCTTTTTGGATGTTCTTGTTAGTAGAAATCTGGATAATACCTTGGACACTAAGGTATATAGGGAATTTCCCCAATATAATTCTCTCTTGCATGCTACCAGCTTCCACCTACAACATATCATCTGGAACATCCCAAAATCTCAGTTTTTAAGGGTCAGAAGGATTTGTCCAACTCTTTGACGTATGGCCAATATAAAAAGGACATGATCCATCGGTTCCAGGATAGGGGTTACAAACCAAGGGATATTAGATGGGCTTGCCAATTTGCCGCTAGAAAGAATAGGGACACGTTATTGGAATACAAAGTACAATTACCAGATATTCAGCCTAGGGTGAGATTTGTTACTATTTTTGACAGGAACACCAAATCATTTATGCACATTATTAATAGACATTGGAACATACTGATATCAGAGGAAAGACGGTCTGAATACTTGGGGGATAGATGTTCTTTTTCCTTCCGCAGGGGCCATTCATTGGGTTCTCTGTTTAGTCATTACAAAAGGTTTGACCATAGCGGGACTTCTCCCATCCAAAGGATACTCACGGGGGACACATTGGTGGGATGTGACCCTTGTGGACATTGTTCCCATTGTTACAGGGTGAATAAAATTAAGGAATTTACCAATAAAAATACATCCACAGTTTTTAATATCTCTTTTTTGGCAAATTGCAGCACAAATTGGGTAATATATTTGGCCACTTGTCCTTCCTCCACATTTTACGTGGGCTAAACTTCGAGACCTCTCAGACTTAGAATTGGGGAACATGTAAATGATATGAAGAATAAAAGACAGTCCAATGCTCTTTCCAAACATACTTGTAAATGTAATACTGATTCATTTAGATTTACTATAATTGATTGCATATTGGGGAATTGTAGGGATATATCTGGCTGGCATACTATCTTAAATGTTAAAGACAAAAAAATGGATTATCAAACTGGGGGGGGGGTTCCTCCTGGTCTAAATGAGCATCTTTAATTAACCAATAGGCAGTTGCCTTCAGTCTGTGCATGTGTATATAAAGGGATTTCTTGTCCCATTATTTGTTTGCTGTTTGTCTTTTTCACTGAAGAAGGTTATTATGCCGAAACTGGTTTTGTTTGGGTGTTGTCTTTTTTTTCCCCTCACACATGGTACTGTATTTTTGGCATATGAAATTGTTATACCACACTTTGTGCTGACTCTGTTTTTTTGAATTTGCCTTTGGACTTTAGAGCCTTTGCACTTGCCATATGTGCGGGTCTGGATTGACTATGATATAAAGAGGACCTACTGCAGAGACAAGTATGTATCTCAGAGACTAACCTGTCTATGTAACAGGCTCCCCATCCATGTGAAGCAGGGTTCCTCCCTAATGCAATTCAACTGCAACTTGGACAACTGGATGGGGAACAGAAAATTCATCATTTGTTTGGCACCTATGTCTTTAATGGACACAGGCAACCGGTAAATGGTTCATCACCCAGACTCCTGCTTGTAAATGTTTCATCTCACAAACCCCTGCTTACACTTATCAAGGGTATCAGAACTTATGAGAGTTTGGGATGCATGGCTAGGCTTAAAACGTTCTTGTGGTTGTTAGCCTAGTAAACACCTATGAACCTGTGAACCTATATATATATATATAATATATATATATACATATATATATTTTTGCCTCCAAACTGATATAATGTAAAAGAGAATTTTGCATAGCTATGCCATCATTAATAAGCAAGAAGCAGTATACTTCATACCTCTCAACTGTCCAAATTGTCACAGAATGTCCAGATTTTTACCTCATATTTTTCATTTATTCCTGATAAAATTTGTTTTTTTTTTCCTGGCAAACCACTGGGATGGTCTGAGGACTGAAGTCACTAAATAATAACATGTTTGCGTTTCAGACTTCAAATCCTTCACAAAATGTATGTTAACACAAACCCTGTTACTTTAGCAATTTTCTAACTTTATAAGAGCAATATTTAACATCTCTCCCTATTTTTTGGCCTTTGTCCCCCAATTTTCTAAGGCTTTGTCCAGATTTCTTGCACTAAGAGGTTGAGAGTTATGGTATACTTTTCATTAAGAGCAACACTCTAAAGTAATTCATCTTTCAATAAGAGAAAAACGAAAAAACTTTGAAGAAGAAAAGTGGTGTGGGCTATACATTTTTCATATTGTTTGCTGGTTCCTCCACGCAAAGTATTAACATGTCTTACAAATGTCTTTCATTATATGTACATTGAAAATTTGCTAGGTTGTACCTGTAGGAGTCGTGGTTGAGTCAGTGACATAAATAATCTTTTTGCAATCAGCATCCAGGTTTACTGTGGCTTGTATTTCATACAGTTAGGTCTTAAAACATCTGTGTTTGTGTTTTGTGTGTGTGTGTGTGTGTGTGTGTGTGTGTGTGTGTGTGTGTGTGTGTGTGTGTGTGTGTGTGTGTGTGTGTGTTTACATTTTATGTTAGCATAGCCAGCTCAGCATCTTGTCACTACAAACACAAGAATGCAATTATATCATTGTCAAAGACTAAAACATGTAAGTCTACCATCTGTCTGTTAAACAAACACTATGCACATATGGCAGCAGTTAAGCTGATTGTAAAGAGCCAAGTATGAGGCTTATTATGTGATTGTAGAAGATCTGCACAGCTTCTACTGCCACTGAACCTCAGTAATCGATTGCAGTTGGATGCCTTGTCAGTAGACAAGCAAGTACCCATGTCTGCCGTTGTAAAAAAGCTTGATCTGTTGTGAGATACTAATAGCTCTTAAAATGAACATCTGCTGTATATTTCTAAAAATTTACTTGCTTGCCAAATTCATAGATGAAGCAGAAGACACAAAAGCTGTATTTTCCTGGTGTTAGCTGTTATATCAGATTTATAAGTTGTTAATATTATATGTTGATGTTTATGTGTTCATATCCAAGAAGAACCCCTCGCTAATTAGTATTCGAGCCATTTACAGTGGTGTAAACACTTAAGCACAAATGTGTAAATAAAAATTGCCGGCACTGTATACTGCTTACAAAAGTAAGTAAATTTAAAAGAGAATCATTCAGCCTGCTTAAAAAAATATATTTGAAATGAACTACCAAAAAATAAACATTTATTTTGGCAACTGTTTAAACTATTTAAGCCCTAGCTGCTCATTTCATATGGCTAATATGAGCAGCTAGGGCTTAAATGGTTTAAAAAGTTGCCAAAGTAAATGTATTTCACATGGCTAATATTGTTTGAAACGTCACCTCACAGCAAGAGGTTCTCCGGTTCGATCCTTGGCTGGGGTGCTTTCTGTGTGGAGTCTGCATGTCCTCCCTGTGGTCATGTGGATTTCCTCCGGATGCTCCGGTTTCCTCCCACATCCCAAAGACATGCTGTAGGTGGATTGGACACTCTAAATTGGCCCTAGGCGTGAATGCATGCATGTGTGTGCCTTCTGTGGAAGTTTGGGTGTCGGGCTGGCAACTCAACATTGTAAAAACTCCACTGCCAATTATGAGAGGACAGGTGATCCACTGTGGCAACCCCTAACTAGGAAAAGCCGAAAGAAGAAGAATACTGTTTGAAAAGTCTTGGTTACTTATACAATGGCAGGAGCAGCACAGCCCAGAGTAAAAATACTAAAGCATAATTGGATATAGTGTGTATCAGCCATAAAATATCTACCAAAATAATATTTATCAACACCATCACATGTATTTAATAAAACAGGAGTTTGGGAAATCATTCTGTTGTCTCACACTACATGTTTTTAAGTATGGAATATCTAATCAAGGAGTATAGTGAGGTCTACCCCCTTATTCTGCATTATATACTGAATATCTGATAAAGTGCCAAACCAATAAAAGGAATGCACTTTCAGTTGACTGTCTGCTAATGACATGGTCTCAGTAGATGTCATTTTGACCACCATCAATGAAAACTCTTATGAATCATTGGATGTACACTGTGTCACAGTTACCAGATCCTTTCTTCATGTAATCCAGGATAGTGACTTACAAAAGAAATGAAAATGTGATCAATAAGACTGCAGTTTGGGGCTTAAAATGACTTTTTTTTGTATAAAGGTCAAATATATCTTGTGATGGAAATGCTTTGCAAAACTGAACCATGTGTGTATGGACACGAGCAGGTTGGAGAAGTAGATTCTGAAAAAACTTTCTATTGTATCTATGTACTTTTAGTTAATGTATTCATTTATCGTGCCCGTATATTTCCATTTGTTTCACTAGCTGCCATTGATGTTCATATTTGTTCTGCCGTACTTACACAGTGCCATTTGATTGTTACTATACTGTCTTATATATTTGCCTTTCATTGTAAGCTGTACTACACCTGTGATGTATTTTCCACTGGAGCTTGAGCCATGGTTGAAAAGGGCTAGAGGTTCAGTCCATCTACCTCAAAAACAAGAATAGCAAACAAACAAATGCATAGAAAACAAATAATAAAAACTGTGTAATATGTCCTAAAGAGAGGATAGAACCCCAAATATCAGAACAGATAGAGTAAAAACTGAAGAAAGGTACAAAAACTGGTATAAAAGAAATAAGGTCAGGTTTCTTTGTGAGTGCTCTTAAAGAAAGATTTTTTTCCAAGCTGCAGATATTTGCTGTACTGTTAGCAGAGAACGTACCCTTTAAGAAGAGGCATGCCATTCATTCACAATATAATCTGTACTTAGGTCATGATGTATGATAATTAGCGCAGACAGTCACACTGAGGAAATTCTCATTTTGTTCCCCAAATCTGAGATTAGGCTATATTAATAGATGGAAACGGACTGAATGTATCATCATATAGTAGAAATCTACAGCTTCATCTTGGAAACACTTCTTCATAATTCACAGAAAAAAACACTAAAAAGAGCCACCAAAGCCCTGCACACTTTAACAATATAACTAATGAAACGCAAGTGAAACGAAGCAGTGTGGCCACCATGCAAAAGGTTTAAAAACGTACTTTAATCACTAGTAAAACTCAGATAACTGCTTTCGATATACACCTTCATCAGATCTAATAAAACACAATACAAATTCACAATTTAAACTAAACAGAAGCCAATCAATGTAAAAGTTTCAGTCTCTGCCCCAAGTATGTTTGAGAGGAACACTCCTATTTAAGCCTGTTGCTTATCAGCTTGCAAATCCACTATCCAATTAATGTCGGCTATCTCAGTTTTGTTTATTAAATCTCCCACTCTCACATTAGATACAATATAGTGAGTGCAGCTGTCATGTCAGAAATGCAGCTAGATCTATGTACCCTGGATGTCACCTCTTTGTATACCAACATCCCACATTGGACAGTATTTTTAGCATTATAACATTGGCTGGATAAATCTGAATTGTATGAACCAGGTTTTAACACCTTTCTTGTTTGCCTGGCTGAACACGTTTTAACAAAATACTCCTTCTATTTTCAAGATCAGTGCTTTTGGCAAGTACAGGGAACAGCCATGGGGGCCTCCTTCAAGCCCATATATGCTGATCAGTTCATGATATACCTGGAAGAGGAGTTGATTTATGATGCATGTCACAGTTTATATATTAACAAGATTGATCTTTCGAGGTGATGCCTCGATGATTGTTGGTTTGTGTGGAAGTCTGATGATATTTTCTTGTAAGAGTTTGTGGATTATCTCAATGAGAATAAATGGATTATTGAATATTGGTTGTATATGTTTTTCCTCAAAGAAAGGAAAACATACACAACCACTATGGGGCAACTGCCTGCTGATTGAATATGTACAGCAGTGAAAAGTAGGAAGCATTAAACTGACAGTAATGGTATATAATTCTTTGCAAAGGACACACTCAGGTTGTGCCACAGAGATGAGTATAATGAAGTGTCCAAGAAAACATAAGATACTCAGTAAGTTGTCATTGGTGTACATGTTCTGTTGCAGGCACAGCCTGCTTTGAATGCAGTACCACTTGTTTGCCACATCATGTGTACCCACACATACGCACAAGAATCAAAACCTGCTCAGAACAAAGATTGTTATAAAGGCAAAGATGCATCTTTAACTGTGTCCAACCATGTTGGTTTGACAAATTGCAAGTGTAGAGATGAAGCATTTGTATCTAACAGCATGCACTAGCATGAGTGCAGGTTTACCAGCCCCAGATTTGAGCGGATGGTGAATGATGTTACCTGCATTAAGGACGAAGATATAATGAGCCTATTAGCTGATAAACCTAGCTCTGAGTTTACCCCTCTTTTCCCTCCATCCGTCCCTTAAGATACTCCTGAAACTGGTTTTCCTCCAACAGTGATCAGAGACTAAGTCCTAAACATGCTATCAAAAGCTAAAAATGTTGCATCAAAGGGTCCTGAAAATACCCCTGGATGACTCTTGAATAGCATGAATCATGATTGAGCGACACTCCTAACAACAGTGTTCAATCTCGGCTTCCATACAGGTATACAGGTTTTGTATGAAGTGAATGGAGAACTACATACATAGGGAAAGACCTTCCACAGACCCAGGCAATTACAGACCCATAAGTCTGACTAGCATCATATGTAATGCCAAGAAAGCAGTCAGACAGGACATAGGGATCTTTCAAACACAGGACCTATCACAGTTTGGATTTGTCAAGGGCAGGTCATGCTTACTCATCCTGGTGGATTTTTTTGAAAAGGTCTTTAAAGAAATGGATGAAAGCAAAACAGTACACATCACATCCCTTGACCTGGCAAAACCTTTTGACAGAATTCCTCACTTAGACATGGTAGAAAAGATAAACAAACTGGCAATAAAACCCTATTGCACCTACTGGATTACATTCTGGCTCACAGATGGGACACAGGAAATTGAAATAGGGGAAGTTACCTCCATAAAGAAACTATGGTCCTTTTGTGGAACCTCTCCTGTTTGGCATCTGCTGTTCTGAAGTAAAAGCCAATAGCAAAGGGTCCTGATTGACTATGTTTACAGATGACTGCAAGCTAGGAGTATTGTTAAAACCACAAATGACTTAGCCATTCTGCAGGAAGGTTTGTACAAGATAAACAACTGGAGCCAAAATCAGAGACAGAAATTAAATCCCAAAAAATGCATTATTGTCTCCTTTGGGAGTGAAATTGAGATGTTCTGCATGTTCGATAACATGCTGTTTTGGCAAAGTGCTCCCAATGTTCTGAGTTTTGTGTAAGAGTTTTTTTGACAATATAAAGTAGATCCAAGTATATATCTATATATCTATATGTGCGCGTGTGTGTAAATATATATATATATATATATATATATATATATATATATATATATATATATATATATATATATATATATATATATATGGGTCTACTTAAACACCGACGCCGATTCCCCAACACAAAACTCACCGGCAAATAACCGAAAACACACAAACCCGACACAAACCCGACAACAAAACACCGAACACCAAATCACCGACACACGGAACGTAAACAACACGCGACACTACATACCATACACACTAGCCCTGACCCAAACCCTAACCCTAAGGTCCGACACTATCGCACACTTCACCTACCTGCACCCTAACCCTAACTCACTTACCCACCCCTAGCCCAAGCTCCACTTCACCTACCTGCACCCTAACCCTAACTCACTTACCCACCCCTAGCCCAAGCTCCGACACTATCGCACACTTCACCTACCTGCACCCTAACCCTAACTCACTTACCCACCCCTAGCCCAAGCTCCGACACTATCGCACACTCCACCTACCTGCACCCTAACCCTAACTCACTTACCTGACCACTCCTACCTCCGTCACTATCGCACACTTACCGGTCGCGATCGCAGGTTACCCTTGTCGGTCTTTCCACTGTCGGCGAATCACCCTGTCGGTACTGTCGGTCATCTGGCATCGGTGATTTCGCGTCGGTCTTCTGAATGGGACCCATATATATATATCTATATCTATATATATATATATATCTATATATAGGTCCCCTACAAAATCCCAAACGCACAGAATCCCGACGCCCAAAATACCAAGACGAAAAGCTCGAAACCCCACATTACCGAAACGTTGAAAGCACGAAATTCAAAATCCCGAAACTAATACATACAAACAGCACACACACAAACATACATACACCCTATCCCCATAACCAAACAAACCACCCTACACTAAAGATAAGCAGGGGGGGCTTCATCCCCCTACTTTATTATTCTAACTCCGAGATCACACAAACATATACACAAGGGAAACTCACACCCACACATTACAGTCCCTCTCACACACATGCACACTCACACACACACACACACACACACACACACACACACACACACACATACACACGCACACACACACGCACACACACACACACACAAACACACACACACACACACACACACACACACACACACACACACATACACACACACACACAGTCACAACACATACTTACACACTAAAGTCCCTCACAAACACACTTACGCACATACTTACCTGAATCAACACCAGAGTGCTAACTCAAAATCCCTTAACATCGGGATTTTGAATTTCACGCTTCTGGTCTTTCGGTAATGTGGGGTTTCAGGCTTTTTGTCTCGGTAATTTGGGCATTGGGATTCTGTGCATTCGGTATTTCATAGGGGACCCATATATATATATATATATATATATATATATATATATATATATATATATATATATATATATATATATATATTTATATATATACATATATCTGTTATACATATAAAGTTATAAAACCTTAGAATATCTTAAAATATAATGCAAACATGACCCAGGCATTATTAAAATACATGCAGATTTATAAAATGTATACAGCTTATTCAATTAATACATTTTAAACATGGTGTGAAAAATTTATAACCTAGCAGCTCTCAAAATAAGAGAGCTAGTAATGGAAATAAAATCATTAATTCCAGGGTGGGGGTGGATGTATTTAGTAATAACTGTCAATGCAGTTCTCTATATTTGAAGTATGCTGACCAGTTACTACCTCTTTAATTGAGAAAATATTTCTCTAAAATAAAAAAAATAAAAATCTCTAAAAAAAAAAAAAACTTTTAAAAGGTGTTATATTTTTGAGATTGTCTACTGAGAGAATTTGTAGAATCGCCTTTCTAATAGCATAGGTGTACTGGTATAGCTTACATTTCAGTGCTTGCTCAATTTTCCCAAAATAAAAGCAGAACAAGATGTACTAGAAGTGACATATATCATACCCTTAGTATTACAATAATATCTTCTTTTCAAACCCAGAACCTTAGAGTAGTTCCCAATGAGAATAATAGCACTATTGCAAATAAATCTACAATGCCCACAGGCTCCATATTTTCTCTTTGCTTTATTCAGGCTCTTAGTATTATAACTTGAAGCATTAGTCCTCTAAACATTTTTGTAAATTATTAGCTTTCTTATATAGACCCGCTGTGGTGCTGCGGTAGCGTTGTCGCCTCACAGTAAGACGCTGTCCAGTTCGATTCTCCGCTAGAGCGTCTTCTGAGTGGTGACATACGTGAATGGGGCATGCCTTTGTTGAAGGTTGTGCATCAGGGCTGGTAACTCGGCACATAAAAATCAACTACCAATCATTAGTGGACCGGAGTTCCGCTGTGGTGATCCCTAACCGGGAAAAGCCGAAAGACACAACATTAGCTTTCTTATATATTATAACAGGGGCATTACATAAAATTTTGATCATCCCTAGAGTACCAAACACACCTTGCTAATTTTTCTCTAAAACATCACTGATCAAAAAAGTCATCTTGCTGTTTCAGGATCATAGCTTTATTCTTACTGTTACATATTGTAGTTTCTCTACCTTTAGACACAAGTGTCTGCAGCTTTGAGTCATAGACTTAGCCTGCGCAGGACAAGTAGCTGCATGCAGCTCAGTTAAGGAAGACGTAAATGAACAACCTGTCTAAAAATTGGGAAAAATTAACAATATAAAATCTAGACTCAGGAAACAGTGACGTGCAACCACAAAGACAGGCCCAAAAGATATGCAAACAGGAATCAGACACCTTAAATAGCAACAGGTTGTATATAGGTTGCCAAATATTATGGCAAATGTTTAACTCACCAAAGGACAACAGCAACAACAATAAAAATGTATAAAGTTAAAGAATAAAATGCCAGATGTATGTGTCCCAGTATGTTGCCCAACACCATAGACAGATGTATGTGTCCCAGTATGTTGCCCAACACCATAGACATGATAAGCATTCAAAGAGCTATGCAGTTCACAAACCAGAAGGCCATAAGAATGCCATTCTCCAATAATCCTTAAGACTAAAAAACCCCCATCCCCACATAAAGAAGAAATTGTTTTTTCCAAAGGTGACATCACTCATAATGTCAAGGAAACCCAAACGGGAACTCCAGACAGGCTCAAAGAGCACACTGTCCTTGCAGCAGGTATGTATGAAATTCATAGTCTCTGTGCCAAAAGGCATTGACCTTGAATGCGCCCTACACTTCTCAAAGGAGTTGTCAGTATATCACAAGACAACAACAGTGTGTGCAGCATGATACAGCTATATACAGCAACATAACCAAACTACAAGTCATATGTAACATTCCAAAGGAGTAAAAGGCAAACCTGCAATCCTAGTACCACACGTAGACTACAGATAAATCATACAGGTGTATTTAGTCTCAAACAAAATCCCAGAGCTGCATGCTGACCACAAGTAAAACCTCTGAGATGTGTATAGTCCCAAACCACACTTACAGCTATGCACAGCACAGAAATCTTGATTAAACCCCACAGATGCATGTAATCCAGGATACATCCCAGGGAGACAGAAATTCTGCAGAAATATCCCAGAGGTGCACACAGGTACAACACATGTCCCACAGGAGCTCCAATACAGGGGATACAGTGGTATAAGGTGGTCTTGTACATGCTCCACAGCCACAGCTGGGTAGAAGTACCAGGCATATATCCCCAGTGCTCATTGACAGACTCAGTCAGAACTGTGAGGAATAAGCAATGGATGGACAGACAGCAGCATTTATAAAATGGTACATATTCCGTAGATGTAGCCTTCAACCCAGTTACTGTCCATTAAGAAAGGCATAGGCAAAACTGAGACTATATGGAAGCATAGCATACAAAGAACTGTAACATAGCCTCCAGGGTTACAGCTGTAGTCAGTGTGATATGAAAATGAGTTAACCATGTTTAACTAATTTTTCTTCATGGTTCTACATCTTACTCTATATACCCCTCTGTATGCTAAAATCTGGTCTCTGAAAACTTATAACCACAAGTGTTTATGTTGACTAACAATGAACTTTAGTGTATCTCTCTTATCAAACAATCACGTGACTGTTATATTATTCACCTACTTAGTATTTTTATTTTGAGTATGTCTTCTTTTGATTGTATATACCTTTTACCTTTTTGTTACTTTTTTTGTTATACAATTGCATATTACAGTTTGTGCTACGTTGGAGCTTTTCTTCCCGGGCCTGTACTGAAAATGGAAATATATCCAGTTAGACCAGCCCGGTCAACAAATGTAAAATAAATAAATAAATAAACTAAAAGAAATACAAGAAACTAATTAGTATGATCCTATATCATATACCTACATCAGTCACAAAAAATAAAATTAATTTATAAAAATATTTCCTTTTATAGACATATAAATTGGGATCTCAAAGGGTAACATAATGCAACATAATACAACACAGAGCATGAATTCAGCAGCTGTTAGTAGTGGTACCATCCCAAATATTAATTACATAAACACCGATACCATAACTGTTGCTTAAATGAGGACACATCAATAGGGACATTTATAATGCAACAAAAGAAAAGAAAGAAAAAAACAATATTTACCTGACATAAAAGTGTTGCTTTAAATTCTATCAACTGACTATGTCCTGGATTTGCAATGGGATAAAAATGGTAAATTCAGACGTTTTCCTCAAGTCTCACTTTTCTTTCAAGTTAACTCTTGGGAAGATGAACAACTTTCCGTACCCATAAATTGAAACATATATAATAATAAAATAAATAAAATTAGTTTCCCACCCAATTCTTATTTCAGACTAGTGTTGAATAGTTATTATACTCAAGGTCATAATGGTTTTGTACAAAGTTGCATTTAGTGAGCTTTTTTGATACTGTATAGTTATTAATATTGCTTAAGAAAAATGATTGAACCATGACCATTCTCATAGAACAGTGTCTCCACACATGCTCATTCAATACGTATGTGTCACAGACCCTGTATATTTGGAAATTCTTTCATAGACTCAAATAATGTGTCTTTTTGACCAAGATATTTTAAATTATATCATCCTTGTTTGTGCAATTCTTAAGAAATGTAAGAAGTTGTACCATGCTGCCATCATCTTGCATATTTTATGATTAAAAATCCTCTCTTGCCATTTTTCTAAATGTATCCACATTTTTGCTAATTATAAATGTCATGAGTCTAAAAAATATCTTTTTGATTTCAAACATATGAGACTCTATAGAACTCTATTCAGAGTAGTTATTTATTTACAGACATAAAGTGAGACAGTAAAATATTCTTTTAGGCATCAATTGGATGGCATTAGCCCACACTTGGAACAAACGTCCTCTGAACATCCGCTCCATCATATATCCTGCACACTTTAAAAAGGAACTCAAACATTATCTTCTCAAAACTAAATCATGCCTCTGCTTAGAACCTACCTAATATGTCCCCTTTATACAAATGGTGCTCCTTTCCTCTGAACTCCAGGCAGCACCTATACCTTCCTACAAAGCCTATGCAATAAATTCTGATTCACTTATATATCTTTTATTTGATCACTTATATATAACTTGTTTTTTGTACATAAAAAAACACATTAGGGGTTCATATACTCATTTCTTTGAGAAAACTCTCTTGCTGTAATTTGAATATGTTTGTGTCATAATTTGTATTAATATGTTATGGAGTTATAATTGGTTATGGTACTTTCTATGCTTTGTTACCTATGTTATCCTAATTGTTTTTGTAATTGGAGCTTTTCTCCTCGGGTCTCCACTGAAAATGGGCTCATGCCCAGCTAGACCAACCCGGTTAACAAATGTCAAATAAATAAATATGTCACTCTGCAGTAGGATATTTCTGACTGTCTGTTGTTATGCTTGCTATAAATGTCATTAGTTAAGAACTCTCAAACTGTATCTTATTAACGACCATTTAAGAACAGAAACTTGTAAATGTTCTTCATATAATATAAAAAATCAGAATTCATTTATTTCATAAAATAGGGGCTGAAAGTCCACAATTTGCAAATTGCTGTCTTCTATACAGCAACTTTTTAGAAGCTAAAAATATTTATTCAAATCAGTCAATTTAGCTACAAGAGAATCTTTGCCTTAATCTTCCATTGTTCCCATATGCCTGATTATATTGTCTCCTTTTGTGAGAGCATAATTTCATATGTAATTACATTCAGCTACTCAATACGTCTGTAAGAGGAGATCTGCATTATTACACTAATCAATGTGTAATATTTTGCGTTAGAAATGTTGTCCTTAATGATCTAGGAATGTGACATACCTAACATACTAATCAAATTAAGTCATTTTTTTATCTTTAGCTAGTTATATTATTAATTTTGGGAGTATTATAGTAAAATGTTACTGTTATATAATTGGGCAGTAACATATACGCAACTGACTGATATTTTAATTGATATTACTAATGCTATGTTAAATCAATAATAATTATACCTTTTCTAATTTCACTTCTTATGTAAAGGTATTATTCTATAATCACAGGTTCTATTTCCCAAAAACAAAGACCATTTATTATAATCATCTCAGTTATTACTACATCTGATAAGTAGGGATTCATCTCCCAAAGACCTTAAGGTCCACAATGGTTCCAAAGTAACAAATGCTTTGTGTCAGCAAAAGCTTTTTAGCTACTGTTTTCAACATTATTACTATTTCTTCTAACTCATTATAAGTAAATTTCTTCCTAGTTTATTCACATGTATTAGTACACTGATTTGAATATATGATGCACCTTCACTTCCTCTTTTTGGTATATGTGAGGTATATTCTCTTGCTATTCTTATAACACATTGAAGGAGACACATAGAGAGTGGCTGTGACTATCAACGGCATAAGCTGCCTACTTAATTACACATATCCCTGCTGAGCACTCAAGCATAGCTGAGTCCTAGCTCAAGTGCCAAATGCGTTAAAAACAAACACATTGTGAACATGTTGGCAGCACAGTATGTGTCATTAGAGGGATAAGTAATTAGGCTGCATTTAAATATATTAAGGTACGATTTTAGATCACTGCTAAATGTCAGGAGAAATACCAATAAGTGCTGCAGATATATGCATAGAACAGAACTATTCTGCTTCCTCCCTATACCATTAAAATCTTGCTCAGAGAACAATGCATGCGCATGAACACATGAATAGTTGTTTTTAATTTATAAATTAGGCCTTTTTATTTTATAAGAACTTCCATTAAGAAGGAGTGACACTACACATCTTTTTGATTGTTATGGTAAATGCACATATAATTTGAGCTGTTTTCCAGCATTTCTTTGCATTTGGTTATTAGATATCTTTGATAAAGTTGCAAGTTTGCTAGATGTATATTATTACTTGCTGGCTATTTCTTGAACTCTGTGTGGCACGGAATGTAGACACATCAATGCGTTAAGCACAGTTATCATATCTTAGTGCTGATAATGATGGATGCATAGGGACTGAAACGTGTCCACTGTGAAAAGAAGAGATCAGTTTATGTTTGTGTGGCATAGGAAGATGGTCTGTTTATTTGAATATCCAGTTTCTCTTTGAAGATTGTCTCAGCTTTGACCATTTTGATGACCGAATTTGACAATAGTTTGTGGGAATGGTGGGTGGCTGCAATGATGCAGCTAGTTGCAGTTTCTGTTCTTTCCTTGGCTCAAAGACCTAGGCAATGAAAAACCGACATTGAGAGTTAATGGTTAAAACTTATTATCTAATTCTGGTGCTGTACTATAATAAAAAGGGTACCATGTTCTGGGCATTTTAGTTGTCAATAAGAGGAGCGATAGAGTGTTCTCTCATTTTTTAAATGTTTTAATGTATTTGGGAAATGGACTGGAAGAACAGAGCTTGGCAGTAATGGGTGATCTCAGGACTTAGAGGAGGTCATTTGGTCTATATTAGAAGACTGAAAGATTACTTCAGTGAACGCTCACATGAGCAAAAACTCTGGTAATCGAACTGCTGATTGTGGGGGGCTGTGCCCCCACACCCCCCACTAACTATATATTCCAACCCCGAGATCGCACTACAGTGAGGAAAGGTCAAAAATCCCACTCCTCACTGTACGGCAACCCCAAAAACATCCTTTTGTTTACCAGCATTTTTGCTCACATGGGAGTTTACTCTGTAATATTCCATCTTCCCTCTTTATAGACAGTTAAAAGGACAGTCATACCATAGCGCTCAGCTAACAGAGGCTGATCTGTGCATAGAATAAAAATTGCATGCCTCCAAATTGTTCTCCTATTTCATTGTCACTCTTGACCATATATAGATTATAGAGCTACATGTATGTGCAGGTTCTCTGTTTATGTTGTGTGCAGCTAATCTCACTTATGTTACAAAAATCAGTCTATCCCACAATAAGGTATTGGTTAATAATAATTTCTGTCTCTACTTCCTGTGCACCCCAGTAATTAGCAGAGATCAAATGAATGCAGATTAGTAGACCTCTGGGTTGATGAGAGCAGCGACTGCTTTTTCTAAAAAGATATTTAGTAAAAATGCATTATATACCATGCCAAATTCATCTGCATTTTTTTTATAAGATAACAGAATTGTTCCTGAACTGCTTGTTTACTTTTTACAAATGTAGACTTAGGCACCTGCTTAATTGGGGTTAACAAAAAAAAAAAACACATAATACGTGAAGTGTTTGTTGCCACCAACAAACAAGGTTTAGGCATTCGACCACTGATTACCATTAACTTCCATTTAAAAGCAGCACAGAATGGTGCTTATGTCCATATGTTTCATTCCCTTCTCTCATATCTGTTTTAATGCTCATCTGTCATGTGATGTCAGTTCTTGAAGTATCTTTGCTTTGCTCATTAGTGTGTTAGTTTGTTAACAAGAAGGCTGCAATAATCCAAAGGTTTCCCAATATAAATTATTGCCCATTATCCTGCATTCAGTTCTGAATACTCACATTACTCAAGTAGCAATGAATAAAATTTGTATGTTACCCTACACAGTTAACATTACTCTTTTTGTTTAACATTGTGACAATTAAGTAGCTGCTAGTAATAGCAAGAGGCACACTTCTGCAAAACAGAAAGCAGGATGATTTTATTGATTAATTTATTTATTTGACATTTGTTAACTGGGTTAGTCTGAATGGGCAAGATGCCATTTTTCAGCAGAGACCCGAGGAAAAACGCTCCAATTACATAATAATCAATACATTGATAAATACAAAAGAATTAAAGTAGGAAAACTGTTGGTTTTTATACAACGGAAGTAAGAAATACATAAAAAAATGGAAAAGAACATATAAGTAAATTATAGGAAAATATTACATTAAAAAAGAAAGTCACTGATTCAGACTGTTAAAATACTCATCTTGTCATTCACTAACATCAAAAACTGAAGCACAGGGACACACTCTATCTTCTTTGATCAAACAAACAATTTTTATATTATTACTCTGACTGAACTCTGTTTCAGTAAAGATGAAGATGGAATACTTTCACAGAAGTAAACACAGCTTCCTGGAGCTCACCTCCACTTCCACAAAGGTTAAGGAAATTATCTGGTTTCATGACAAAAAAGTAAAATAGAATCTGATACCATGTTTAAAGAAGAAATATACGTGCTCTTGCTATGACACATGGTAGAAGGCAAGTGGAGCATCATGCTGACTGAAAATCTTCACCAGGAAGAATAATGAACTATTTTAATACTCATACTAATGTTTCATCACTGTTTTAGTTCCTTTTTTAAAATGTATTATTTATTTATTTTGCAAATTTCAGAAAGATCTTTAGCACAAAACTTCTCTGAAAATAAGAAAACTACAGTAAGGGGAGGAAGACAACAAAGTCCTTTTTCAATTTTTGTTGCTGCTGTCTCAATGCATTACAAGGACTTCTGCTTGCAGGATCAGGTGTGCAGTGTTCAAACCTTTGGTGAGAGCAGGGGTTTCCACATGACGGCTATCTGGGCTTGGGTTCCAGTGAAGCATTGTTGTGCTTGATTTGGATTGGCCAGTTTCAGCGAGGTTGTTTGCTGAATTTTGATTGTCAGCTTCTGCAGGAGCAGAACCTTACTTGTTTATTTACCAGGAGACTTGCTCAGTTCAGTGCTGCTTTAATTTAAGAAAGGAGTTTAGTGATAAATTATTCCAAAAGCAAAAGGACGTCAGAAAAGGTGAAGGAAAACTACTGAGCCCTTTTCCATGTGGTTCCTACTGATTTAATGTCTTACAAGAACTTCATCAGCTTCTCAGGGATAAAGCCTTAAAGACATTAAATAGCATGGGACTTGCTCAGTTTGGTGATCTGCAGCTCAAATATGACTTTATCCTATTAGGTATTCAGAGGTAAGTAACATAGTGTACAACAGGTTAGGCAACCACTTCATTTTTGTATATAATATCAATTTCATTGCTTTCTTTGTCACAACCTATTGTGTTACTCTTGTCGATTTGCTGCTGCCTTATTTCATACAGCGAAATGATTCTCACTTTTTTTACCTTACAAATTTACTGACTATGCTTCTTGTAAGCATATCACTGAAACTGGTACTTTTATTCTGCATACTGTTGTGTAATCAGGTCTAAGTAACATTGTGGTATTGCACCATGTTGGTAGTATACTGTTATTCACTTTTGCTTTGCTGACTTTAGTGGTATATACCTTTGACTTAAACTCCCATTAAAACAGTTGTATTGATAAAGCGGTCCCTAGTTAGACCAAATGTAATAAGAAATTTAAAACAAACTCCTGTGACAGAACGCCCATATAAAGAGATTATGTAGCAAGACAAAGAAATTACTTAATAATTATATGAACTTACAACCTACCTTCCTTAAGAGCACACTTAAGAGAACAAGTAAACAGCTTAAGGGAGCCACTAGGCAGCTCAAAGCTGAGTATGAACAAAATCACCAATAAAATCAGAAAAAAATGTCAGGAAGTTAAGAACAGAAAAACAACAATGTTTGGAGCTAAAGGACAGTAATATGGTCCACTCTGACCCAAAGGAAATAGCTAATATATTAGCACAAATTTTACTCCACCCACAATTATATCTATTCCACAGATTCTGCAATTCTAGCCTCTCATTTAAATTACTATGGAGCAAGTTTTCTCAGCCACCTCAAAAGCTAGGAACACCTCATCCCTAGACTCTGATAATATACCAGGTTGGCTAAGTATCAGTGCCTTTCTAATGGTTACATTCTTGAAGCCTGGGAAATTGCCACTGCAATAATGTTACACAGGGCTAGCCCAAGCACAGACCCTGGTAACTATAAGCTATTAGTCTCATTATATCATCATATGTAAAGCTATGGTGCATATTATTACAGACCTTATTAAATTTAGATACCAAAACTCTCTTACCCTGAGCCCTCATTAAAATGGCTTCATCAAAGGAAGGTCCTGCCACTGTAATCAAATTATAGTTTCATAACCCCACTCACTGTCTGTAGTGCAACAGGTAGCACACTCAACTTTAGTACTAGAACACCAGAAGGCTGTGTGTTCCATTACCATTCCATGTGACTGGGTTGCTGATGTGACAACAGGAGGTACTGCCAAGCATGCCAGGAGAAGTAGGGCAGTGGATAAATGGCTTGTGCCAGCACAGCTATCTGAAATTTTGTAAATAATTATATGTCATTTGCATATCAAACAGATTTATACAGACATTCGTGCTGAAAATTTATTTGTGAGGTTTGTTTGTTAAAATGTATCAACAGTGCACCCTGCTGGAATGAAGAGAAATGTACATGTATTATTGTAACTGAATTAAATGTATATGTTTTAATAGATCATACTGGGGCAGTAGAGGTTAACCAGCTAGCTTACTTTAAGAAAAATAAGGGAAATGTAAATGAGCTGTTAAACCATTAAAGTGGCATCCCACAATGCTGAATAGGACAGGAGATGGTGGGTTTGGAAGAAGCCTTAATTCATTAGCTCAGTAAAAAGAGAGGAAACCCCAGGCACTACCATAAACATTTTGATGTATATTGTAGCAGTCTATGCTAAATTTCTGTTTCAGCTTCAAAGGGGGATACTGTGAGTACTTAGAGTCAGGTGACAAGATGAGGTCATTCTGCAAGCCATCTCGGATATTATATTTTACAGGGAGTAATTTCTGAGTTTTGAGTATTCTGTTTTAGGGAACCTAACTAGAAAGATTGCTCACATATTTCATTGTGCCTTGATCTATCAAATAAATTATTAGGGAGTAGTTATTCTCCTAGATTCAGTCAGTAATATAATGACGCTTGGTTTAGATAATGTTTTTCTTTATTCATCTGAGTCTGTTCATCAATGTTGTTTTCAATATTTCCTATAATTTGAACTTTGTGGTTTACTGTTAAATATATATTCAGTATTTTTATGCTCTTTTATTATTTATTATTGAATATATTTAAAACTGTTATTGTGGCTGATCCCTTTTTGAAAGTATTTAACCTTTGAGGGTGCTTAAATTTATTTGCTGACACTGTGTGGGCCACTCCAGAATGCCTAGCTGTATTGGTCAACTACTACCATTTATATTAGTATTAATATTACACAGTATAATTGAAGACCCTTTGTTAAGGGCCTTAGAGTAGCTGATTGTGGAGTATCTGGTTGTGGTAATAACTACCTTACTCTCTGGTCAGAAGGGGCATAGCAAGTACATCATTGCCAGCCTTTCCCAGGTGTGTGTGTGTGGTTGTGTGTGTGTGTGTGTGTGTGTGTGTGTGTGTGTGTGTGTGTGTGTGTGTGTGTGTGTGTGTGTAAAATCAAATCTCAAAGTGTATGTGTGTCAGCTACTTGAGGCAAAGACACAAAGCACTGGTCTTACAGAGGGGGTGCTGAAGAACTTGGCTTGGATAATCCAGCCACGGACTCAACCCTACAGCTGTAGTAGCAGGGAAGTGGGTAGTCTTACTGGGGACCTGAATGGTGACAAATATAGAGAAATCCAGACCCCAGGCTGACTGTGTTCCCTGTGTGTTCTTAAGGGAAATTGTGCTTGATGTAGAGACTGTGGCATCTGTAAATACTGATGGTATCAATTTGTATTCCAAGTGCAAGTCCCTCTCCAGTGTCAGTGGTGAAAATTCAGGCTCCTTGATTACTGGCTTTTCATGTGGATGTCACAGCTGACAATAGTGCTGCACTCCTGAGTGTGACTTTCTTTTCTTGAGATGTTAATCCAAAGCCCCATTTGCTGGGGTAGATGGTAGTTCAGGTGGATGTTATAGATCCCATGGCACCTATCAAAAAAGTAGTGGAAGTTCTCAGGTGCACTTGCCAAACTCCCCTCAGTAGTATAAATATCACCTCAGGAAAATAAACAAATACATAAATAAATGTCACCACAGGTTTCCCCCCAAAAGAGGTCATTAGCCTAGTGGGACTAACCCAGTCAACAAATAAAAATTATATCAAATAATTTCTTTGAAAAGATAACCAAAGCACTGGACAGATGTTATGCAGTACATGCAGCATATCTGGATCTAGCCAAGACCTTTGACATTATTATGCATGCAATTATTATTTGCAGACTTTTAAATTTGAATATGTATTCTTATGTTCTTCAGTGGATAATAAACTGGTTGTCTGTCAGAATTTCTGTGGCGAAAGTCAAAGGTTCCACTTCTCAAAACAAAATAAATTACCAGTAGTGTACCAGAACATTTGGTGTTTGGTCTTCTCCTATGTGGCATCTACTTCTCAGACCTTTTCAGATTATTGTAAACTGGGTGTTGTTATTTGATCTTCTACTAACTCACAATTACTCCAGCATAAGGTTAGACCACATTAACAATCAGTTCAAGGACAATTGTTTCAATATGAATGCAAAAAATGTAGCATAGTTCATTTTGGCAAATAAAACATTTCCACATACCATATATATGATACTTCCCTCCAATTGGACACTGACAGAAGGCAATTGGGCCTTCTTATTGATAACTTCTTATCATTTAAACATCATGTCACTGCATAATTTAGAAGGCTTTTTTCTGTCTCATCTGATTTCCAAAGGCATGTCCACTAGATCCAAAGGAGTTTAATATATTGTCAGACCCATTATTGAATATAGCACACCTTTTTGGTATGTATTTGATTAAATATATCACTCAACCATGACAGATTCTTAACTAAAAAGATCAGTGGGCTCAGAAATATTAGCAATCAGGTCAGGCTGGAACCCTTCTCGCTGTACTCAGTTTCTTACAGGCCCATCCATGGAGAACTATATCTAGCTTTTTTGAGCCATGAAATATCCATCCCTCTTTGACCTCTCTTCCCTTCATAGAGCAAGTGGTACCTCAAATAGGAAGTTAAAGGAACTAAATATTTATCAGCAGATAAATAGCATACATTGGCATGATAGATTTATATCCCTATGTATTCCTCATCTTTAGGGACAACTTTCCACTACATGTCAAGCAGAGTTAGCATCCTTGCTACCTTCACGTTAAACCTAGATAAGTGAATGAGCAGACTCAGATTGTTCCCTATTTAACTTGCCTTGCCCTCCTTGATGCTGAAGAAACTTTTTTTTTTTTTTTGGCTAGGCTTCTGATTGATTGCCTAGTACAGATGTATGGAATTATGACGCTAACTACCCATAATCTTCGGATGCTACTGTTTTTTTTTAATTGCAATATTGTATTATTGTATTATAATGTGTTTGAAGTGTACTGTTAAAATATGTTGTAACTAGATATTTGCCTCAGACCAAAGCTGAAAAGGTATCTAATGATCAACCCACCAATCTGCATAATGAAGAAGGAATGAATTAAGGAAGGGAAGAAAGAAAGAATGAAAGAAAGAAAGAAAGAAAGAATGAAAGAAAGAAAGAAAAGAAAGAAAAAAAAAAAAAAAAAAAAAAAAACAAAGGAAATATGTTTATAGTTAGAACAAAAAAAAAACATTGTTCTTCCTTCTGCAGAATTGACTGGAAGAAAAAGAAAGGAAGGGGTGACAATAGGTGACTAGGAGTTTCAAAGAATCACATCACTGACAATAATTGCCATTTCATAGGTGAATATTAGGGTATAATGCCCTAAAAGGCAATGATAAGCCTACCCAATAACTTGAAGTAAGAATGAAACCCTATACTTTGTGTCTTTGAGGTGAGGACAGTAACCATTATTCCAATCTCATTCCCACCAGAAAAGTTTCACTGCTATGTCATTTTAACCAGAGTTAGAAATTAAAAGAAAACTGGATGAGTGACTTATTGATACATTAGTTAGCATTTTTACCTTATAGTGCTTGCTTCACCTGTCTACTTCCCATATAAACTATTTCCAGGGTGAAGTTTGCAGGTACTCCCTATGTCCACATAGTTATTTAACAAAGCATTCTTTACTGCTTTCTCTCGTCTGCCAAAATATGCTAGGAAGTGAACTTATGATGCTCAGACTTTACCATTTATATGTGTGTGAGTATGTATGATTCAGCTGGTTTTTGTCTTATGCTAGTAAAATACTGTGAGGTTCTTACTCCCAACAAATTTGAACCAGATGAAGTAGATAGTAAAAATAATTGGAAATATAGAATCCATAGAAATGAAATGGCTGATGCTAGTTCTACCAGAGAAAAATATTATTCCAGCTATTAATAGATTTGTATTACTGTGATGTTATATTTAGCTCTGATTTATTTTTCCCTTTTGCTTCTATCATTTAAAGTTTCATTATGCATTTTATCCACACAAAACATTGCACAAACATAAGAAACAAAAAACAAAGAGCTAAGGAAAAGTAACATGTCAAGTCCTCCAAAGACAAACACCAAGGTTCATTCAGTGGACATTTATTGAAAGTTTAGTACTTCTGTTCACATTATAAAATGAACTTCTTCAGAACAATAAAGACATTTAATATAGCTTATACCTATTTATAGCTTAAATAGATATACAACAATCACATGGCAAAATATTCAAATGGTACTGGACATGAACTATTAATCCTGACAAGGCTAAACATAATTCATCAAACTACAACCGATGTTTTCATCAAATGAATGTAAATATTTGTATGTATGAGAAGAGTGGGCTGAAGGGGTAGCTGCCCTAGGCACAAAGTACTATGGGGCATGATCAGCAGATATGATCAGACTTCACTCTAGTGCATTACTGGCATTCAAATGCTGCTTTTGTATTTATGAGCTTAACTGAAGTGCTACTCTCTCTATGGCTGGCATAAACTGTAGCAGATGCAAGCTACATGCTATATATATATATATATATATATATATATGTGTGTACTGTATTGCTACAGTTTAAAAATTATTTTATTTTTTTTTTTTTTACTTTTTGGTCCTACATTAGTTAGAATGCAGCAGATAGTCCTGGCTTATTCCTTATATTAGAAGCACCAGATCCAGATCAGGGAAAATAGTTTATTATTATTATTATTATTATCTTTTTTTTTTTGCTCCTCAACTTCAGGTAAGGAAAGGGATACCAGATCTGAGGACAACACAGGAGACCGGAATAGCAAGCTTTGCCTCTGGTATGTGCTGCATGCATAAATATTAGAATTTTGATATACTCATTTTAACTCCATATAAAATAGTAACACCTTCCCAATGATTCAGAGACAGTCCCACTGTTCATTGTAAGGGTTACAGTAAAAACAGGCTGTTTACATAATGCAGGAATTTACAATTCAGAGACACATTAACTGCAATCACACATACAGAAAAAAAAAAAAATATATATATATATATATATATATATATATATATATATATATATATATATATATATATATATATATATATTATTGTCTGCCTTGCATGTATAGAAATAGTCATTGAGCACTTTCCTATGGAAGTTAATAATGTCAGCCCATACATCATGTTGGCATAGGCATCCCCCCATTCACTCTTCCACACAAAACCACAAAGACACACACGTGCAAACTCACTACATACTACTTATGTGCCCTGAGTTGACAGACATTCCCCACCCTCCCATCTTTTCTTTCCACTGACCTTATAAGTCATGGATGATCAAGCTCAAGTCATTAATATCAGAGATTAGAATTTCAGACATACAGTAATATCATCTATTAACTGCATGTTAATGCAAAAGCTGTTATTCTATCAGCTTTCTGCATTTGTGAGTTATAACTCAGATCCAGCTCTGATTATTTGTCTGTGTCACACTACTAATTTTAACTTTGCCTAAATTTGTTTTTCACTGCAAGGTTTAGAGATATCCCTAAATGTTCATTGTCTCTCTCCCTCTTAATCAAATGACAAAGATGACCAGTTGTTCTGGTAAATCTGCCTCGCATCCAGGAATCCTGTGAATCTGAAATAGTGAATCACAAAACAAACAAGTGCAAAAACCACTGCAGAGATTGCAAGGAGATAGCTGTCTCCAGTGTTAAGGTTGAGGACTGACTGCATTTCCTTGTTATTTGTGAAAAATAAAAAGTAAAAACACTTAAATGTCACAATATTAATCAACAGTAATCAACAGTCTATAACTTCAGATGTTAATTCCTCTTCTATAAAGGTACTGAATAGTCTAACCCAAACAGGCTTACTCACTGCAATAACGCAGCTTTAATAACTTTAGATGTTATTTCCTTTTCTATGAAGGTATTGAAGAAACAAACTTAATCAGACTAAGTTATGGGAGTAACTCAACTTGAATTCACAATGAATTTACTTAGCTATATATAACTGTTGTAAGGCATCCTATGTTGGAAAAAAAATAAGAATTTTATGAAAGAAGATCCATGCGAACTCTTACCATCTAACTAGAGAAAACTAAAATAATCCATTATTCAGACACTCAAAAACTGTCCTTCT